>NC_080671.1:399079852-399394854 GCF_030247195.1 Topomyia yanbarensis | reverse complement strand
CACATGGTATCTATCAATTTTAGGTCTTAGTCTACTTTCTCACGAGGAACATTACTGCCCATAATTCCAAGTCAGTCCCATATTCAATGGTTTTCCCTATCTACATGGGACTGACTTCCGATTATAGGCAGATTAGGGCAGCTCAGATATCAATTTGAGAGTCACCGAATTAATGGAATACTTAAGTAGTACAAATCTGCACATTCTTAATGCAGGAAACCGCCCAACATTTGCACGAGCTGGCAGAGAATAAGTGTTAGATGTAACTCTCTGCTCTGACGGTATTATGCACGAGTTGGCAAACTGGCTCGTACCAAACAAGCTCGAACCGTTGTTATCTGATCATAAGTACATCGTCTTTGATCATTTAAACGTCTCACAAGATATCGTCACATATCGTAATCCCAAATTTACGAACTGGGACCTTTACAAGGCCGGCTTTGCGACTCGGTTTCATGGGTATCTTCCGACGATTGAATCTACAAGTGACTTGGATGAGGTCATGGATAAAACTAACTCACTCATAGTAGCAGCATACAAAGAGACTTCAAGTTATGAGTGCTGCTAGAGGGACACCTTGGTGGAATACCGAACTTGTTCGACTCAAAAAACTAAATTAACAAAACTTAACCTTACCATCCGAAGGTTCGGTGGAATATAAATGGTTTTGGAAAATTCGTTTAGCTTATCTAAAAGCGTGTTTTCGTGAAGAGCAATACCTGAGAGCGGATCGTTCATGAATCCCTGACACTTGATAAAAGTTTTATTCACTCTAATGAACGAATTCTCACTATTATCGGTCATTTCAGTTAATATTTGAATTGACTTCTACTACAAAACGGATATGAACACTTGAAGCATATTTTGAGAACGTTTCTTACTTGTAGTCTTGCAACAGGATACATTCCATTAGCGTGGCGGGAAATAACTGTAAAATTCATTCACAAGGGTGGCCGCGTCACTTATGAGAAAACAAAGAGCTTTATACCGATCAGTATGACCTTCTTCATTCTCATATCAAAAGAACGTTCAATCGACCACTACACTCGGGATGTTAGCTTAAGCGCGCACCCGCTGCATACAATGCAACATGCATATAGCGGGGCAAGTCTACTATCACCCTGTTACACAATGTTGCTACAACATTGAAAAAGCCTTTTCACAAAAGCAATCAAATTTAGGAGGTTTTCTCGATATTGAAGGTGCTTTTGATAACGTGTCGTTCGAATCCTTTTTTGGAAGCAGCACGAGGTCATGGAGTACCTTCATATATCACGAACTGGATATACGCAATGCTTAGCAACCGACATTTGTACCCATCGTTAAGACAAGTACAGATAAGAAAGGTGGTGTGCTGTCACCACTTCTATGAAACCTTGCGGCCGATTTTTCGTGATTTTTTTAAAGCGTTTTATGCAAATTTTATTTGATAAAGCGAAAGACAGTTCGTTGGTAGTGCTATCAAAGTTCGAAAAAACAAACTGAATTAAAAAAAAATTTCAAGCTTGGCGGAATTTTGGCCTATCCCCCAAAATGTGTTTTTATCAGAGGTGTCTGGTGAACGCTCTCCAAGCCGAACCGCTCAACTAAAATCAAAAAAGTAAAAAGATTATTGAAGAAAAATGTGTTGCGTTGTACTTGAGCGGATCGGTTTCCTAATATAAATATTTTTTACTACAAAAAAGCATGACCAAAAAAGTGTGTGGTGTTTTGTAGTTTGAAATCTGGTTCTCCGATCTGGATGAAATTTCGCACAGATATTTTCAAAAGTATGTACTTTCAGAATAATCAATATTTTTTTTTCGATTTCTTCAGTTCCAGCTTTGTATATAACCCCTTAACACACTTTTTGATTCGATGCAAGAAAACTTATGTATTGTTGAGCAATGGTGTCTTCATGTTAGACAGCCGAAATAAAACATCAACGGTGCTTTTCACTCAAAGAAGGATTACAACATTTTCCATTTAGAGCTTTCAATGTGAAAATTCCTCTTCGCGATGAATGGCTGTCTGGCTGGATGAAGCGACAACTACGTAATTTGTTATACTGACGGTTCTTTGTTAAAGGACCGAGCCGTTGCTGGAGTCTATTGTCGTGAAATGGGATTAAACCAGTCTCATTCGCTTGGTAGATACCGTACCGTATTCCAAGCAGCTATCTATGCGATTCTGTGTGGCGTACCATCAGCACTTCAACAGGCACTATGCTATATTTCTCCTGTGGAGAAATATTTGGGAAAAAACATTTTTTCTCCATTATGGAGAAAATTGATTAAAACAATATTTGCGCGTGAAGAGTACAAAACCTGCAACTAAATTAGTTATGGAATTTACGTTTCGACTTCAACACGGAATTTGCGGTAAAAGAATCTATTTTTGCTCAGCCTGGTTGCCCTGAAAACTTTTAGTTCGGCAGATTCGAGATCGAAATTAGTAATCGTATGTCGAACTCAAATCGAAGAACTTAGCATTTCAAATGCTATCTACCTTCTATGGGTACCCGGTCATTCCGGGAAATTACTGGAAATGAATGGGCGGACGAATTGGCTAGAGCTGGCGCTGCGACTGAATTCGTTAATCCAGAACCAGTTCTACCATTGCCGATAAGTTGGATAAAACACAAGATTCGCTCTTGGGCAGCATCCGAACATGTCAACCATTGGCGTAGCTTGAAAATTTGCGTTCAAACAAAGACTTTTCTGCCGGATATGAGTCCCAAAATGTCCAAAATTTTGTATTTTTGTCAGGGGCACTGACCGGACATTGCAAACTCAATTATCACATATTTAGCATGCTGAGTATTATTCGTGTGGTCTTTGTAAATCCGATTATGGAATTTGATATCATTTGATATGTAACTGTCCTGCAGTAATGGAATTAAGTATCCGGATTTTTGGTTATCCGTGCATAGATGAACCTATGCACAGAGAGCTGAAATTCAAGGATATGTTATTGTTCCTAATGGGTTACGAAATAGGTGTGGTAAATAGCTACAGTTTAAGTCGTATTTGAATGACTACTTCATCGGGGGTGTAATCGTTCTGTTATCTCAATATCCCCTCGGGGGTGTTGATAAATCCGCTCATCGAAAAATGTCTTTTATTACCTTGAATACTTCCGTATTGTCTATGTTCTCTGTGTCGTTATTTTCCTTATCCCTAACCTTACCACTTCCCCAGTCCTATTCCTATCAGGAAAATGGTGAAAAGACAAATCACGGCTTGGCAAAAATCTCCGATCAAGGTGGGGTACATGCCATTTGAGCCCGTCGCTACCGATTCCTGATTTCGAGAGGCTTAGTCAAAATGTATTTTCTTGCAGGACATCACGCAGGACTAGGGGTTTGCTTAAAACACAAATTTTGCGACTTTTTTTCAAAAAGACATCCAAAATGAGTGACTCTCATTGTTTACTCAACTCTGCATAATATGCTAGTGAAAACCACCGTCTTTCGATATATACTGAAAAATAAGTGAAAGGTAACGCCTTAAAAATCGAAGGAGAAAGTACACGGAAAAAAATGTTCCTAAAATCGTGAATGCCATGAATTCTGGAACAATCACCGTTTTTGCGGTATGAAAAAGGACCATGAACAAAAATCGTGTGTTTTATAATTATGTTCAATTTCCCTTCAGTAACGCCCGCATAACGCTTTTATTAGTGGGAATTATTTTTTTTTGTTTTATGAACCTCAGTCACGATTTCCGCCAAGTTATTTCCAATTGGAATTTCAGTACGCGAACTAGTTCACAACTTTGTGAACAGTATTCATAAAACCAAAGGTTGACTCATGATGTTTTTCATAAATATAGGAACTTATTATGAGGAGTTTTTCGGCTAATCAGTCATAAATTAGACAGCGAAAACAACAGGAACATTGGTTCACAAAATCAAAATATTCTGTTTATGTTCTCGTGAACTATTTCACGAAATTCGGAATTTTATTCATGAATCCATTCGTGAATTGGTATAATATATTTGTTACAATCCAATATCCGTGCTCTTGAAATAGTTCACGAAATCATGGAATATTATTCATGTATTTTTAAACTGGTTTATGATACCTTGTATAATAGTCTCAACTTACCATTCGTTTTCGTGAAAAAGTTCACGAAATCATAAAATTTATTCGTATATTCGTGAACTGGTTCATGATTTCAAGTACATGATTTACAATCTATTTTGTGTGCTGGTGATATTTAGAAGATATCCCTAATCATTTACAATTGCATGCAACATGGTAATGAAATTTTTACGTGAACTGTTTCACAAAATTTGGAGTAGTATTCGTGGAATTATTTTTGTTCCATGCATTTTTTCATGAAATGTCTAGCAGCTAGCGACCAGTAATAGATACGAGCAGCAATAGATATAAAAAAACTATCAGGACATCGAACATCGTTATTCATTTAATAAGGTACATTCTGATGTCCGGACAGAAAACAAAAACAAGATATCGCGAATAACCTATAGTATCTTCATGAAAACAAATCACGCAACTAGTGACAAAAATATCTAAAATCATGACTAAGATCCTGAAATCATGAACACAAATCACACAACTCGTGACATAAATATCTAAAATCGTGACTAAGAACCTGAAATCATGAACGTGATTAACTCTAATCATAACTAAAATATCACGAAAACGTGAATAAAAATTAGGAAAATTGCGACTAAGATCCTGAAATCATTACCTTCAATCCCGCTAGTCTGACAGAAAAATCCGCTAGAAAACTCATGTATAAAATAGCACGGTAGCGAGATGAGAAATCACAAGAATCGCGAATAAGCTCTTTAAAATCCTGAACAACGTTTGACTGTCGGCGGTGTATTCCCAAATCATGAACAAGAATCACAACAAAAACTAAACATGTCCAGGGAACAACAACAGTAACCCAACCAAACATTCTAATGTAACGCCATTCGAGGTACAACTGAAGAAAAAATAGCGATTTTGACGTAGGACTACGTCTTTGTTTTCGATATGGGGGTACACTTTGTAAATTCTACTAAAATGGTATGTAACGAAAAGTGGTCCAATTTTAAACGCATATAATTCAGCCATCTCACGATAAATTTTCAATTTTTTGCTCATATCGCCCCGAAATACTTCTAAGAATTGATTCCAATAGATAAACCCAAAGATTTTTAATATCGTTGCATTAAAAATTTAAATAATGTACAACCTAGTCAAAATATCGCGCATTTACACACAGAAAATAGCGCTTCCCAAGTCCAGCACGACAAATTTGTGTACCTAGCGCGCAAAGTTTCTATGAATGACGTCATCATCGACTATTTAAAGAACGGATTTGGCCGGACAAGCTCAGTTTCCTGTTAAACGGCAGGCGGAGCAGATCACTGCGCTGTTTGTTTTCACAGCCAGTGTAGCTGAGTTAGAAGTCCGTTACACTGGCTGTGGAGGTACGCTACCCAGTGTCGTCCAAGACGCGACTGAGCTTGTTCGTTCAAACACTAGAGTCATTTCGTCTCGTAAAACTTATCGTTGATCATGGTGTTAGTACCGAAAATGTTGCTTCCCTTTCCACAGGTGCAGTTTGCTTGCCAAATAAAGTATTTCGATGTAAATTTTGACATTTTCTTCGTTTTAAAGCTGAGAATGAGATGAGAAACTCTGGGTCCTGATATTTGGTAAAAGTGGCCTTTGGCGTATGCTTTGTATGTATCTGATCAACATCTCTGCATTGAACTTCTTAGCGTTGGGAAGTTTGCTGATGTTCATCGCGGTTTGGCAAGCTCTGAGCTATGTATGTATGTAAAGCTGCGCTTGGCTTGTTTTTTGTACGTAAATTTGGGAAAAACCTAAAAACTCTCGCGCTCGCACGATCATTAATTGATCACTTCCTGATGTTTTTATCCTTGATATCAGCAGACTAGGTCCATGCCTTCAATTGGACCAATTAAAGAAGATAGCTCTCAAATCCACTGGACACTACGTTACATGGCGACCTGACCGGGAATTCTAGTGATATGGCTTAACTTACTCCCTGTCAGAATGTGAATTGTACATCAAAAACTAACTATCAGAATGAAGGTCCGAGTGAAAATCTAAGAACGCACGCGTATATAGGAACGGCCACACGGTTACAAAATCCAGTTTTGTACACGCGAAGTCACATGCACGCCTACATGAGCCTACGTGACAAACACGTTAACATACGAACGCTTAAGCCCTTCGCGATTAACAACGCACACCTACGCCCGCGATCACGCAAACTTGATAACACCCCGGTAATAAGTTGAACGTTTTATCACTTACGAAATTTCAAACACGTACCTACAAATGTCCGTCGCGATCACGTCCGGAAACTCTTACCCTCTGTCCTAATAACTTAGGTTCATACATTCAGTAGGACCATTGAAAAAATAAAGCTCATATCCACTAGACAACACGTTCCATGGCGCAATGTCCGGGAACTCTAGTGATATGGAAGATCTCCCTTTCTCACAGCATCTGATCCGTGCACCAAAAATAATGTATTAGATTCACGGTCCGCGATTATCCAAGAACACACGTGAATATGCGAAAGGCACACGGTTATAAACTAGAATTTATACATGCGAAGTGACATACACGTTAGCACACGCGACATGCAAAGGCACACGCGATCGAACACGTTAACGTACAAATGCTCGTGCCCTTCGCGATGATACACGCGATCACGGGTCCCTACGCCCGCACATACCTGAACCGTACAATGAATATCACATTCAGACTCACGGCCCGCTACGATTGGCCTTTAAGCACTTTTGAGTGGTTTAATTGAAAATTATCAGTATTTTTCTCAAAGCATTTGGGAGGTTTTGGATTTTTCATGTGAGTGAACAACATTTTTGCACCTGTCATTTTCATCCTTGTCGTAAAAAAATTTAAATTCATAGCCTATGAACAACTCACTTCAAAGAGAAACTGTGCACAATTTAATTATTTTTATTTGCTAAAGAAAAGTGCCAGTTGTAAGTATTGCAATAATTTTGTGATCACCCTTTTGGTCGTAAATAATCACCCGATTATGTTAATCCTTTTTGGTAACCGAGTTCATGACTTCTCCCAAGACTCTCGGTCAGTCAACTGATTAAGGTCCCCTATACTGAATTTAGATACTATAGATACTATAGTATCTAAATTCAGAGTTTCAAAATTATAGCGTCCCTTCACCGCCGAATCGCAGATGTCCAAATAAATCGTTTCCAGCTATTCTACGCATGAGCATTTCTGGCCTTCCTCATCAGCGCCGAGCTAAATTTATCATGCGTAACTTTTGAAAATTTGCTAAAACATTCCAACCAACTTCGCAGCGGTAATGTCTGCGCAGTTTGAACTTCAATCATTGATGACTTAATTGTGTTTAGCGGGCATGTTTACGTCTGCGTCAAAGTCTGATTCAATTAGTGTATTGTTTGTACAACATGCACTATATCCCTCTCGCCCACTTAATATTAATACATACTGGGAGTAGCTCCCCCCCCCCCCCCAATCTCAATGAGCCCGACAGTCGATGAGAATGATCTCCTTCCGTTGCAGATTTAGACAACGGCGAAATACGTCGAATACTTAGGTTGGAGCTAGGGTAGCTGCCGAAATTCTTGACCGGTTCTGCATGGTCGTTCTAGCACTGGTCGCGTCTGGTTCGCTTTACCCTACATTCCTCACGGCTTGAGAGGGTGCTCAACGCGGCAGGATCCCCCTTCTCCGACTATCTTCACCCACCGACTCAGCAGTGTGTTAAATTTTATAGAATTAGCAGTGAGAATCGTGTGCGCAGGGGATATCAAACCGCCGGAATCGTGAAATCCTTCACCGGAGGGGATCAGTATCGATCTACCTGTGGTCGTCGGAGGTGCTGCTACCGCCGTGATACTGCCACGCGTAGGTCAAGAACACCAATAACCATGTAGTTTTGTGGATTACTAAAGTACCGAGCGATTGATCGTATGTAGGTGAAGTGTGAACTTAGTGATTACCCTTGGGGGACTGTGTGAGATTCGAACAGGCAATCGTACTAGCAAAATCTTTTGGCTGGCGGCGAAAAAGCGTGACAACAAGTGCGCTGTTAGCTGCTGCAATGCATACTACAATTTAACCGATTCCACTTGATTTGCTGAATCCACGACGACGACGGCGGCCTACAGTACAGTAATGCCTGTTCCGGTGAAGGGAAGTGAGTCACGTTCCAAGTGCCGGGCGGCGGCAGCTTTGCAGCTAGGCCCGTCGAACAGCTGCGCCTCCGTCCGCCACCATTAAGTGAGTGTTATGTTGAGTGTGACCAATAATAATGCGAAATTTAGCGTTAGCTGCGTTCTGAAGTCGGCAGCGGCGCGAGCGGTCGTTTTTGTGACTGGGTCCAGTCGATTTGAAAAACTCGCGATTTAGTTTGGAAGGTTCTGACTGAGTGATTTACAGTGGATTCGAAGAAAAGGTATGGTCCAGTGAGTGAATACTTCCGCATATTGCCATGGCAAAACTTGTTGTTCGTTTTAATTTGTCATTTTGTTGGAAAATTGGACAATTTTTACAAAAGTCCTCCTCTAAATAGTACACGCATTTCACGAAATCGTGCCACTCTAGTTCAATTCAGCTAGCTAAATGTTAGTTGAAATTTGTGACATTATTTTCTTCAAGAAGTTTTGCTCTTATCCGCCCAGTTTATATGCACAAACCGTAAAGATTCCATAATTCCCAAGAGCTCCATCTCCAAACTACAGGATCAAAATGCGTTCCCCACCGGAACAGCTTCCTCCCACTTTATCAAGCCTACAAAGTGCCAAATTGCGGCATCTGGTTTGCTGTTGTGGATAAACGAAGTTTGTGATACTCTCGCTGATGCCAGCAGTGACACACACACACGCACACACAGTCATTCAATGACGTGACGAGACGAACCCCATAGCATCGCTGGAAGTGAGAGTTATCGAAACAAGAAGAAAACGACAACTACGACGACGTCGGCAGGCCAGTAACGGAAAATAATAGTGTGTCGTGTAAAAGCGAATCAAGCAACGAGGAAACGGTTTGAAAAAGATTCCAAAGAGTGTACTAAAAAAAAGTCTCGCGAAATACTTGTGTTGTGTGATAGTATACATTTCCGCGACAGTAGAGTGTGAGTGAAGCTTTGGGCTCGGTGCCACTGGCTGGCTGACTGGTTGGAAGATTCGTTGGTTGGTGGTGTTGTGAGCTACCATAAAGAGAAAAAGAACACGGTGAGAAGCGAGAAGAAATCGTCATTTTTAAAAAGATAAGAGTAGAAAAAAAACAGATATGGCCCGCGCTAGTGTTAGTGCCAATGGCAAAGACAGAGCTAATCGTGGGAGCGCTCGACGGAGCAGGTTGCTGTACTACGATGATTTCGTCACGCTGGACTCGACGGTTATGATAAAGGTAACGAAACCGAACGAAATTAACGCGAAATCGAAAGAAATGGTGCTGTTTGCTTGATCGGTGGTTTTTTGTTTCGTCTGCGCAAAGGTTTGGCGATTTGCCTACTTATATGAAGATTTCGAAGGTGGCTATATAGGCACTTATTTTTCATTTTTATGGTTTATCTTTACGATTTGCCTCAAGCTGCTAATCCAGGAGCACAGTTGGGTATCGATTCTGTCGAAGGTCTTGCGATTTCTATTCCAAGCAACTGGCTCGAATTGGTAATTTATCGTTTAAGCTTTTTAGATTGGGAGCCTTTGATCGTACGGGGTTTGGGTCTCACCAGGGCTCTAAACTTGGAAATTATGGGTCTGTAAACTACAATTATTTATTTAGGTTTTTTTAGACAGTCGTTTTAAAAGTTTCCATGGTCATCTGGAATGGACATAGTGGTTCATATCCCATACTGAGCGGCACTATTTAGATGTATAGCTCGTATATTTGCCCATTGGTGTGATGCAAAAAAAATGTATCATAAAGGTTCATTTTGGGGGTCACAGTTACTGAGTAGTGGAACTTCGAAACAACCATCAAAAAGTATATTATCAGAGAATTTTTTAACTTAATATTGTTATTGTGTGACATTTGGGAAATCTGGTCACTTGTACACTAACTTTTTGTATAGCATCCCCGATCGCTTGCTTTATATGGATTGCTCCATATAACGCCACAAACGAGTCGGATGTCTCTCCGGCTAATGCCAGATGTTGACCCATCCAATGCCATACGAATCAGATCAATATTTATTGTCGTGACGAAGTGTTCAAGCATTATCTGCCACAGTTCATTTCGTTTCATTGAATCGTACGCTGGCTTAAAATTCACATTCCAGTGGTATTCCAGAAATTCATTTGAGGTAGGTACAAACTTGGTCCATCGTTGATCGTCCTGCTCGAAACCCATCTTAGTATTCGTCGGAACAGGATTCAGTCAGGGCGAAGTCTGCTTAACAAACCACGGAAGAGAACATTATAGGCCGTATTGAGGATTGTTATACTCTAGTCTATGTTTCTTTTGGTAAATAGACCATATGAGGTCATCCAACCAATTCGGTCAAGCAGTGGACCGGCATCGAAACAGTCGGTCCACCGTGCGATCGGGAATCCGTCCATCCCAACTGCCTTTCCGTTTTCAGTACTTCTAATTTGTGTAGGTTGTCCATTGTTCTCAATCCTTATTATATTTGAGCTTTCTCTATTTTTATATCACTCTTGTACGATTTGTCAGCAGATTAATGATTCCGGGACGTTTTTTCTGCTGTTCGTGCCCAAATTTTTTACCATTTTGTAAAACTCGCGCGTTCCTAGCGAAGCTTCCCTCGCTTCCCGCGAGAACTTTTTTATCGTACCTACGTTTCGTACGCTGGTTTAAGTTTTTCTCGTCTATGCTCAGTTCATAGCACCGTTTCTGATGTGTAGCCACTGCAAGCATTTAGCTCCTATCCTGGTTATTTTTTCGCCCATCGTTTTTTGGCACTCAACGTCAAACCAGTCATTCCGTTGATTTCTTTGGACCCAGTCCATCTGTTACTGTTGTACTAACCTCCCTAATTATCTGCTCCCACGTTGTACAGTGAAAAAAAAACTATAAAAAAACACGACTTTAATCAATAGCGTGATAGAACGCTAAATGCAGTTATCGAAAATGAGCACTCTTTATGTAAAAATGTCTGAGGAATCAATTGCATGCATTTAAAATAATCGCAAAGTACTCTATCATGCTCGTTTTGCCCTAATTCTCCTTGGTGTTAATGTTTATTTTTATGACTGGCTATACAACTTGGAGGAAAGCTACCATAGTTAGTGTTTCTAATGCAAAAAAACTCCAAAGATTCTATAGAAGACTAGCTAATACCCATCGCACGTTACTGCGACTTTCAACGAAATAGGATGAAAGCACAATTTGTTCCGAAGCGCCATCTGGCGCGGGCAGATAATTCCCAACCAATAGCACACAAACGCTCCAGAACAAATGCCTATTATGTATAAATTTTTACGGCAATCGGTCAAGCCGGTTGGGAGTCTATAAATCATATAATATACATAGATAGATAGATAGATTTAGTTTAACTTTGCTCAATATCTTGGAAGCAGGCCTAATGCCGCTGATCATAAGTAGTATTTTTTATGCAAAAAAGTCCAAAGAAACGAGTGAAGATAGATAGAATGACGGCACGGTACGGTCAGAATTAGCACCACCCTCTCAGATTTTATTGAAACTCTCTGTACATGAGAACTTTGTCACAAAAAGTCACTTTGCATACTTTGTTTTTCCAAAAATGATCTAGACTGTCTTTTGAAAAGGGTCAAACTTTTTTGACCAATTTATTTCAAACGGTTATAGTCTAAAAATCACAAACTCTACAAAAAAAGTGTTGTAGGAGTGATTGGCACAAAATTAGTTAAATTTTTGAATAAAAATATTCAAAAAAATTCTTCATCGACTCCTACACTGAAAAAAAAATCGATTTTAAAAATTTAAAGTCGATTTACAAAAAAACCCCATCTTTGATTTGGATGAAATTTTGTTCCAAGATAGGTAATTCTGTTCCCTACCTACCCTCAAAAATTTAAGTTGGGCACTTTTAAGAAAAAAAATGTTATATGAATAAAAAATTTCCTTGTCCAAACTGAATTTATTTTTTCAGTGTGTTTTTATCGAAAACTAAACCAATATCCATAATCATCTCAGAATCCAATTTCTGAACTGCTAGTTGCAAAAAGTATCAGTATCGAGTTTGGTATATATTCATAACAAACTTCAAGGAGGGCAAAGATAAGCCATTTAACATTATCGATATATGCGAAATTTAACTAAATACCACTTGGCCGTGTACGAAGAAGTATCTTGTCTATGTACCCGCCCAGGAAGTAGAGATTGATGGTGTTGTCTCCAACAGGGGCCTTAATTGCGAATTAATCCAAAAGAGGAAAATCAGTTTTCTTTGCTATGCTTCCACGTAAAAACCTCAGAGTGTCCTTCGAAGGGTGCTGTTACAAAACCGAAGTAAGTGGTTCCTGGTCTTAGTAATCTTAGAAACTAGCAGGAATTTCTACATAGTGCACCAAAAACTCCAAGTATCCTTGCATTTTCCCCCCAGGTTTTACACAATGCATTTGCATTACGATTAAAAGTCAGACGAAACGAGTACCTGACGCGAACAACCGTGAACAGTCTCCTACTTTGTGGTGAGCAGAGATTGCTTAGAATTTTACGCGAAAGGGACTTTTGAACGTCGGATCGCCCGAATTTTTCCCAATATACGCGACGCTATAAATGAAAAACTTGTGAAAACTGAAAAACGCGATTATTGGCACCGGTCTGTCGACGGATTAACCTACAGATCATCAGAGAAACAATGTTTCGTCTGGTGGCAAGGGCCTACGTTGTGCATTCGATTTATCCCGTGATTGGAATACACGGAACGTTCGTCATATGATGACAGCTATGCATCGCTTTTATGCTACTTATTATGACAGTAGTGTTGAGTGGAATCATAAAAGAGGCTGTGCTTGTGCTCCCCACAACATTGATGGTTTTATATTTACCTATCAACGACCATGCCCACATCGTTACAGTTACAGGAGGCTCTCCATTTCATGGAGCATGGAAAGCACTCTTTGTATTTCTTGGGAAAAACATGGAAATTTTTGAGTACTTTCTCTGAAAAATCATAGCACATCACCTTAGTTTGCATTCTTTCGTTGTACTCCATTCCGGGTAATGAGAAGGCGAGCACTTGGATTAGAATGATAATGAGAAGGTGGACATTTAGGCATTAGAAGGTGATATTTAGGAAAGATCGCGTAACTTCAACGAGTATTTAAATATTTCTTCTCAGAGGACGCTAGAAATTTGGCAAATTTCGTGGAGCGATAAAGTTTAGGAATCCCAAAGGTATCAAAAAATCTTAGTCCAAGAGAATGGATGAGGGTTATGACTTCATTCGGGTGATATTATACGTAGAAGGCCCATCTCCGGCGTATTGAGATCGTGGAGAACAGTCTCTGCACTTGTGGTGGCGGTTATCGCAATATTAAACATGTTGTCTGGTCGTGCGCTAAGTATTCTAGTACCATATCTTGCAATAAAATTTCATCCAAATCAAAGATGGGTTTTTTTTCTGTAAATCGACTTTAAATTTTTAAAATCGATTTTTTTCAGTGTAGGAGACGATGAAGAATTTTTCATTTTTTATTCAAAAATTTAACTAATTTTGTGCAAATCACTCCTACAACACTTTTTTGTAGGGTTTGTGATTTTGAGACTATAACCATTTGAAATAAATTGGTGAAAAAAGTTTGACCCTTTTCAAAAGACAATCTAGATCATTTTTGGAAATACAAAGTATGCAAAGTGGCTTTTTGTAACAAAGTTCTCGTGTACGGAAAGTTTCGTTAAAATCTGAGAGGGTGCTGCCAACATTTGTTCGAGTTGGTGCGAAATTCGTCAAATCAAACATGGCAATATATTTCGGAAAGAGTCTACATGCAGTTCATCGATAGTTGTATTGCTTATATGAAAAGATCCTGGGAATCCATTGCAAATAGTCAGAATGGCCACATGAAATGTGTGAACCCGTTTACCCCGTATTCTTCCTAGATTAGTTAAACCGCGTTTTACATTTAGAGAAAAGGGGCCCCATCCAAAGTAATTATCATTATGTAAAAAAAAGGCCAGGAAACCAATTGAAGATAATTAAAAGGACCACACGAAACTTGTGTATCCGTTTTACCCGAATTCTTCTCACAACACAAGTGTGAAGTGAAATTTGGCCCTTCATTTCTAAAAAAGGCTGAATGCGACTGATCAAATGTATTAATTCTTATAAAGAAAGGTCCGGGGAATCGGATGAAGATAAATAAAACGATTGCACGAACTACGTGTGCCTATTTTACCCCAGTTCCAAGAGCTCAAGTTTGAAGTTAATTATTTAAAAAAGGCTGAGAGCGGCATATCAATCAAACACGCGTAGTTATTCGCGACATAAAAATACTCACGCGGTTAAATACGCTAACGTTGAAACGGTTGTGCCCTTCGCGATAATACAAAGCTGGTAACGCATTCGAGCTTTTAATCTTGATCATTCGCGCAACTTCCACCCGCGATCTCGCATACTAACATGTTAACATCTACACAGCACTTTACACAGTCTCAAGTTCGATGTGATTACGAATTGATCACGTCCGGAAGCATACAGTCTCATAAAAAGTATACATTAGACTACACTCATTCTCTTCTAGCTTCTAAATGGTACACTCAAAATTAACCATCAGAGTCGCAGTCCGCGCGACCATTCCAAAACCCTCGCGAATAAGTTTATGACCAGACTGTATGCGCTAACACACGCGACATACAAGCGCCCATGAGATCAAACGCGTTAACATACAAACACTCGAGTCCTTCGCGATCATCCATGCACAGCTACGCTCGTGAAAACGCAGCGGTGATTAAGTAAACGTTTTAGTACTTATAAATTTTTAAAAGCAGTCAAGTGCGCACATATAAACGCTCGTGTCCACGCGATCATGAAATCTACACGTCCCCATATCTGTGACGTACGCCAGTTATCACAATCTGAATCACGGCCCGCTGCAATTGACTTTAGGCAGTGTTTTATTGGGCGACGCTTCATTCTAGCAAGAAGCCTTTCCAAGAACCAAGCTGTACAGCTCCAGTTGCAGGGAACTTTTCTCTGGATACCAACCGTAAGATTCTACACATCATTAGTGATTGTTTTTCGAGCAGCACGTTAAACCATAGTTTTTGAAGTCCACGATGGAATAAATTTCTTGCCCATCCTTTCTTAAAAGCCGTTTAATTATTGCTCAATAATTAATATAATTGAATAATTCTCAAAAAACGTCTAAATATGCATTATTGTTCTCACGGGTCACCCAGGCTCCACACTACACACCGTTTGAAATACCTGGGAAGTAGTTTCCGCGCATGTTCTCCGTAATGTTTTCCACTTTTTCGAAAAGCGACATGAAAATTTTAATGGTCACTTGACAAGCAAGTGGTGCCAGATCATGTAGCCGAACATCGATTTTGTCATCATCCATAAACATGAGGATCTTGATTTCAGCGTTGTCCTACACAATCACATGTTTCAAGTTGTTATGCATAATATTTTCGTCTGAGCCAATTTTATTGAACGTTATCAGCACTGGAAGTCTGACAAAGGCCAACTGAATAAATGTGACTTCCGAAGGTGGCAGCGGCAGTTGGTTGTGTGCAATCTATCTAGAGGCAGTGAGGTACAATCACTATCGTCAATGCGATAATCATGTGTTATTCCTAGTCATCATAGCCCAGGGATAGCATAAGGGTTTGTGCATTTGTTTTTTCACATAATTGCTTTCGTTTAGCGCACTATTTCGATCTTTTTTCCCCGTTGGATATCGTCAAAAAAGACTTCCGAAGGTCAAAGCTCCCTTTTGCAATTTCACCAAATATTCCACATCACGGATGCTCGGTCTTATGCGAAAAGATTGAAAGTTCAAAACCAATAGCCTCAACACCAATTCTGGCTTCTGCGGCTCACTCATCTCGATAGATCACCGCAGAAAGAATAAAAGAACACAAGGTAAAAGTAGCTTTTTTGTAGTTCGCTTCACGCTGACTCGGGTAGAAACCAAATGCACACTAAGTATCATGATCGTAGTCCGTGGTGGTTGGAGTTAGACTGATATTGTCTCCATCTGTTTTCTACAGGAACTAACGCTAAGGCCCCGAAAAAAATTGAAACTCCTTGCAAAGAAGTAATTTGCTGTGCTAGAGATAATTCCTAGCTTTTGATATTTCTGGAACCACAGCATACAGTTCACATGATTGTTGATATAAAATGCAAAGTTTTTAAATGTTTCATATAAACTGTATAACTCCAAAGATTTTTTGGCTTTCATGCTTTACTCTTTAGAGAATTTGTTCAAGCTTTTGAAAATGTTTGTGAGCTTCGGAACACTCAGCGAGCTTATATAAAATGCAGAGTAAATCCTGAAACATTTGGGGAAGTGTTAAGTCTAACAAATTTAAAGGAAGGTGCATAAAATTCCAAAATACATGTGAACACTATTCAATACTGATCTAATATTATTTTCTTTTAGAGAGCTATCTTTATTCTAAAATTAGCTGCCCTAACAGGACAGTGTATGGCTATTATGGATTTATTTAGCTATTTTTAAATTTTTGTAGACAATTTAGTGATTCGATAGTCCTTCGGCATGATACTATACCTTGATGTGGTCCGAAGGCTTTTCCACCAAAGCAGTATTACAATGATTGTATCACAGAAACTTGGGATACGATTATTTTCTTTTTAGTTAAGCTACATTGTGATCAATTTTACTACTTAACTTGGCGACCTTTATTATCCACTGCCATGGTCAAATAATATACAATGTGGGTTTAGGGCCCAATTCTCTCTGCAGGCACCCTTCTTTTATTGCTATATTTTAAATTAGGTCCATGCTAACACTCACTAACACAAATTGCTTATTCTCTCATATAAACTCACAATCTCTCATTCCAAACGTACAAACGTGGCCTTCGAGATAACACAAACCTGATCACGAAAGCGAACCCCCGCAATCTTGCCAACATTCAAGCACCCCGGAAATTAAATGAACGTTTGCATCTAAAAATTGACTAATGCGGTCTCAAGCATCAACCCACCGCTCGCGCAATCATGAATCGGTAACGTCCGGAAGTCTCTACCCTTGATCTTAGCAACCCAAACTCATGCCTTCAGTTGAAACAATAGAAATAAAACCTAGACAATACATCTACGCGCGATCATTGAAGAACACGCGAACATGCGAATGACCATACGCTTATAAAAATAATGTATCCACGTGAAGTTACATACACACTAGCGCGACAAGAACGCCAACATACAAACGCTCGAGTCCTTCACGATCATCCACTCACAACCACATCCACGATCTCGCAAACAGGATAACACCCCGGTGATTAAGTAAACGGGTCAGCACTTATAAATTCACAAACGCGGTCTCAAGAGAGGAATTCCACGAAGATCCGTCCGAAAATCTTTAAAATCGTGACCGACCATCTTAGAATCCAATGAAACTTTCACGTTTCACCGTC
Source organism: Topomyia yanbarensis (assembly GCF_030247195.1). Classification (NCBI taxonomy): domain Eukaryota; kingdom Metazoa; phylum Arthropoda; class Insecta; order Diptera; family Culicidae; genus Topomyia; species Topomyia yanbarensis. The sequence continues at coordinate 399,377,300 of NC_080671.1, read as the reverse complement.
ATGCAAGACTAAATATTTTTCACAGGTAATAAGATTATTTTGACTCAAGAGCAACTTTTCAAAAGAACGTAAACGTTTCTACGTGTATGAATTTCAATTTTTTTGTTCGATTACTGTATTTTATACAGCAAAACTATTTGAGAACGAGTTACAGGGAATGAATACTTCCGTCTGAAAAAAGTATACACTGAAAAAAATGTTGTGTCATTTTTCAAAAAAACAAAAATTTATGATAAAAATTTAAATTGCGAAAAAACCCGTTTTTTTAATTTTTTTTCTATTTTGTTACCAAAAACCTAAAGAGAAAAGAAAAATTTTGAATGTGATTGCATGATGGAGAAAAAATCTGTAAAAAAGTTTTCCTAACAATAACTTCGTACATGTTTTTAAATTTCATACTAATAGATATAATACAAAATTGTAATTCTATTACAGAATATAATTCTAAGCACCATTTAAAATAAAAATGCATTTAACAAAAATCTTCCAAAATGCGATAGTTTTCGAGATATTTGAAATTTTGCTCCTTCAAAAACAATTCGTGTAATTATGCTCTTTTTAAAAGTTATTCGCGTTACCCCATCAAAAAATGTCAAAAATTTAATGTTTATCGTTTTAAAGACGTAAAAGCAACCTTTTTAGTGTATTTGGATCCTGGAGAAGCTTTCAATAAAAAAGTTTTCCTAACAACAACTTTTGACATTTTTTTATAATTCTTACTATTTGCAGTCAAAAATACAATTTTCTTTCTGAATATGATTCTAAACGCCATTTTAAATTGAAATGCTCTTAACAAAAAATTTCTAAAATGTAGTAGTTCTTGAGATATTTTAACTTTTGTTTTAACAACACAATTATTTTGTTTTATTACGACCTTTTCATAAGTTAGTCGCGTTTCTCCATCAACATTAATAGGTTTTTCAAAAGGCCCGTAAACTTTCCTGCAACTTTCTCTTTGACATCAAGGCGTTATTGTGAAACATTTTAAAGTTACATGAAAACAACCAACATATGATTCAGCTATATAGTTTAATCAACAGACCCTATGGTTGAAATATATTTTGGTTGCTTTCATGTAACTTTCAAATGGTTTACAATATCGCCTTGATGTCAAAGAGAATCCACTAGACAAACGTTCCATATCCACTACACAAAACGTTGCATGGCGACATGACCGAGAACTCTAGTGATATGGGGTAACTCACTCCCTGTCAGAATGTGATCCGTACACCGAAAACTAAATATCAGAATGACGGTCCGCGAATATATGAATGGCCGCAGGGTTTCAAAATCGAATTTATACACGCGAAGTCACACACACGCGACAAGCACGTCAACATACGAACGCTTAAGCCCTTCGCGATCATCTACACACACCGATGCCCGCAATCGCACAAACTTGATAACACTCCGGTAATTATGTGAACGCTTTTGTACTTACGAAATTACAAACGCGCTCTCAAACGCGAACCCGCAAACGCGCGCGATCATGAATCGGTCACGTCCGGAAATCTTTAGCCTTCATTCTAGCAATTTAGGTCCATGCATTCAGTTGGACCAATAAAAAAAAATAAAGCTCATTTCCACTAGACCACACGTTCTACAGCGACATGACTGGGAACTCTAATGATATGGAAGAACCCACTTTCTTCTGGAATCTGAGCCATACACGAAAAATTAAATATCAGATTCACGTTCCGCGCGCGATCATTCTAGAACACACGCAAATATGCGAAAAGCACACGGTTATAAAATAGAATTTATACACGCGAAGTTACATACACGTTAGCACACGCGACATACAAACGCACACGCGATCGAGCACGTTAGCGTACACATGTTCGAGCCCTTCGCAATGATACACGCGATCTTGAGTTCCTACGCCCGAACATACCTGAACCGTACAATGAATATCACATTCAGAATCACGGCCCGCTACAATTGGCCTAAAGCAGTGTTTTAGTGGGCGGCATTGCCTGTCTCGTCTGCAAATTGTAGCATGTGATTCTGACGGGGAGCCCTTCCGAGAACCTAGCTCTACAGCTCCAGTAGGACAACTCTCGAAAAAAATGTGGTTTGATAGTATGACAGCCAAACGAAACCAATCTGAAGATTTTTTCTATCAAAGATTGTATGAAAAAGTCGCATCTACTTATGGGATTTTCGATTGATTGACACCAGTGTAGTGGAGTGCACTGGATTTTTTGATTATAGAGGTTTTAACTTTAAGGTCGTTCGCCTCTTTTCGAGCTAGAGAAATCTCTTTTGGAAAAATCTCTAACCTATGTGCGGGGTTGGGAATCGAACCCAAGTGAGCTGCGAACAAGGCAATCGATTTACCAACTACGCTATGCCCGTCCGCATGATGAATCTTAAATATCTCTGATCCAGCACTACCAAACGTGCAAACCCTCTTCTATTCCTAGTATGATGCCACTAGAAATAATCGCTCCCAGTTTTTGTCCAATTCGCCAAATGTGAAATTTAGTCAAACCTTCTCACCCCATAGGTACCTGCGCCATAAAATCCCCCACAGACACACGGCCTAGCTCTGATTCGGCCGACTGAGTATGGTCACACGCTGATTAGGACTCTTGGCTATGTTCGCATGCATGGCTTGGTGGATCGGCACGGATTCAGCCTTGGTAGAGAATTTTTCATCCATGCTAAATCGTTTGGTAGAAGGCCGGGCATATCCTAAAAAGGAAAACATTGGAACCGCGGGGGCAACGTTAGTCATTCGTCCATGCCCAACTGAAACCTTTTATACGAGGTGTATAACACAGACCAAATATCTGTTGCGTTTCTAATGAAAGTGAACTGGGCTACTCAAAAACATAATTTTCTTTACTTTTATATTATTTAAAATAATATTGTATGCTAGTCCATGTGAATATTCAAAATACGCCAACCCAAATAGGTGTGATGACCCGTCATTTACTGTGGCATCATTTATTCAATCGCGCGGTCATCGTACAGAATTCTCTCCTAATGACCTGGTGGCGCGAAAAGTTGGTCTGTTAGGCGTTTTATCGATAGATCCGAAATTGATTTTTATTTTCTTCTTTCAAATCACATTCAAAGTGATCTACGAGCTAGGAAGGGAAAGAAAATTGTTTTCCAAATATCCAGTCTCATGGGAACCTGATTCTTTACAGTAATAATTGAGCTCGGCGTGGCTTATCGGCCTGTGTGGAACGGAACGAACGAACCGGTCTGACACGTCAAGAGAATAGACGCGTCCCGGCGACGAGTTCGATCGGAATTTGCATACGAACATTAATGTTGTCATTTTCGCTAATTCAAATATTTTGCCGCCATCTCGCGAAGTAGTGGCGTGTATTTTGTGCTTGTTCTTTGCTTTTGTGCCCGGCTCCGATCCGGCTTGGAGAGAGATCCGCGTGGTTTTCAAATTAGTAGGCTTTTTGTGTTTCTGCGAGGATTGTACCGGCGATTTTGAGTGAGGATCACCTTAACCTAGCCTAACAAGGCTAGTTAACCTCAAAACAAGTCTAGATTAAATCTATAGTACATCCTATTTAAACAGTTATGGTTTTCATCTTTAAACCTATGACCGCCGCGGCAATCCGGAAAAGAAAAAAAATCATCTTTCTCTTCTTTGAAAAAAGACTAGTTCATCAACTTGTTTCGTTGTCGAGTCAACAAAAACCATCGCCAAATTAGCATTCCACAGTCTGCTGCGTGCAATAATCGCATGGGGAGGAGCGGACCTTCCAACTGCTATGAATAGAATGCTGTATCATCTGCTGTGCGGTCATGGGAATGAGATCCAATCGGTTAAAGATACTGTCATAGGAACAAATCCTACTATTAAGTTGCTGTCATGTTTAGTGTGCGTGGCGAAGAACAATGTAATAGTTTGCACTTTGTTGGACTGAACTGTTCACCGATTGCTTTGCAACGGGAATTAGTCTCCGAAATGACGAAAAGACTTGAAACTAATGCAACATCGTTATTGGTCCTTAAATTCTCACCCATAACCCATAATTTTTAGAAAATTTCGATTGTTTCCTCGTCACCAACTGAAAGCCTAGAATAGCTGCTGCGAAAAGGAATGCCAGATGTGAAGATATGTCTTCATTTTGAAGACATTTGAAATGACAGAAATGAAGACAGTCGAAGTATTGAGGTGATTTCTGGCAGTATTCTTTCTCAAATATCTGGTATTCCTAGCAGCGAATAAAGTGTATCCGTGGACCACTTAATTCGATTGAAGGTATTGGGACCATCGCATATGATAATTCCGACGTTTAGGGCTGAAAATTCACATTGCTGAAGCAGAAAAGAAATATTAGAGGTTTAAGAGTGCTTCCTTGCGGTGTAAAAAAAACTTAATAGTAATCATGGTCTCCCTTCACACAGAGTTGACGGTCAATGGGATATGACTGGAACCATATTTCATTGATTTTTGTTAACACGTATTTCGCATCTCTACTTGTATGCATCCATCATCGGGGTCTTATTTCAGACTGTAGAAAATGTTTTAGGGCCCCCTAATATGTATACTACTGTTTGGTTTTTGGAAGTATAGTAATTCGAGAAGCCGCATGTATCTGTTCCTCTGATCACGGTTTAGTAGAATTCCGGATGTGTTACTATGTTTTGATTGCCGCAAGGTTCTACTGTATCAATTAAATTGGAAGACGAGTAGGTATTCTATAGTGAATCAGTTATAAATTTAGAACGGAAAACTAGAACTAGTCAGGCACATATGGACATGATAGAATGGAAATGCGAAAAATCCTTTACCTTCTGCTAGCAGGAGTTGTGCGTTCCACCCAAGTCTATCGCATGGTCGTTGATAAAACATAACTCGTTATCATATTTTACCGCCGGCGTCGCATTTTGACGAGTGCAAGTAGTTTTGATTGCATTTAGATGCTTTTACTGATGCTTTTGGCATCTTTATTTGGAATGTTTCATTACTATATCTTAAAATAGATTCATACTAACACATACACAATCTATATGCATATGGGTCATTCCACGCGATGTGATCAAAAAAAGAAGCAAACTTGAAATCGACCTTCACGGATTTGAACCAAATTTAGAGGAATTGTTCATCTAGGGTCAATATATAAAGACCCAAATTTTTGTGTCAATTGAACCACCCCTCGGGTCATGGGAGCACCCAACACCCCCCCCCCCGTTTTGGCAAATTGCCAAAACCCTTGAGTTTCTTTTAATCATATCTGCGGTTCTATTTACTCTAGAATCAAACCGCAAGATGGCTTTTGAAGAAAATTGTTCAAGGAGTCTAGAAAAAATATTACTTTTTGGCGGAAGTGCTGCCAACTATGCGATTTTTCAGTTAAATATTAAAAGTTAATTTTTCTCTCAATACATATATTTTAATTTTGAAAATTATAATGCCATCGCGCTCCTCGGACATTTTTACATAAAAAACACTTATCATCATAATATAATATGAGCGCACCCTGAGGTATAACGGAAGGGAAAAACTCCCATTTTCTCATATAAAAATCCATTTTTATTGCCCAAAATTGAGAAAATCTTCAAACGGTCATAAAAATCGACCCTGATCGACCCTGGTTTTTAGTGTTGTGCGCTTGCGATTTTATATGGGAAATTGCGGTTTTTTCTCTACAAAACGGTGCATTTCAGGATCCGCCAAAATTAAAATATATGTATTGAGATAAAAAGAACCTTTTAACATTTAACTGAAAAAATCGCATAGTTGGCAGCACTGCCGCCAAAAATTTATATTTTTTCTAGATTCCTTGAACAATTTTCTTCAAAGGCCATTTTGCGGTTTATTTCTAGAGTAAATAGAACTGAAGATATGATCAAAAGAAAATCAAGGGTTTCGGCTATTTACCAAAACGGGGGGTGCTCCCATGACCCGAGGGGTGGGTCAATTGGCACAAAAATTAGGGTTTTTATACATTGGCCCTAGATGAACAATTCCTCCAAATTTGGTTCAAATTCGTGAATGTCGATTACACGTGCCTTGATCACTTCGCATGGAATGACCCATATACACTCTCAATCTATCTCATTCAAAACGTACAAGCGCTCGTGACCTTCGCGATAACACAAACCTTGTCACAAACGCGTACATGCAATTGCAATTATCCACACATACTGACGCCCGCGATCTGACCAACATCATCAATCATTCACCCACAGCTCGCGCTATCATGAATCGATTACGTCCGGAAGTTTACCGAGGGTCTTAGCAACCCAGCCTCGTGCCTTTAGTTAGACTAATCAAAAAATGACGCTCATATTCATTAGAAAACAACTCTAGTGATAACTCTCTTCTAGTCTCTGAATCGTACACAGAAAATAAAGCATCAAAACCACGATCCGTGCAATTATTCAAGAATGCACGCGAATATGTGAATGGTCACGCGATTATAAAATCGATTTTAACCACGCGAAGTTACATACACGCTAGCAGACGCGACGAACACGTTAACATACAAACGCTTAAGCTTCGTCAACGCAAACTACGTCCGGGATCTCACAAACATGAAAACACTTCGGTGATTAAGTGAACGTTTTAGCATTTATAAACTCATAAACGTTGTCTCAAACACCGTCTTACAATCACATGTGTTCGTTCGATTATGAATTGGTCACGTCCGAAAATCCCTACCCTCGGCCCTAGAAGCATAGGTCTATGCCTTTAGTTGGACCAATTAAAAGATGACGCTCATATCCACTAACACACGTTCCATGGCGACATGATAGTTCTAATGATATGGGGAATCTTGTTCTCTTCTAGTATGCAGCACGCTAACATACAAACGCTTAAAACCTTCGCGATCATCCACGCACACCAAGGCTCGCGGTTTCACAAACGTGAACACAACCCGGTGATAAAGTGAATGTTTTAGCACTAATAAACTTATAAGTGTGTAGTCAAGCGGAAGCCCACAAACGCTCATGTTCGCGCGATAACGAACCGATCACGTCCGGAAGTCCCTACTCTCGGTTCCAGCAGCCTATTAGATGCATGCCTTCAGTTGGAACAATAAAAAATATCACTCATATCCACTAGATAACACGTTCCATGGTGACATGGCTGGGAACACTAGTGATATGGGGGAACTCTTTTCTGGTATCTGAACCATACAGTAAAAATTAGGCATCAGATTCACGATCCGTCCGCGATCATTGAAGAATACAGGCGAATATGCGAATAGCCCCTCGGTTATAAAATCGAACTTATGCACGCGATCGATCACGTTAACATACAAACATTCGTGATTATGAATCGGCTACGTCCGGAAGTCCCTACTCTCGGTCCTAGCCGCTTAGGTCCATGCCGTCAGTTTGACCAATCATAAAAATTGACGCTCTTATCAACTAGACAACACTTTGCATAACAACATGACCGGGAACTCTATTAATATGGGGTAACTTACCATCTCCCAGTATCTAAACCGTATACTGAAAATTAAGTATCAAGGTTCGCGCGCAACACACGATTATAAAACCAAAATCATACACTCGAAGACACTTACACGCCAACACACGCGACATACAAATGCATTTGCAATTGAATACGTTTACATGCAAACGCTCGAACCCTTCGCGATGATACACGCGATCATGAAGTCCCTACGTCAACACATCTGAACTGTACACTCAATATCACATTCTGTATCACGGCCCGCTGTAATTGACCTTAAGCAGTGTTTTAGCGGGTGACATTTCCCGTCTCGTCTGCAATTGTAGCGAGTGATTCTGACAGGGACAGCCCTTTCGAGAACCCAGTTCTACAGCGGCAGTAGGACAACTCTCGGAAAAAAATATTGATTATAATAATTTTATCACTACTTTGCATGGAAAGGTGCCACTGTGCGCCCACTTGATCAAACCTTACATACAAATACTCGAGTTCTGTGCGATAATACAGCCCTGGTCAAAAACCCGAACATGCAATTTCGATCATCCCCGAAAACTCGAGCGAATTCTCATGGATTCAATCACAATACAACCCCATAAAATACCAATGTTATTAGGGGTGCATTAATTTTTGCGATAGTGGAATTTTGTCAAACGCTGGTCAAAAAATTAATCGATGCGTCAAAAAAATATTTGGGCAAAATTTGAGCGGAATTGGACCATTTTAATACATGCCCCGAATTCAATCGCTTTGGGGCGTTTTATATGGGAAATACATGTATTTCTTCATACGTTTTATTTGAAAATGCAAAACTTTTTTCAAAGTGATCGAAAAATTTTAAAACTTGGTACAATTCGAGAACACTATGAAAGATTTAAAAAAATTATATGAGCGAAAAAAAATATTTTTTTTTATTATATTTTAAGAAAACCTGAAACATTATCCGTTCGAAACCTTTATAGTGTGCTTTAACTGAACCAACTTTCAAAACCTTTCGGTCACTTTGAAAAAAGTTTTGAAATTGCATATAAGACATTTGAAAAAATACATGTATTTCCCATATAAAACTTCAATTGCTTTGGGGCACTTGTTAAAATGGTCCAATATTGCTCAAATTTTGCCTAAATTTTTGTTGATACCTTAATTCGTTTTTTGACCGGCGATGGACGAAATTCCAACATCACAAAAATAATTGCCACCCTAATGAATATGGTCCGCACCAAATGTCACAACCATCAAACCATGGTCTCAAAACCCCATAAATCTACCAGAATATGGCTTTTATATGGGATTTTTCGGATCGTGGTGATGTTGTTTTCATTGGTTAACCCCTTTTGAAACACTATCAAAGCACCAAGCCTTTATTAAGTTTCCTAGTTGCGACCCTTTTTAGTGGGTGACAGTTCTACTGTACTGAAGCTCTTAGTATCGGTCAAATACCGGTACTGGGACATTTTTGTCCGAAATAAAACTTAATAAAACCAGAGCAAAATAAAATGTTAAAAAAATTACTTTTGTTGTTAAGGAGGCCATACACAAATGACGTAGATTTTGTTTGGGGATTTTGGAATCTTACAGCCTCCCCCTTTCCGTCTCGTAGCATTTCAACACAAAAATCGAATCTCCCTTTTGGAAACAACGTACCTTCTAACAAACCCCCCCCCCCTCTATAGATAGAAAAAATATCTTGCGTTTTGTATGATTCTCTTAAATACATTTCTTAGAATTTTTTGAGTACGGCTTTCATCAGCATGTATATTCAGTTCGCTAAATTTTGTATAAAAATCGTTCTTTGAATGCAAAAACATTCAGTAAATTTTAACTAGGTTTTTTTTAAATTGTGTCTTTTGATGATAGTTTATTTTTTTATTCTACTGCCCGCAGTTGCTGCAATGATTTTGAAGCATTCACGCCTTGATTTTCCAAGATAAGAAAATTGAACTCTGCAACCAAATCAAGTTTTCTAGCTAAGAAGATAAATTTTAGTCTATCTACACTAGTCTTTTTCGGGCGACAGAAACGTTTCGAAAAACATCAATTTTTACTGCTTTGTTGCTTATCCACTGCACAAAAGGTACAGTATCGTTCCTCCGGCAGCGCAGTGAAATCAGAAAACTGCAGAAGTGAAACGTGCCTCTACTGTGAGAATTACCTTTGGGACTTATTTTAAACCCACTAGAATTGGCTCCCTATGTGCGGTGGGTGGAACAGTTCCAAAAGGTGATAAGGGCGTCAAAAGTTTAGTCGAGGATGGAAGCATCATTATTGTGAAGATGGTTCCCGTGTACATGGATGATGATAAAGTACATCGATTTGCGCCGCACACTAACTAGGAGTTCCTTAAAGGAATCTTGTCGAAATAAGAAGTGGAATCAATAATTTGAAGAAACTTTTTCCCAAGTATTTGCAATTGATCAAATTGTGAGAATCCAGGTGACGAAGCATATTCCTTCTTACCTAACATTGGATGCAAATCATATAATCAAACAACGCTGACTAACTTATTATGTCGGCATACATCGAATAATGGGAACCAACCCGAATATCGCTTATGGGCGATTCTAATCAATTCTTATTTTATGCATAGCATGCATAGTCCTAGATACACAAATTTAATGAACTGTCATTGTAAATAATTGTAAACAGTTAAAATATCCAGTTGCGTCCAACGGCTGTTATATTCGTTGATCTTCTATTGCCACCTTGCTGGCCGATGTTTTAAAGCAGGCCCTATATATGCTAAAACAATAGACTAATTTTAGTTGTCATCAAAAGTTTTGCATAGTACCGAAAATATCGGTACTTATCCTTATTCAGTATCAGCATTTCGGTACCAAAAAAGGGTCGGTATTTCCGGAGTTTTCGATACCTGTACTACCGTACCGCAACCTTAGCCATGCCGTGGGGATGAATTTGAACCATGATCATGGAGGAATTATGGGGTATTCGTTTGCTCGGGAATCTATGTCCGTGATCTGGTAAACATAAAAACTTCTTTCTGATGAAGTGAACGTTCTACAATTTATAAACGCGGTTTCAAGTGCTACTATACTAAAGCTATACTAATGCCCTTTCCCAAGTGATCATAAATCAGTCACGTCCGGAAGCCCCTACCCATGGCCCTAGCACCCTAGGTTCCTGCCTTCAGGTCTAACATCTGAATCGTACTCTCAAAATCAAACGATAGAATCGCGGACCGCGCGAATGTGCAAATTACAATCCGGTTGTACAATCGAATTCATACACACTAGCACACACGACATATAAACGCCCACGCGATCAAACACGCTAATATACAATCGCTCGAATCTTTCCCGATAAACCGCGCACACCTAGGCTCACGATCTCGCACAAATTAAAACGCTCCTGTGTATGAGCATTGTAGCATGTATAATAAGTCGGTCTCTTTTAAAAGCCCAACCCTCGGTACTAGCAGGCCTTCAGTTGGCCTAATCTAATGAAAAAGAAAAAAATGCGCTTCTATACTCTATTCAACGGTTCATAACGACATGACCGGGAATTCTAGTGATATGGCTAAGCTCACTCTTCTAGCATCTGAACCGTTCACTGAAAAGTAAGCATCAGATTTATGGTCCGCGCAATCAGTCAAGAACGCACGCGAATATGCGAATAGCCTCACGGGTATAAAAGCGACTTTATTCATGAGAGGTTACATACGTCCACGCGATCGAACACAATAGCATACAAACGCTCAAATCCTTCGCGATGGTACACAAAAACGAGCATGCAATCGCGATCATTCACGCACAACTACACCCAAGATTTTGCAAACTCAAAAATGCATGAAATGCTCATTCCAACGCGATCGTAAAGTCCCTGTGCCCGCCTATTTGAACCGTACACTCAAGCTCATAATCAGAATCGCGGCCCGCAGCAACTGGTCTGAAGTAGTGTTTTTTTATTGGGTGCAATTCCCGTCTCGTCTGCAATTATAGTTTGTAATTTTGACAGGGAGCCCCTTCGAGATCTACGGCGCCAGTTGGACCACGGGCAGCGCCAGTTGGGGGTAATACAATATTTTTTCTGCTGCTGCCTTTTACAAAGCGGTCCACATTCAAATATTCTAATCAGCTGTAGTAGTGTTTTTCGTTTTTGGATATTGTTGACGGTCTCATCGGAATGCCGTGATACTGAATGGTCTTGAAGAGTAGGTGCCATCTTTGATTTCAAAATAACGTCAAAAATCAATTTCTGGCACCTACTCTTCAAGACCATTCCGAAAATACCCATATTGATTGGGTTATAGCGAATTTCGCTAAACCGGAAATTGCCATCTTTGATTTCAAAATAACGTCAAAAATAAATTTCTGGCACCTACTCTTCAAGACCATTCCAAAAATATCAATATTGATTGAGTTATAGCGAATTTCGCTAAACCGGAAGTCGCCATCTTTGATTTCAAAATAACATCAAAAATCAATTTCTGGCACCTACTCCTCAAGACCATTCCGAAAATACCCATATTGATTTAGTTATTGCGAATTTCGCTAAACCGGAAGTCGCCATCTTTGATTTCAAAATTACGTCAAAAATCAATTTCTGGCACCTACTCTTCAAGACCATTCCGAAAATACCCATATTGATTGGGTTATAGCAAATTTCGCTAAACCGGAAGTCGCCATCTTTGATTTCAAAATTACGTAAAAATAAATTTCTGGAACCTACTCTTCAAGACCATTCCAAAAATACCCATATTGATTGGGTTATTGCGAATTTCGCTAAAACCGGAAGTCGCCATCTTTGATTTCAAAATGGCGTCAAAAATCAATTTCTGGAAGCTACTCTTCAAGACCATTCCGAAAATACTCATATTGTTGAGGTGCGGGCCATAAGGAATCTTCCAGACCCGTTTCTTCCATCTTTCCGAAAATCTTCTGAGTCTTTTGCATTCAAAAGGACTTAGAATATTTTTTGCAAAAACCGTGTTAATTGCGAAATCCACGCAAAAAAAAACTTTCAAAAATATTCTAAGTCTTTTGCTGAGAGTTTTTTTTGCGCGGATTTTCGAATTTCCGCGGTTTTTTTTACGCGGATTTTCCAATTAACGCGGTTTTTTAACGCGGATTTTCCAATTAACGCGGTTTTTAACGTGGATTTCCAATTACCGCGGTTTTTTTACGCGGTACGTATCCCCCGCGTAAAAAAACCTGGGTGTATTGTCTTTTATTTCTTCTTTTCGAGTCCTATACTGCCATTCTACACCCGCCTTCAGCTGGGTCAGCAAAGATGGTGATAGTGAACGTCTTAACACTCACACAATCTCAAACGCGGTCTCAAGCAGGAACCTACAAAAATGCCCTCGCGCACGCGATTGCGTATCGGTCACGTCCGGAAGTCTGTCCTTGATCCCAGAAGCCAAAGTCCATGCCTTCAGCTGAACTAATTAAGAAAATACGCTCATACCTATTAGACAACACGTCTCATGGCGACATGACCGGGAACCCTATTGATAAAAAGGATCCCAATCTCTGCCAGAGTTTTAACCGCACACCGAAAATTTGATATCAGACTCACGGTTCGCACGACCATTCAGGAACACGCAAAAATGTTAGAGCCCCTCGCGATTTTCCAACCAACCTACGCCCACGAACTCGCAAACATGATAACACCCCGGTGATAGGGTAAACGTTTCAGCACTCATAAACTTACCAACACGACCTTAACCGTCAACCTACAAACTCTCACGCTCGCGCCATCGTGAATCGGGATCGTCCGGAAGTCTCTATCCTCGGTACCAACCGTCTAGGTCCATGTTAATTAATAAAAAATAAAAAAAAAAATGAAACATTAGGAAAAAAATAACTCCCATATCCACTAGACAAAACGTTGCATGGCGACATGACCGGGAACTCTAATGATATAGGGTAACTCACTCCCTGTCAGAATGTGATCCGTACACCGAAAACTAAATATTAGAATGACGGTCCGCGAATATATGAATGGCCGCAGGGTTTCAAAATCGAATTAATACAAGCGAAGTCACATACACGCGAGCACACGCGACAAACACGTCGACATACGAACGCTTAAGCCCTTCGCGATCATCTTGATACTTGATAACACTCCGGTAATTATGTGAACGTTTTAGTACATACGAAGTTACAAACGCGGTCTCAAACGCGAACCTGCAAACGCGCGCGATCATGAATCGCTCACGTCCGGAAATCTTTACTCTTCATTCAAGCAACTTAGGTCCATAAATCAAGTTCGACCAATCAAAAATTAAAGCTCATATCCACTAGACCACACGTTCTACTGCGACATGACTGGGAACTCTGATGATATGGAAGAACCTACTTTCTTCAAGAATCTGAACCGTACACGTAAAAATAAGCATCAGGTTCACGGTCCGCGCGCGATCATTCTAGAACACACGCGAATATGCGAAAGGCACACGGTTATAAAATAAAATATATAATCGCGAAGTTACATACACGTTAACACACGCGACATACAAACGCACACGCGATCGAACTCGTTAACGTACAAATGCTCGATCCCTTCGCGATGATACACGCTATCGCGAGTCCCTACGCCCGCACATACCTGAACCGTACAATGAATATCACATTCAGAATCACGGTCGGCTACAATTGGCCTTAAGCAGTGTTTTAGTGGGTGCCATTCGCCTGTCTCGTCTGCAAATTGTAGTATGTGATTCTGAAGGGGAGCCCTTCCGAGAACCTAGCTCTACAGCTCCAGCTACTCTCGAAAAAAACAAACAAAGGTGGTGATTTCGAAATTGTGTGATATTGACTTGACTGTGAGACAGTTTTCAATTTTTTTTTCTATTTTAGAAGTTTACATTCTTCGATTTCATTGACATATTGTACAAGAAAATAATCTATGGAGGTTTGAACACTGTTCCATATTGGTTCTCCTCGTTTGTAGACTGCAATGGCCTCTGTTAGACTACTTATATATCTGAATTTTCAATAATTGTTGAAACTTTTATTAAATTTTAGCATTTTCTAACAATCAACAATTTTCATCAAACCCGCCTCCCCCCTCCCCAAACAAAATTTCTGGCTACGCCACTGCTGTGCTAAATACATGTACTAAACTGCGCTACAAATTTGGTTTCTAACCTATAACTGAATCAGATTTGATAGTAAATTTACGATGTGCAATAACTTCGTTCATACCCTTCAAGCATATGGTCGCACCCGATGGACAGGATCGATAATTTTCTCTGGATACGATCATTACTCGTTCAATTCTGGTCGTTGAATCTTAGTCACACATTAAACTACATATTTCTACTCGAACTTTACAAACCAGCACAGACCTTAATCCTATAAGGTACTAGTACGTATTAGTTTTCTTAAGCGGATATTGCAAAACATGTTCGCGTTCACCTATCAACCCGGTTCTTTGCTGTTCCTAAACTCCCCGCAAAACTTGGCGCGGACCGGACATCGTGTGAAAAAAAAATCAACCTAGCAGCTACCCTTCCGTTTCAGGCGCGCAAGCCGTTATATTTTCCATTCTCTCGACCACAGATCACTGACTGACCGCCTCGATCAAGATGAACCTATATTGCCAAGGTGGCGGCGAAGTTTCGCGACAGAGGATTTATGTTAAATGGAGTTATGAAGAATAAAATTCATCTTTGATTATCTGCATCGATAGTGCTCAAGTTTCTTATCTGATTTGTAACCCTTAAACATTGAGAGCGACTTTTAATGGATTATCTAAAGAAATGTAAACAAGTTCTTGTTCCAAACTATCGGTCTAACGTGACATTGATTTTAGCCACATGGGTTAGCGTCTTTGACAGCTAA
This sequence comes from Topomyia yanbarensis, assembly GCF_030247195.1. NCBI lineage: Eukaryota > Metazoa > Arthropoda > Insecta > Diptera > Culicidae > Topomyia > Topomyia yanbarensis. Next base: position 399,362,096 of record NC_080671.1, on the reverse strand, counting down.
CACATGTCGTTTTCGATTGAGAACCCAAAAACTAACCCAGCTTAGTTGCTTGAAACAAACGTTTTTAATGAAACTGAGTTGGGTTCTCGCAAAACAGCGGTAGTGTGAGCGAACCCGAAATATATTTCAGGTTAGAACCCAACCCGGTTTTCAGTTCAGTAGCGCATAGTCTAGGTTCGAAACTGGCTTCAAATAAACAATTTGACAGTAGTTAGGTCTGAAATTGAGTTATAGTTTCTGCCTCAAGCGAAAACGAAAACAGAAAAACAATAGAGTGGAGGTAGTTGAATGGAATACCATTTTTCGCACAAAAATAAATAAAAAATTAAAACAAAACTCGGCTATGTATTATTTACGTCCTATGCATCGCCAAAAGACCAAAAGCCTTTATGCTTTTATGAGTCAATTTGGCACAGTTGAAAATTTTAACTCACCACCACCTTGCAATCTACCGTTTTGTGCAACGTCTGGAAAGCCAATAGTTTTACACACGACCACACTCACACGCCTCAACAAAACACGTTACGGCACTTTCATTTTTGTTTTTATTCCTCTCGCACCCGCTGCTGCATACGACAACGACGACGATGATATTGAAGGTACTTAAGAAGCAGGTAATTGCAAAATAGCGACAGGAAATTCAAACTATTTATTGATTACCACCACGCTCGGTACGCTCGTGGCGATTGACACTTCATGGGGATGATGTCGGGCCGAGCGAGAGACTACTGTAGTCGGTATTTATCGTTTGTTAAACTCCGGCGCGTTTCTACAGTAAACTAGATAAAAAATGAATGACCAGTGGAGAATCGATATAAAGTTGATCTGACAAGTGTGTCAAGCGTGTTTTTGTTTGTTGGGGATAGTAAACTATCATCTGTTTTGTTTATGCTGTATTACATGAAAATTTTTAACCTTTTGACAATTCAGAGAGCTTGTTTACATGGAAGTTTTTGTTTTCTTCATAGGACCAAAAACAAGTTCGAATCGCTTTTGAATTTTAAGAGTCTTGTAAACAAGTTCATTGAAATGTCATTTTTTCTTTGAGGGTGTCATCATGTAATGTTCTACCATGATTATTTTGTTTTTAAAATTCTGGGTATCTGGACCGGAGAATATCACCTTAAAAATTCTGTACGCTTTTAAAGAGAATTTATCTCCTTATTTTTTTTTTGTGAAAATGCCAATATATAACTAACCTATCAAGTCGAACCTGTCAACTGGTTAGAGCAATGACAGATTACCTCCATTTTAAAATGGCTTGATCGGCTACGATCAGTCCAAATGGACTCTCACATCCATCTCGTTCTGATTTCCTGACTCGGTGTTCTTTCGACGACTTAGTTGAATGAAGTGCGCACTGACTAATGGTATTTATTACTAACTCAGCCAGCAGTTAGTGGAAAACCGCTGGATTTTTTTCCACCTTTTCTCGTCTAAACTGATGACGCAATTAGTACTACTGAGCTGAACTATGAATTGGAGTGGTTTATTATGACAGGCTTAGTAAATGTTTATTTACGCTACTGGTGATTTGTTTGCCCATTAACGTCCGTTAATGAGTTTTCTGGCCGTGAAAATCGCTACTAGTGCATGGATCGGGATTTAGAGTTATGTTGATGGACGTAAATTCAGATTAGAACTAATAGATTATTGCAGTAGTACTTCGATCGAAGGTAAACTGATGAATATGATCTCTCCCAGTCCACGTTCACTATTTACGATTATGTATTAAGAAACAAGGACCATCAGTGTATTGTACTGAGCAAGATTCGTGGGTTTATATGCAACAATTCTATGAAAAAAAGTTATACGATCTCTCAGAATTCTGCAATATTTAGTAGAATCGTTCCTTACCGAAAATATTAGATACATATTTTTTTTATTTCGTCATTAGGGTGTCCCTTTCCATGTTAGACTAGACGGGTTAAAAAAATCGTCATTTTTCAAAAGTTTATTTCTTTTTAAAATCATAACTTTCGAACCTCTGAACCAATTTTCATGGGTTATAGATCAAATGAAAGATATTTAAGTGTAGTTTCAAGAAAAAATTATTAGCTTTAAAAAATTGAGTTTTGTACGAACAAAATACGCATTAAATAGTTTTTCTTGATTTTCACTGCGAGGGTCCTTGAATACTCCATACTTTTATATTTTTATTTGTAAGACCATTCAATTCTACACAATATCTCCAAACATATTTTTGAACCAGATCTAGAGGTTTTGAAGATATAATTTTTTGAAAATTAAATATCTATGTATACACCCCACATGCATGGGAACGATGTAACCGCATAGTAGTTCACCATACACTTCCAGCAGCTGTGAATGAAGAAATCTATGATTTACTTACAAGCTGAGTGCAACATTCGTTTCAACCTGGGGGTTGTCCATTAACCACGTAGAAAAAATTCAGACATTGCAGACCCTCGCATTCAAAATATTTTTACCGGTTTTTTCTTTGGTTAGAAATTCCACTTCAATAAACATCCAGGTGGTTTTAAAAGGGTCATATAGCGAACATGGAAAATCTTATTTTAATATCAGGATAAGTATTTTTGAAGATAGAACACGCCTCCTGCAAGTTACACAAAACTAATCTTCTATGTATGTAAATTTTGCCTTCTTCGTTGTTGGATATTAAATAATCCCTTTTCCTTGCACAGACGCGGCTTACATCGTCACTATTATAAAAATTCGTAACACATGTTATCGTTTCTCTTCCTATTGCCGCAGAGCTTAAGCTCTTTTCAGGTACCACCATTATTACTTTCTCTTGCTGCAATGCTTTTGCTTTGTTGGCCATATATTGAGAGACATTGAACTCCTGCATAATTCTAAATGTAGTCTAACTTTTGGGAAGTGTAGTTAAAATCCGTATCGCTCATTGCTGTCTCTTGTTTCTTTATATTTCTCCTTAAGTTGTGTAAGAATTATCGTTCGACAAAGGTGCGTTGTAAATGGTAACGATCGATTCAGAACTGGGTGCTTCTAACGACTCTGAAAATATATATGATAGATTGATTATCAGAAAAAAATCATGCAAATGATTTCTTTTTTATTATTTGCCTTAGTAGGAAAGTGAAACGAATCCGGAAGGTCCTGCAATGGTGGTCAATGTTTCGAAAGACTCTGAAAAAGGTTTCAAAGAACAAGAGTTCGCGTTAGTAGTTTGAAGAAAAAAATTGAAATTTAAAAACAATCACATCATATTTTCAATAATATACCTGGAACAGCGATTCTCGATGGTCCTGCAACGGCTTCTTCGGTCTCGGGATCATTTGGTTGTAGCAACAAAAACAAATGAAGGAGCTGCTCTCATCTATTTTCATCTTTTTTTTCATTGCACAATCGTACAATTTATTGGTGAGTTTTCTGATACGCGTACTCAACATCCAAATACCACAAAGTGAACACTTACTTTTAATTTTAAGATATTCTTCAATTAAACTGTTGTTCTTGTTGTTTTCTAACTGATAATTTCTTTCAAAACATTCCTGGTTTTATGTAATATATTCGAACCTACGAGCTAGTGATGTAGTACCAACAGAAGCAAAATTTACCTATTTCTTCAACTTGCTTGCGACAAAAGCTATTTAAACAAACCCGAAATACAGGTAAAAATTCTCTACCTGCCCAAAAACTATCTGCTAGTCATATCAACCATGTCCTTTGTCTCAGCAAATAGGTTGAATACTCACTACTTTTACATTTTCAAATTCGAGCAACACTCCCAATCTAACCAAAGTGGACGCTCGGTAAAATATTTTGAACGCGAGGGGAGGGCAGGATCTGCAATGTCTGAATGTTTTTCTACATAATTTATGGACAGCCCCCAGGTTGAAACGAATGTTGCACCCAGCTTGTAAGTAAATCATAGATTTCTTTATTCACAGCTGCTGTGACTCACTGGTAGTGTATGGTGAACTACCATGTGGTTACATCGTTTCCATGCATGTGGGGTGTATACAAAGATTTTTTATTTTAAAAAAATTATATCTCCGAAACCTCTAGATCTGGTTCAAAAATATGTTTGGAGATTTTGTGTAGAATTGAATGATCTTTCAAATAAAAATATAAAAGTATGGAGTATTCAACGACCCTCGCAGTGAAAATCAAGAAAAACCATTTAATGCATATTTTGTTCGTACAAAACTCAATATTTTTTAAAGTTAGTAATTTTTTCTTGAAACTATACTTAAATACCTTTCATTTGACCTATAACCCATGAAAATCGGTTCAGTGGTTCAAAAGCTATGAATTTTTTAAAAAATCAACTTGAAAAGTCTCGATTTTTTGAAACCGTCTAACATGGAAAGGGACACCCTAATGACGAAATAAAAAAAAATATTTATCTAATATTTTTCGGTAAGGAACTATTACACCAAATATTGCAGAATTCTGAGAGATCGTATAACTTTTTTTCATGGAATTGCTGTATGTGTATGTTTAATTTGGTATTTAAAGCACTTTAAAGCAACTCCTTAATACTACATTCCGTTTCTGAACTTGACTTTCTGACTTTCTGGTTAGTGTACAGGACAATGGCAGGGCTAGTGCAAAGATCCTGCTGGCTACTAATATTCCTTCCTAAGGCTTCAACATACAACGAGTGGCTTATTACACCAGCTCCTTACCCTCTAAACTGCCACTAAAACCTAAAAAATGAATGAAAATGGAATTTAGGAAAGTGTGATAGAAAATGTCTAGCATCTAGGACCTACTATTGCCCAAACCCTGACGAAAGAGATCAAAGCAAAGCTGGGTTGGGTGAAGCAGTTCAATATAGTAGTGATTATGAAACATATCCTTTTAATAGTACTTTATTTCCTGAAAGTTTGAAAAGATTTCATGGACTCAAAGGGAATTTTTAGTAACCTTTATTTTTCGAAAACTTTTGTGTATTTTCGTTAAATATATCTCATGCATATCACTCGGAATTACCAACGTTTTACGCATTAATCAATCATAACTTAACAAAAATCTTCTTTTTTACTTATTTTCAGGTGTACGTCGGGGCACTTTCTCTCCACTATGAAGCGCTTAGCGTGGAGGCCTCGAAGCAAACTACGGCGGAGGAGATCGTTTCCTGCATTGTCGAGCGGTTGGGATTGACGGTAAGTTTTTATTTGTCGTACTTTTATGCCTGTCTTGGAACTTTATTCTTTCTTTCCCCGAAAGATACAGCCAGATATTGCTATCATTTCGCACTAATTTTTATGGGTGCATCTTGTTGTTTACTTTTATCTGTTAGTACTTGTGTAGCGGTTTAATAGTTTGCAATAGTTTATTTTTAAATTCGGGGATTGGATTGGATGGATATTGTGAATTCAATATTAATTCGTCAAAAGGGCGAAAGTGTTTTTTGTAAACAAACTTGTTTCGCTCATTAGTCTGCTGCACAGTTGAATTTCATGAAAAATATGCGTTAATGTAAATTTTTACCCTTCGTAGAAGTAATTTCAATTGTTTTCTGCTTTGAAATTATAGTAAATTAAGAGTAACCATCAAAATAAAAGTTTGTTCACAAATCTTATTCGCCCTTTTGCAAATTTAATATAGAATTGTCAAAATATTGTGCACAAATGGTGTACAGAACCAGAAATGTCACTAAGAAAGTTGGCAAAAATACAAGGATTGAGTAAAAAGGTCGCACGAATAGCGATCAGGAAGTTCGGTGAGGATTTCACGTTTGAGGATAAACCGAAAGCAGGTCTAAAGAAGATCATGTTAACCCTTGTTTGGATCAACGTAACCTGAAGGCGTTCGGGCAAGAAAGGAGATTTCAGTGCGAGACGTGGAAAAAGTTGGCACTTCTAAGCCAAATATTTATCATGCTAAAGAATGTTTGAATCTTGTAACATATAAGAAGCAGAGGCATCCGAAATAAGAAGCATCGGTCAGACCTGCGTAAAATTCGTCTACACAACCTTTCCGGTGTCGCAATATTACACGATCCGAGAAGGGCAAGTCTGAAACATCCATTCATTTCGGAAAAAAATGATAAGAAAGCTATGGCATGGCAAGCTATTTGAGGCTGCGGTGCGATTTTGCAACTCTTCATTCCAACTGCTTCGATGAACTGGGAAAGAAACATCAAGGAATGTTTACGAAATCAACTTCTACCCATAGTTCGAAGCGTCAAGGATCCTATTGTTCTCTGACCAGATCTTGCGTCTTGTCATTACGCGAAATCAAGCCATAAGGTTCATGAGCACTGACGAATACACATCTTGGGAAACATATCTCGGCATCAGAGACAGTTGTTGTTGTTGACAGTTTGAAAAAGATTGGAAGAATGTGTCAAAACTTATTGCCAAGAAGTTTGTTCTGGATCTAATGACAAAAGGTTTTCTTGAAAGTGCTAGCATACAATCGCTCGTTATCAAATATTGAGAACACTGATTGCTGCTATCTAACAAATCTAATCTAATAAAAATAAAAAATAAATTACTCTTGTTTTGTGTTTTGCTGAAAACTGGGTACGTCCATACTTTCTGGGACAGTCATAAGTAGAATTCTTTAATTCTTCTAAAAATTCGTAGGATCTTCCTGATGTGCAACAATCCCAGAAAGTCGTGAAACTTTCTTGGAGCTTGCTGGATTTCCATGAAATTGTTGCAATTCTGTGAAATGTTGATTTTTCCTATATTCCATGAAAGTCTCCTCCGAAGGTCGAAAGACTTTTTTGATGTTCACAATTTTTTTCTGAGTTTTCCCAAAAGTAAGGGGCTTTGAGTTTTAAAGGTAATTCGTCTTTGGCAGTGACTAGATAAGAAGTGTGCAATAGGCTGCGGGGAATAAACAGCGAAAAACTTTGTCTACAACCTGAAATCCAAGCAAACATAATTCGAGATGTATATAATATATATACTATATGTGTTATGATAACTCGCACACAGTTGTCATTTCTAACACCAACACGTCCGATCGGCGGATTTAAGGTTCGTATGACCTGAGAATAAATACTCCTTGCTTGTACGCCTTTCTGGATATTCATTTGATTTCCTTGAAGATTCTAGGCCTTTCTTTTTTTATTCATTTCGTTTATTTGATAGGCACAACTGCGTTAGCTTGGCGGTGCCAAATTCTTTTGTTTTTACATTTTGGATATTTTAAAACTAGGAGGTTACAATGTTGAGATATTTTTTTTATAAAAGAGAAAAATTTCACAACTATCTTAAGACTGGAAATAAGATTCTACATACAAGAGAGGGGGCAAAAGATTTTTTTTTATGAAAATTTTTAAAACAAAGAATTCAATAGTAATAGTTTTTTAGGAAATATTTACAGTTATCTTAAAACTAACAATATAGTTTGGTACACAATAGGGGAACAAATATTTATGAAAAATTTCACAGGTGTTTTAAAATTAGGGATAAAATTCTATTTACAAGATGGGGCACAATAGTTTTAACAAAGAGGTAAAATTACAACTATCTTAAAACTAGGAATACGGAATACAAATTTGATTTTTTTTATCGGTGACTTATGCTTGGTCAAGATTTTCAGAGGGGGGCTTATTTCCAAAATCGGTGTAGAAGCAGTTGTACCGGGAGAGAAGAGCAAAACTTTCGGGCAAACGGGAGATCAGCGAAACAAATTAACGCCTCAGTCTAGTAGGTCGGATTGGCGGATGATATTCTTCGGACCCGCGGGGAATCCTTCAAAAGTCATCGGACCTCGAGTCGCTCTCGCTTCAGATTCCGTAGTGATAAGGGCGACGGCGGTTACATAGTGGCAGTCTGAAGCATATCGGTTCCACACGGCAAGAGGAAACTTCTAAAAACGAGAAATAAAAAGAGAGGGGCTAAATTGGGATATTTATCGTTTTTATGAAAGTATAAATAAGGGACATATAGGGAAAATCACGATTTGCCAGCATATCTCGGACTGGGACATTGGATGGTCTACCTCGGGCCCGAAGGGAATCCTTTAACTGAGACCTGGCGTCCAAATACCCGGCGCATACCCAGATAACGTGCTCGATGTCGTGATAGCCCTCGTCACAAGCGCACAGACTACTCTCCGCAAGCCCAATACGCCGCAAATGCGCACCTAAGGTGTAGTGGTTGGAAATAAGTAGCGGACATTACACGAATAAAATCCCGACCTGCATTGCAGAACTCCACCATCGAAAACGGTGTTTCGTTCGCGGTATCGTGAGGAGACGCGGCGCGGCACGTTTTCTGTACCGGGACAGAGTCCGGACAGATCTTCTTGGCGAAAGCGAACATCCAACGGTTTGAATATTCCACGTTCTCGTTGGTACTGTTTCGGTTACGCATACATCGAGCCGTACCCCAAAGAGTGCTCATCGCTGTTTCTCTCGTTAACCCGTCGACGAACCGGCGCCAATAACTGCGTTTTTTGGCTTTCATTAGACTCTTCATTCGCCTTTTTAACGACGCGCACTGTTGATAGCTAGCGGGTAACCCGTCTTCCCGGAAGGCCTTATATGCAGTGGAGCGCCTTTCTTTGCTGAAGTAAATAGCGAGCTGAGCTCATCTCTGAAGATCGGTTAACTACCGTGATAGTATGCTATTAATATATAACATTAATAAAGCTCATAAAATTGGAGAATTTTCCTCCGTGCGACTTTCATATGTCGTATCACCTTTCGCGTGGTTCATAGGATTTCTCTGAAGCTCGCAAGCCTTTCTTAATATTGTAGAATTTAACGGAGTTCGTAGACATTTTCTGAAATTCTTAGAATCTTCGAGATATTCTTAGGATCTTATTGAAGTTCGTAGTGCTACTTTGTGGTTCGTATGCCTTTTTTCAAATTCTTGGAAATCTCCTGAATTGGAACGTTCTTCTTGTGGAATTCTTCTGATCTTCGAAATATTTACTGACATCTCTGAAGCTCGCTCGACTGACTTTATGTTCACTGGAGTTCATGAAACCTGATTTGATTTGCATCACACTTCTTTGAAGTTCGTAAAAATTCTTTTGAAGGAGAACTTCCCTGAAATGTGGCTGTAGTGCGCTGGGAGGTTGATAACAGTCTATTATCACCCTTTAGACAAATTCAGTCTAGAGGCTTTCTGGCATCCGGTGGGTTGAAGTATTTCAGCCAAAACTCGATCCACTGGGTTTCTGAGCCCATGTTGTTAAGATGCGATTGAAACCAGGAGTCCTCAAATCAGGGCATTCCTCCGATATTAAAATATTCCAGTCGCGCACGAAGTGTTATGGGTCTGTCTCAAGCGAATCTCTGACATAATGGACGATTGTTTTTTCACAAATCATGGGATTCAAATGATGGTCATGTTTCGAGGAGATTTTTCCAATAATTGCGGTGCTTGCACGAAGCCGGAGTTGCGATGAAAGCACCAGTCAACACCATCACACATCGCATCCGTTTGACAGTATTGGACGTATGTTTCTCGTTTAAATCCATTAGATGCATTTGGGTTTGAGACCTCAGGTCTTTCCCAAAGTTCCTATATTCCTGTATGAGTCGTTACAAATTCATAGTTGCTGTCCGTTTATGCTGGAGATTGATTTGTGCTATTCTAACCATGGTTGAATAGAGAACTGTATATTCCATTCCCAACATAAATTGCACAACAACTAGAGGACATCAAGCAAGTTGGGATGTTAACGCATATAGAGGCACCGAATTGATGGAGTACAATTCTGTACATACCTAATGTAGAAAACTTTTGTACGAGCTGGCATAGAAAAGGTGTTAGATGTAACTCTGCTCTGACGGTATTACGCATGAGTTGGCAAACTGACTCGCACCAAAAGAGCTCGAACCGCCGTCATCTGATCATAAAGACATAGTCTTTGATCATTTAAACGTCTAGATGTAGCACCCTCTTGTGGTTCAACTGTGTAATAAGTCAATTTTGCAGCAGTGGTAGTACAAAATTGGATTTAATTGTGTGGACTTTGCTAGAATGTAAATTCCCACTCTTTTGATCTAATCGTTGATGTGTGTAGATCCTTTTCGGGGTTTCGTTGAATCGAAAAATTAGTCACTCCCCACAACATCAGGTGTGAATACTAGTAGTTGCGAGAAGCGTGCTCCTTCTAATCCTTTAAAAATGGGATGAAATTTTGATAAAAATCAAAGAAAAGAAGCAGTGCTCTTTTGAACAATGCTTCGGCTCATTGTATAGAGTCTTCGAGTCTCAGTACTTATCAGGTGCAAGGTTGGAGAAATGTCACTATTCGATTGCACTAAAGGATGATCTGTTAAAAGATCTACACGGGTGTCTCTTTTCAACCCCTCATAACTCTTTCATCGCCAGATTCAGTGGGTTTGACTTAACGCATGGTATTGTTTGGTGCTCTCCGAATAACGAACAAAGCTGTACCTGGCTGGAACGGAAATTAGAGGAGACAAGTGGGAGGGCAGGGGACTTCCGTTTTATTGACGAACTATATAGCCTTCAATAGAATAAGGTATTTATTTGCATTCCGTGGAATCCCAAGAAATGTTTGAAGAGTTCTGATGTTTCGAAGAGGCTAGAATTCCATAAGCTTTGTTCGCAGGAAGATCTGAGAACCAAGTCCAAGAGAAAATACAGCAGTATTTTTGCAGTATCGACGACCGATCTTTAGAATATCTGACGAAAAAGGGTATTAAACTAAACTATGGCTAAGCATAGCTTAGCTTAGTTAACCGTCCGTGATTTTCCGGCGATTAATCAAAGCCTGTTGAAATTGCATATTGAATCAATTGTATGATACTTGTACAATAACGAGTATGATCAATAGCGTAGATGGCCCCGCCCATGCAGGTCAATTTTGGAATGGGAAGGAATGTTAGTTCAACACTTGTGACTATTATGACCGAGGAATTCTCTTCATCATTCACAAGTGTCGCAGGATAGGATTAGAGTTAGTAGGTAAGCAAATTAATCAGGATATATCTCGGTAGATATTGTGATTTAGCTGAGTACTCACGCACTTTGTCTTTTCATTTTAGATCAAAGTTTTCAGGAGTGCAACCTCCAGTACAAATGTGAATGCCAAATAGGTATTTTAAGAATTATTTTTCCGCGGGGCGTTACATAACAGGATAAAGCCGCGTGGAATATAATAGAGCTATCTATTCATCTATAGACAATATGATCTTGGCAATATGTACGAAAGTCGCTTGCGATCAATTTCCGATAATTCGAAACGAGCAATTTAAACTCCGAACAGCCGGCCATTGGGAGTATTGTTTCTTATTAACACTTCTACACCAAAGTTTGCAGTACAAAGCAAGCGTACGAAAAGTATAAAAGATATCCCAAATGAAAAAGAAAATTCACTGCGAAATGTTAATGACAAGTTGGCATCTCCACTCTCCCTATCAGACACGTTTCCATAATTGGGTTAAATGCCAAATTGCAAACGACATGCGTAATAAATATAATAAACACAACGACAAAGGCTTTTGATCCATCGGCCGTCCAGAGGAAGAATGGATGGGAGAAGAGCAAAACTGGCAAAGACCGACTACCATATGAGCGGTTCAAACTCGAAAGAGTGACTCAGAGTACTGCACTGGATGATTTTGAAGAAAGGTCCAGGAGTGCAATTTTACAAAGTTTTACCTTCCGCTGGCCCTACATTAGGGCATTGCAATTTTTTTTTTTGAATTCTCAAAGGCCCCCCCTCTCATTTTGTGACAAATGTAAAAGTAAGCTCAGATGTCAAATTTCATCATTTGGACAATTCTAGACTCCCGCCCACTTCGCTTGAATTTTTTTAAATTGGTTCTATGGGAAATAAAGGAGGAAAAATATATTAAATGCTATAACTTTTGAAGTAGCAATCAGAAAATTAGAATTTAGACCTCTTTTTAAAGGAAATTACCTTAGTATTTGAATGGAGATGTTTTTGTTTCTAGAAAAATACGGGAAAGTGGGACTTGGTCATTTTGGCCTAAAGATCCCCTATTTTTAATAATTTTTCTGCTCCGTGATGCAAATCATACATATTTTGTAGTTTTTCTAATGTAAAAAAATCTCAGAAATCGAACGGATCCTTTTTGACCTTTGTCCGAATATGAGAAGTTGGGGTTATATGGCCTTTTGTCATTCCTATTAAATTTTATCATTTTCTCATGTATATATCTCTATTATTCTTCACTCATTTTTAATAAGTTGTACCTTGTTGAACGTGGAAAATCTTTAGGAACAACATAAAAATAGATTCGTTACCGGTAAAATTCAGAAACATCAAATTATCTGACATATAGTTTCGATTTCACATTTTTATTATAAAATCGCACATATTAACTCCATGTAACAACAATTTTTTTAATTTAATTTACTACTTTTAGTGTAAAATACGATTAGGGATCACATGACAAAAGTTTCATTTAGGAGAATTTAAGGTATTAGGACATTTAATGAAAATAATGTGGTTTGTAGAGTTAATGTCAAAAATTTTGATGTTTCTGAATTTTACCGCTAACGAATCTATTTTTGTTGTATTCCTAAGAATTTTCCACGTTCAACAAGGTACATTTTGTGAAAATTGATTAAAGAATAATAAAGATATATGCACGAGAAAATGATAAAATTTAATATGAATGACAAAAAGCCCTATAACCCCAACATCACGTATTCGGACAAAGACCAAAAAGGATCTGTTCGATTTCAAAGATTTTTTTACATTAGAAAAATTGCAAAATATGTATGATTTGCATCACGGAGAAGAAAAATAATTAAAAATGGGATTTTGGGGCCAAAATGACCAAGTACCCCACTTTCCCGTATTTTTCTAGAAACAAAGATATCTCCATTCAAATACTTAGGTTATTTCCTTTAAAAAGAGGCATAAATTGTAATTTTCTGATTGCTACGTCAAAAGTTATAGTATTTAATATATTTTTTCCGCCATATTTTCCCATAGAACCAATTTAAAAAATTTCATGCGAAGTATGCGGGAGTCTAGAATTGTCCAAATTGTATGAAATTTGGCATCTGAGCTTACTTTGACATTTGTCACAATATGAGAGGGAGGGCCTTTGAGAATTCAAAAAAAATTCTTTTTTGCAATGCCCTACCCTACATCTTCTGACAAAGTGATGTTCTGGGGTGTTGAAATGTTTACCACTATTTAGGAAAGCAAAAGTAGTACAAAGCCAGTGTTAGACCTTCGTGAGGCCTCAAAAAGTAATTTTTGGAGGTATTTGTCAATGTAGATTTGTCGGTAAACAGTTCCAGATTAAATGAAAAAACTGGCTTATTTTGACACATCTACAGTTCGTCTGCCATACAAAAAACTTTTTGTGCAATTCGACAGCATCATCTTAGGCCAACTCAAAAAATTTCCTACTTGAAAGGTTACTGTTTAAAATACGGTTTTTAAACCAAAGCTTTTTTTTTATAATTAATTAATTTATTTAGGCCCAAATGCGGTAGCTCGACGAGGCCGATTGTTTGTTTTTTTTTACAATAAATAAAAAAAAACAGCTACGTTAAATTTTTGGTCTCGTTCAGGCGCAGCTTTCTGCTGCGTGTTGAGATCCTTTTTCTAGGGGGCGAAATATTGCCAGTGTTGTCCACTGCAAGTTGAGGTTCATTTCGTTTGTCTTTCGCGTTATCGTTCACGTCCATGTCCTCATCCGTACTACTTTCCTGCTGCTCGCAGTCGGATGTTCCAGTTTGTGTTTTACTCTTAAGGGTCGTTTTAGTATGTTCGTTATCGGCATTCGTTTCGTTATTGTTGTTGCTGGTTGTTGGTGCTTGATCCATAGATGTTGGTTTTGCAGCTGTTAGTGGTTTAGCGTAAGATGGTTGTGTGCTGATTTCAGTTGGATTTGAGTTTTCCTTAACAGTTTCTACGCAAGGTTTTCCGAGGTGCAGCTTCTTCGTGCAGAACTGGCACGTAGGAATTTGCCCTGGGTACGTGACTAGTGATGTTTGATGAATGAGAACATCGTCACTTCCTAACGCTGTGACGGTTATGTATGAGGGAATTGGCTTGGTCACACGCATTCTCACCACACGAACACCGTTAGGGATGCCCGGGAAAAAATTCCTCCAAGTCTCATGTGTCTACTTCTCCGTATTTTTGCAAGCATTTTTTAATCGCGCCGTCAGGGGTACGCGTAGCCAAATCATGGACACGAACTTCTACAGCGCCGTTCTCGATGTATACGGGAATGCTATATTTAACATTGCCGCATTCGGCGGTGTGCTGCATGTTGTTTCGCGAGGCGAATGACTCAGCTTGGTTTATGTTGTTGAACGAAATCAGCACGCAATGTTTGATATGATGCATTTGTAGGGTTTTCACTTCAGCCAGATTGAGTTTCATCTGCACTTTTAATAACTGTTCCACTTCCCGAATGGCTTGTCTTACGGGGCATTTCGAAAAATCAACAGCAACACAGTTCGGCCGTATCTGCGTTGCTTTTTGCTGGGCACCGTCACTCATCACTAAATCGCACAGTAGGTATAGGCTATTGTTATATGGACTGCTTGTGTGATAGGCACCGATTGATTTTTAGGTAGAATTGACTGTTTCACTTGCGCGGGACGATTTTTTGCTTCTGCTCAGGGCGAGATGTGAAGACAAACTGAAACCAAAGCTTTGAAAGTTATACCTTGGCGTGGAAGATATTAATATATGCTGTTACTTAGTGTAGAATTAGGCTTCATCCTTTACGGCTATGTCCAACCGCCAGAAGAAACTTAAAACGTTTGTACACAATCGGGAATAGCGAATCAGAAGAGTTGACTACACGTCAGTGATTTACTCAATTTAGAATGGATCAGGCATGCATTTATCACTCATATGAGTAAATGAGTCCGGATAATCTACAACTCCGACAATAAAAACTCACATTTTCACACAAAAAGTTGTTGACACTCACACAACTTCTCCGGATAAATATAGGGTGATGAACCCATTTTCGCTATGTTTCTATTGTCACTCTACCCATTTGAAGCCGTTGGCTAGAGCAGTATGTGCCATCTTTGTTCAACTCATTGAGTCAAATGGTAGCGCAACAATAGGGGCACTCGATTCGAGTTTTTGTTGCGCTTAAACACGAGAATTTCACTGTTTTCAGCGCATTTGTGTTATTATATTGGTTCTTAACAACGAAACAAAGCTGTTGATGTCAATTTTTAGGCATTCCATTGATTGTAGGCCGAGAAATGAATGAATTAGTGAGGCACACTGCTCAGTATGGTAAAAATAGGCACTTTACCCTAACGCATTATTTCACCGGAAAAATAAAACCGCCGGAGAATGAGCGAATGAGTGTATTATGGTATCCTTTTTACGCTCGTTGCCTTGCTGGTACTATTCCAAAACACGACAAAACAAGTCTAACGTACTTCTCCGGCGGTTTTCTTTGAAATGAAGTGTATATTTTGCACCTTTAATTAATTTCCACGGAAATAAAATTTTATCACCTTCTCCGGTGAGAAAGTAAAAAATCTGAAAAATTTTATCGGAAAAAATATTCCCACGCTATTTGTGAAGACGATGAATTTTGAGACTCATCTTATCCCGGAAAAGTTGAACATCTGATAAGCTGTCTCTCGCGTGAGTGAGAATTACAATGCCTGGAATGGTGAAAGGCTATGATGGACCTTGAGGTCCGTCCAGGGTCAATATTTCCTATTAATTATACTAAAGTCTATTAATTATAACCTGTCGCACAATGTGGTCCAGATGATTACTCTTTGTTTCGTTTGGTTACTATTAGCTTTGTCTATTTATTATCCGGTCTCCGTCGCCGCATCGAATAGATGAAACAATGATTGCAGCGAACGAGGGGCTTGTTGGAAAGGTTATCTAGGGATATCGAGTGTTAGCTATGGAGGTTAACAAGTGTAAGAAGGATGGTGAGAGTCAACTCAATGGTCAAATGATAACAGAACTAGGAGAACGCGGAGAATGGATCCATCGCCTCCTTCTGGATGTGTCCTTGTGAGCGAACAGGAAGTACTGAGAGATAGTCTTTTATCTTACGTAGTTCTTATTAGGTCACGGTTGCGAAGGTGCGAAGAAAATTGCTAACTCTAAACGTAGAGAATGCCTGAGAAAAGATGCGCAAAGACGAAAGGACATGGAATATCGTCAGTAGAGTATTCACGTAGATTCTTGTGGGGCTACCAAGGAAATTGAGAAGAGATCAACAAGGTAGCGACCCTAGCTATCGCATAAGCACACCCTACGGGTCACCCCGTGGAATAACTCGACCGCCCGAGGCTAACTCGAGTAGTTCGCGTCGATGCCCCCGTAGCAGGTCGCCGAGGCGCCAGTGTATCGGGCATCCTTTTAGGAAGCTCGTGAGCAGACAGATCCACCGCCGGAGACTAGATCGAAAAGATTTCATCGATGCTCTAGCGGTTGAAGCGCTAGCCATTGATATGACTAGGGCCAGCGTCGGGGTCTATCCGAGTGCATAACGATAATGTTGGGAGTTGCACAACTCACGGAATCGCTAGACAAATCGTTCGCAGAAACAGGATCTATATAGCTCAAGGAAATGGTATCGCTATCAAGAGAAATTCCGCTGTCAGGGAACTCTCAGTTGAAGTACGACAGACTCACCTCCGAAGACCATCTGAGCAGATTGCGACAAAGTTGGGAGGATTTAGCTCACGGGAACGGGAGTTAAATGGCTCACAGAAATTTACAGCCGAGAATGGCTCAGGTACACAGAGCATCGAAACGGCCTAATGTAGGGGAGACTTGACCAAGCGTAAAATTCTATTTTTGGCTATGGCGTCTTCTATTCGATTCTTAAAATTTTTTCAAAAATATGTTTATACTTGTTTCGATCCCTTAAGGTAATTTGAAAAGTTTGGAATGAAAAATCTTTTCCTTACAGAGACTATTACGTGATTAATAAATTTGCATTAAATGATTTAATTTTTTATCAAACTTTGTATGGACATATCTACTCGACTACTAATTACTATTAATGTACTAATATACCAGCTTAATCCTTGTGAAGCAGTGAAATGATTTTACATAAATTGGGAAATTGGAATAGTTATTACTAGAATTTGCATGATATTGAACGCAATAACTAATGTTGGGGAGACTTGACCAAGATTTTATGGGGAGACTTGAACAAGTGGCAATAAGCTGAAGAAAGATACAAAATTTCTGATATTTTTTATGCTTTGATATCTACTGTTAATGTTAATCACGCCGTAAAAAAATCTCACCACAAACATAAGTCTTTATATTTTAGAATTAGTAAACAAAGTTAGCAATAGTAGGACTGATTTCGGGACGTGCGAACATGCAATGCAAGCAGTACAGTTAATCCTTAAAAAGAAATTCATTAATAAAATCGAGATTTATCAAATGGAACCCTTTTATAAAAATGACCCGCAGTGGGGAGACTTGACCAAAAAATAAAACAATCACAGAAAAACTTTTGTAGCTTTTCAAAAATTTAAATTTAAATTCTCCAAAAAATCATGAAGACGCACAATAACTTTGCACATTATAACTCAATGACTTTTGAGTGATTGAAAGCTTTTTTAGAGACTTAGGGGAATTATGGTTAAAACCGACACCTTAAGCTTAACACTTTTTCTAAGTTGCCACAAAACCAATAAAATTATAATTTTTATGCAGAATTCTTCTTCAGAAAATTCTTAACAAGACTTAATTTTTTAAGCGCTTCAAAAAATTAATTTCATTAAAAAATATTGGTTGTAAAACTTGGAAAACAAAGTGACTTTTTGTAAGCACTGCGGGTAAAACCGACACCCCATAGGGGTAAGATCGACACCCCCTTTAATTTATTTTCTCTCCACTTTATTAAAATCTTTATCTTTATTAAAAATGAGATTTATGCGTGATTAATAAAGTGTGAGTATGTATGATGCAAATATGTGCTTTTTATTGCTTCATCATGTAGTGAGGGGAAGAAAGTTCGAAAGCGTAGTACTATAAATAAGAGTATTTTATGCTATAGCATTATTTATTGATATGAGTATTTCCAAATAATCCTTGTGCACATCATTGCAACCTCCAGTGTTATTTTATTTCATAAGAGAAGATTTTCAAGCGTTCTACGTTCTGCTAATTGGATTCATTCACTTATAAGTGACACACACACACTTCTTAGTAAAACTATCTTTTTCAGATTTGATTTTTCGGACTCTGATTATCAACGATCTATTGGGGTATACATAATATCATTGTCTCATTGTGATAAAATTCGTCTATGACAAACCAAGAGAGCACTAGAAATTCGGTTTGATGACCTTTTTGCAGAAATAGCAAAAGCTTCGTTAGAATCAGATAAGCAAAAATTCCTATTTTTGATTTTTAAAGACACAGACAGAAATAAACACAATAAAAGTATTTCTGTGTATTTCTGCTAATACTATAGTGTTCTAATAGGCTAATTGAAGTGTCACAAAGATCCCCAGTATTTTGAAATGAATCGCAACTATACACAACCATCTTAACAGGGTGTCGGTTTTACCCTAACCATAGGGTGTCGGTTTTACCCCAACAGCGCACATTTTTTTATAAAAGCAATTAAAAATATTGAATTTTTCAAACTCGTCTTCAATGCACCTAGTTGATCATAGGACAGGCCGATAATAATAGGTACTGAAAAATGGGGTGATTTGAAAAGCTTTCGTTCGGTTAAAACCTTAAAATCTACCAACGAAATTTTACATCCAGACGAGTATGAACGCTGCTGTCGAATGTTTTGTTAATTTTTATGACATTCGGCGCACTAACGTAAATCCAATTTTTCTTCAAATGCTCTAAATAAACGTACTAATAATATTGTATCATTATGAAATGAATAAAAATTTGATTTCTAGGAAAAGTTGTGGGGTGTCGGTTTTACCCACAGTGTCGGTTTTTCCCACAATTCCCCTATGCAGTTTTAGCTGAAAACCTGGTCAAGTCTCTCCATGTTCCCCTATGCTGCAAGTGATAAAATCCAAGAGAAAAGTCGGGAGTCAAAGAGCTCAAAGGAAGCATAATAGATTAGACAGGGCTCTGAGTTAGCTGAGAAAATTCATCCAATAGTATCTTCGGCGCTCTTTTCCGTGTTTGGAACCACTGTCCGTCATGTATGTCTAAAAAATTGACATTAAAACAATTGAGTGGGTTCAATATTTTTTTGTAATCTGTTGATGTTTTAAACTTTTCAGAACAAAACCTAAGCGATGGAATTTCACTGTTTTGAGAAAAATTAGAAAACTAATTTAAGATACCTCTACCAACTTATAGATTTATATATCGCCCGTTTAAATATATAGGTAAATGATACTTTGGGTAAAAATTGTCTAAATTAACTTTCTATAAGACCGTAGATTAAAAACAAAAATTGTTGGTAAATACAACAATAGGTTTTCTGAAAAATTGGACTACCCCCTTAAGAAAAGTTAATTTTTTTAACTGAAACCCAGCAAATACTTTCAACCGACTTTTTTGGATTTGGCAACATTACGCCGGCAACCTTCCACCTGTCAAGACCCGAATTGAGCTTAAAGAAAACAATCGTCACGACTATGAGCCATCGAGGAAGATGCGCGAGCATTTAAAGAGACTGAAAAATGGCTTGATTAACCTGGAAGTCTCGGTTATTGACTCGGGGCATCCGGATTGTCAGTTTCAGGGAATAGTTGTTAAAGAAGGAAAACAAGAAATTGTTCACTTGAAAAATTAGTGAAAGCACATTCATGAACGTACACTAATTTATTCAGTGTCACGTAGATTATCTTTTTAAAGCGTATCGTTGTTTACCCCTTGTTAGCTGAAATCCGCAACCCTCCTACATCGACACAAATACCGCATTTTTGGCATAAATCTGCCGATGACATAGTGACTTTACGGATGTCAGCTTCTTGGAAGACATTTATCTTTCGAACTGGCAGCTTAAACCATTCGTGCAGCAGCTCGGCGCAATGGAAAACAGATGTTCGAGAGAAAGTCTATCTCCTCAACAAACCGCGTTATGATTCCGAGGATTTCGCGAAAACAAACAAAACGTACATGTGTTGTTGTTTACCCTTACCGAACGCGAAGAGCGAGCCACGCCCGGTAGCGCCCCGGTACAAGAGCCAAGAGCCGGTTCCGCACAGGTGATTACCCAGGGGTGGAAGGAGAGGCGTTCGGAGGAAAAACCACCTCACCGAGTAAACAAATTACAAACATTCATCCCCGGTTTATTTTTTTGTTTTTTTTTACCTCGCATTGCTGCAACTTTTCCCCATTCGCGGGTACCATACAGTTTAAACTGATCCGTTGCTTCTGTTTTTTTTCTTCTCCTTTCTAGGGCAACAACTATGAACTGGCCGAGGTGGCCGGTGAGTGTAAGGAACGACGACTCTCGTCCCACGAGAAACCCGTCTCCGTGATGCTTCTGTGGCCGATGCATTCGGAGAAAGATTTTCATAGGTGAGTTTGTTTTAATTGATTGTCGCAATTTTTTCTCCGTTTAAGGATCAAGCATAATGCTTCGTTATAGACAGAACATCAAAGCCGATTTGAAAAGTTCAAATGGAGTCTGACGCTGCGTCGGCGAGGAAACGTTCTGTTTGATCTTACATCTAATACACTGCAATAGTTTCGTTATAAACTTACAAGCTGTCTGGTTATGAACTCCTGACTGTCAATAAGCATTGTATAGAGTTTGCTGACTTTCTTTGCTTCGAGTTTGTTTCTAAATCCATCCAAAAATGATCGAATCTAGAAATTCTATTATTAATCCTGGCAACGCATTTTGTGTCCTGTGATTATAACGATCACCAGTGAGTGACAATTTCAACTAAAATGTCATTTTCTCTTCAGCTTTGACATGCTTGTGTAATTAATACATCGCTGTTTTGCACGTCCGTCGTTCTTTCGCCACCAATCATTTCACGCATCTTCGAAAGGCGTAAACATCTCTGCCTGACTTGCGGACAGGAATTTCACTTCCTAGTACATTGCGGTATACAATAACAAATGTTCGTGTACCAACAAGCAACGCTCGATTCATTCGGCGAGTTTAGAAAACTTTTCAACGAGAAAATTGATTTTCTACGCCAAAAAAAAATGAACACGAGGACCTAGTCTGATCTATTGGTGTGTTGTATCCGTCAATCGCGGCCTGGCAGTTATGTCATTTCACTATGTGTCACATTTTCAAGCAATAAATTTTTCCTCAATTTGCTTTCGTTTTGAAGCAGCTTTTGAAATGTTCTCAAAAGTGTTCTGTGAATCCTTTTGAATCCATGGTCCAGTTACCACAAACAACGTGCGCGCACAGCGGTCTAGAACTTTCGAACGGGTATTTTTATGGCCACTTTCCATTCCGAATGTTCCCATATGGTCGGGCACCGACTGACTTGACATTCGATATTCGCTGGGTCGTCGTAATCCATACACGATCATGAAAAGAAAATATTTTGCGAAAATTGCCCACCGCGCGCGCTCACTCGCGCCATAGCAAATTGGTTATTTGCTTTTGCTTTCCTTTCACGAGCCCTCTCTCCTTTTCGTCGCGCTCTTCTATGTTAGCTTTTCATCCTACCTACCCTTGCTGCCTTGGACGCGTCCGTAGCTGAGAGGACGAATGGATGGATGGATATGGTGCTGGGTAGTGAGGGAGGATGTTTGGAAAAGTGCAATTCGCACCCTGAACGGCTGTCACTCCAACTGACTGACCTGGAAGTGGTTGGATCTGCGGGGCGGCCCAACCGGCACGAAATGAGTGGTCAAAATTGACGTTCGCGCACCTGTTGGCGATTTGCCATGTCGGTTGGAGGGCAGGGTCCGATGGATTTAATGAAAGTTGAAATCAATACTGGTGTTTTTTTTTTTTTTTTTCATTTCGTTTATTTGATAGGCACAAATGCGTTAGCTTGGCGGTGCCGAATTCTTTTGTTTTTACATTTTGAATATCTTAAAACTAGGAGGTTACAATGTTGAAATATTTTTTTTTATAAAAGAGAAAAAATTTACAGCTATCTTAAGACTAGAAAAAAAAATTCTATATATAAGAGAGGGGGCAAAAGATTTTTTTTATGAAAAATTTTAAAACAAGGAATTCAATAGTAATAGTTTTTTAGGAAATATTTACAGTTATCTTAAAACTAACAATATAATTTGGTACACAAAAGGGGGAACAAATATTTATGAAAAATTTAGGGATACAATTCTATTTACAAGATGGGGGACAATAGTTTTAACAAAGAGTAGAAATTACAACTATCTTAAAACTAGGAATACGGAATACAAATTTGATTTTTTATCGGATACTTATGCTTGGTCATTTCCAAAATCGGTGTAGAAGTAGTTGTATCAAGGACAGGGGAGAGAAGGCGTAGATGGTGACCGGTAGAGAAGAGCAAAACTTGCAACTTTCAGGCAAACGGGAGATCAGCGAAACAAATTTGCGCCTCAGTCTAGTAGGTCGGATTGGCGGATGGTATTCTTCGGACCCGCGGGGGATCCTTCAAAGGGAATCCTTCGGACCTCGAGTCGCTCTCGCTTCAGATTCCGTAGTGATAAGGGCGACGGCGGTTACATAGTGGCAGTCTGAAGCATATCGGTTCCACACGGCAAGAGGAAACTTCTAAAAACGAGAAATAAAAAGAGAGGGGCTAAATTGGGATATTTATCGTTTTTATGAAAGTATAAATAAGGGACATATAGGGAAAATCACGATTTGCCAGCATATCTCGGACTGGGACATTGGATGGTCTACCTCGGGCCCGAAGGGAATCCTTTAACTGAGACCTGGCGTCCAAATACCCGGCGCATACCCAGACAACGTGCTCGATGTCATGATAGCCCTCGTCACAAGCGCACAGACTACTCTCCGCAAGCCCAATACGCCGCAAATGTGCATCTAAGGTGTAGTGGTTGGACATAAGTCGGGACATTACACGAATAAAATCCCGACCCACATCCATCCCCCTGAACCAAGGTTTCGCTGATACCTTTGGGATAATCGAATGTAGCCATCGTCCAAGTTCACCATTGCTCCACGAGGTTTGCCAACTGTTGAGTGTCCTCTGACGACAAATACTAAAAAATTCGTTGAAGCAGATTGGTCTTTCGTATATGACACCATTTAATGCGCCCACCTTTGCTAATGAGTCGGCCTTTTCATTGCCCGGGATAGAACAATGAGAGGGGACCCAAACAAAGGTAATCTGATAAGATTTTTCAGATAACGTACACAAGGACTCCTGTATCTTCCCCAGAAAATACGGGAATTGCTTTTTAGGCTTCATTGAACGAAGAGCCTCGATAGAGCTGAGGCTGTCCGAAATGATGAAGTAGTGATCTGTGGGCAGAGTGTCGATGATCCCAAGGGTGTACTGAATTGCAGCTAACTCTGCGACGTAAACTGAAGCAGGATCATTGAGCTTGAATGAAGCGGTGATAGTATTGTTGAAGATACCGAAGCCAGTGGACCCATCGAGATTTGATCCGTCAGTGTAGAACATTTTGTCACAGTCGACTTCTCGGAATTTATTATAAAATATATTGGGGATCACTTGAGGGCGTATATTGTCCGGGATTCCACGAATCTCTTCCTTCATGGATGTGTCGAAGAATACAGTAGAATCAGAAGTATCTAGGAAACGAACACGGTTGGAAGTATACGTAGAAGGATTAATGCTCTGTGCCATGTAGTCGAAGTACAAGGACATAAATCGGGTTTGAGAATTAAGCTCGACGAGCCTCTCGAAGTTTTCAATCACCAACGGGTTCAGAATGTCGCATCGGATGAGCAATCGATATGAGAGTTCCCAAAATCGATTTTTTAGCGGAAGAACGCCCGCCAGCACTTCGAGACTCATCGTATGGGTCGAGTGCATGCAACCCAAGGCAATGCGCAAGCAACGATACTGGATTCTCTCCAGTTTGATGAAGTGTATGTTCGCAGCGGAGCGGAAACAGAAACACCCGTACTCCATCACCGACAATATCGTTGTTTTGTACAGCCTGATCAGGTCTCCTGGGTGAGCACCCCACCATGTTCCAGTTATTGTTCGGAGAAAATTGATCCTTTGTTGGCATTTCTGTTTCAGATACCTAATGTGACATCCCCAGGTACCTTTAGAGTCGAACCAGACCCCGAGATATTTAAATGTGAAAACCTGGTTGATCGTTGCACCCATTAATAGAAGCTGGAGTTGCGCCGGCTCACGCTTCCTAGAAAAAACAACCAACTCAGTTTTCTCCGTGGAGAACTCAATACCCAGCTGAAGAGCCCAAGCAGACAAATTGTCCAAGGTATTTTGTAATGGTCCTTGCAAGTTGGCAGCTTTGGGCCCTGTAACAGAGACCACCCCGTCGTCTGCAAGTTGCCTTAGCGTGCATGAATTGGCAAGACAATCGTCAATGTCATTCACGTAAAAATTGTAGAGCAGGGGACTTAGACATGAGCCCTGGGGAAGACCCATGTAGCTAAATCGCGATGTTGTTAAATCGCCATGCGAAAAGTGCATGTGCTTTTCAGACAACAGGTTTAGCAAAAAGTTATTTAAAATTGGTGAAAGACCATGCTGGTGCAGCTTCTCTGACAGAATGTTGATAGAAACTGAGTCAAAAGCCCCCTTAATATCCAAGAAGACTGATGCCATCTGCTCTTTGTTAGCATAGGCCATTTGGATTTCTGTAGAAAGCAACGCAAGGCAATCGTTCGTCCCTTTGCCTTTGCGGAAGCCAAATTGTGTATCTGACAGTAAGCCATTTGCTTCAACCCAATTGTCGAGGCGAAACAAGATCATTTTCTCGAACAACTTCCGAATACAGGACAGCATTGCAATCGGCCGATACGAGTTGTGGTCGGAGGCTGGTTTTCCTGGTTTTTGAATGGCGATGACCTTCACTTGCCTCCAGTCATGAGGGACAATGTTACCCTCAAGAAACTTGTTAAATAAGTTCAGCAAGCGCCTTTTTGCAGTGTCAGGCAGATTCTTCAGCAAGTTGAATTTGATTCTGTCTAACCCTGGGGCGTTATTGTTGCATGATAAGAGAGCAAGTGAAAACTCCACCATCGAAAACGGTGTTTCGTTCGCGGTATCGGGAGGAGACGCGGCGCGGCACGTTTTCTGTACCGGGACAGAGTCCGGACAGATCTTCTTGGCGAAAGCGAATATCCAACGGTTTGAATATTCCACGTTCTCGTTGGTACTATTACGGTTACGCATACGTCGAGCCGTACCCCAAAGAGTGCTCATCGCTGTTTCTCTCGTTAACCCGTCGACGAACCGGCGCCAATAACTGCGTTTTTTGGCTTTTATTAAACTCTTCATTCGCCTTTCTAGCGACGCGTACTGCTGATAGCTAGCGGGTAACCCGTCTTCCCGGAAGGCCTTATATGCAGTGGACTTCTCCGCGTACAGCTCTGAGCACTCTTTATCCCACCACAGGGTGGGAGACCGTCCATGGGTATTCGCGCTGGGTACTGGTTTAGTCTGAGCTTGATTCGCACTGTCGAGAATCAAGCCAGCCAAAAACCTGTACTCTTCCTCCGGAGGAAGCTCTTGGGTGGATTCGATTTTAACGGATATCGCGGTCGCGTAACTCTTCCAATCAATGTTCCGTGTGATGTTATACGAGACATTGATTGTTTCCGATGGTATTGAACCGTTAGCAATTGAAATTACGATAGGCAAATGATCGCTACCGTGGGGATCCTGTGGGGACCTTCAACCTGCAATCTAACTGTACACCCAAAACGGTGAGCTCAGATTTTCTGTTTTTGGGCTCACAATCTCATTCCCAAAAGCAATCCTTTTTGAACATTGAGCTGTTCGCGCACAATTCGGGATGAGCGCAACGCTCACGCAAAAAAAAAACGATGACACACACTCACACACAAGGAAGCTTTGTTAGTATTTAGTTTCGTATCTTTCTTCTACACCTTACATTCCCCCCCACCCAACCACCACAAGCAATGTCATCACCATTGCTGCTGCTGCATTGCATTTTGTTTTGTTTCATTCTTTTCTTCGCTGCTATAAATAGCTCGTAACCTGAAACTTCTAGTAAAAAAATCTTATATCAGATTCAAGATTAGAACCGACAAACTTCTAATCGGTAAAAACATCTCTTTATTGCCCGTACCATGACGACACACTGGTGGAGTAGTATAATGGCGTATATAAAGCTTCACACTTATGATGAGTGAGATAATATCGTTTGCATCCCGCCGCCGCGTCGGTATTTCAGCATCGTCATTGACGCATTTTGCTTTGTACCATTTCCCCGCTCTGTTATTAATATTTTGTTTGTATGTATGTGTTGGGAACTAAGCCTTACTAGAAAAAAGATTAACGGGTAGCATCAAGACTGGAACCGACAAACATCCACTCGCTAAAACGCCTGCTTTACACCTTATGCCATAACGACACATAATGAGTAGTCGTTCGAATGGGCTATATAAACATCGCATCATTGCAGCAGTGATCACAAATGGGACAGTATGGAGACGATGGTATGTGTTATTCAAGTTATCCCTGCACTACATGAGCCAACAGTGTGTAGCTATGGGGTACGATATTGTATTCCACAAGTATGAGGTTGGTTTAACA
Organism: Topomyia yanbarensis; assembly: GCF_030247195.1. Lineage (NCBI taxonomy): Eukaryota > Metazoa > Arthropoda > Insecta > Diptera > Culicidae > Topomyia > Topomyia yanbarensis. The sequence continues at coordinate 399,335,592 of NC_080671.1, read as the reverse complement.
CTAATGCATCGTTTGGGAGCTTTTCGCTCACAGTTTGAGAGCGAAAAAAACAGAATCAATTCCGCTCTCAACGATTCGTTTTGGGTGTAGCGATGTCGAGCAAAGCGATAAATCCAACGCGCTTGCGCGTGCTGGTGGTGTAGGAATCCGCGTCATTCTCCCGTGTTTAAGATGGTCATGTTGAAATTGTCGCAAAGATCTTGGATTAATGTTGATCTATTATCATCGTGAAGACAACCCCATACCGTACCGTGCGAGCTAAAGTCTCCTAGAACTAGCCGCGGTGCCGGTAAGGATTCCGTGATATTACAAAGCGTTCGGTGCCCTACCGAGGCTCTAGGAGGAATGTAGATGGAAGCAATGCAAAGGTTTTTGCCTTTGATTAGAACTTGCCAAGCGACAATTTCAATGCCTGGTGTCGAAGGGAGGTTAATTCGGTTGAAAGAATGGCACTTTTTGATCCCCAAAAGTACTCCTCCGTAAGGGTTTTCTCGATTCAGACGAATTATATTAAAGTCGTGGAAGTTGAGATTTATATCGGAAGTTAACCAAGTTTCACATAATGCGAAAGCATCACATTTTAAACTATTTAGTAAAAATTTAAAGGAATCGATTTTCGGGAGGATACTTCTGCTGTTCCACTGTAGAACAGTGATCGAATCGGTGACCTCGTTCGATGACTTAGCCATCGAAGGATACGATCGCTGCAAGGAGGAGCCATTTAGTAGTCAACTGCTTCAAAAATGTTTGCACTATAGGGAGAAAACGTATCAGAAGGCTTTTAAGAGGATCAGTAACATTGAAAGCTGTGAAAATTAAGTCCACTATGTCAGAAAATTTCATTAGTCCGCTAATGGACTGAGTATCTGTTTGAAAAAAGGGGACACTTGGGGTTTTTGGTGTCCCTGGAAGTGGTGGGTACTCCTTGTTAGAATTAATATTTCCAAGTCCTGGAGCAAATTGCTTCGGCTTTTGTGCATCACTTCCGTTGGATTTATTGGTTGTAGATGGCGCACTCTGAGTGGACGACACCTTGGCACCCTTACGAGGCAATGTAGGGGAGGCTGGATTTCTCCTCTTCCTGGATTCCCCTGGGTTAACCAAAGATGTTCCCTCTCGTGGGTCGTCAGATTCTTGCTCAACGTTAGCCAAACCAGCATAGGGATTTTCGGACAGGACAGATGGCGAAGCATTCTTTACCATTTCTGCATAAGAACGCCTTGAGCGTTCCTTAAGGGAGCGCTTAATTTTATCCCCGCGCTGCTTGTATGCAGGACATGATTTAAGAGCATGTGAAGGGCCCCCGCAGCAAATACACTTTTCAGTTTCTTTGTCGCAAGAGTCATCCTCATGCTCTCCTTCGCATTTGCCGCATCGTTTCTTATTTCCACAATATGTGGCTGTGTGGCCCAACTGCTTGCAATTGCTGCAGTTCATGACCCGCGGTACGAACAGGCGAACTGGTAGGCGAACCTTGTCAAGGAGGATGTAGTTGGGAAGAGAGGACCCGGCGAATGTCACCCGAATCGAGCCTGATAGAGAGTAGGTAGTCTTACCTCCCTCGGTGTTTGCGGTATACAATTGTTTGCATTCCAAGATCTTAATCTGTTCAAGTGAGGGGTCCTTAAAGCAGCCAACCCCGTGCTCCAACAGTTCTTCGCATTTCAGGCCCGGTTCGGACACTACCCCATCAATTTCACAGGCCACACAAGGCACGTACGCTTTAAATTCCCGTGTAAAGCGCTCACAGCAAGCAATCGCGTTTGCCTGGCCGAGATCATTCACTAGAACACGTATCTTGTTTGCCCGAACACGTGTTATCTGAGTTACAGCCGGGTAATTAGCAGTCAGATCTCGAGAAAGTTTTAATATATTAACCGGTTTCTCTCCGGTCCGAAAATATACCACCCATGGCCCAGAGGAACCTTCTGGGTACTGCTTTATACGGGGAGCAATGCGAGTATTAGGGGGATCAGGGACTTCCATGATTACATCAGATGGTATTTCGCCCTCGGCCATTTAAGCACGAGGGCAGAGCGTTATATAAACGGGAATGTGTCTTATTATTTGATTTGAGTAAAGTAGGGAAAAGGAAAGAAAGCAAACGAGGAAAAAAAATAAAGCAAAACTTATCTGCAAACAACGTCGATTGTTCCGCACCAGCGAAAACAATGTACTGGATTTACTGTCGGCACCAGCAGAACGGCAGCTAACGAACGAACAAAGGATGACCTTGATTCACTAAAATTTACACACCGAACACCACTGTGAAATATAACGATCCGTTCCGTTCAAAGGTTGGGAGACGTATGTAGTCGATAAAGTTATTATAAATCAATCTATCCCCAAATTATGAGCTATAATCATAAAAATACTAAACATATTGAGGAGACAGCCTCAGTAACTCTACCACACATTTCAGGAAACACGAATAATTTTTTGATGAATATGAGATTTATAAGTATTGATTTCGAGAGTTTAGTCACGATTTTTGTAAACGGTTCATTTCACATCATGATTTTGTTATGATTTTTTTCCATTTCCATGCTATCCTCATGATCAATTAAGATACAGTGAAGACCCGTCTTATCAGCCCCCAATTTTGTCTACCCCGATTTTGTATACCCCCGAATTTATCAGTTTTTTGACCCGATTTTGTCAGCATCATAAGAAAATTGATAGTTAGTAGTTTGATGGGCTCTAGTAGACAAACCATGTTGAATTCGAATAAATCCTTTCTTAAACATATTTGTCTTATCTTAGAGATCCGAAATATGCAAAAAATAATTTTTTTTATTTTGCACTGACCACTTTAAGCGAAATTTAAACTAAATAATCAGAAAGGGTTATGAGGCTGTATCTAGGGACCAAGTAAGATAATTGTGAGAGCTTCTGTTTATTAAAAAGAACGAAAAATATATGTCCCGATTTTGTCAATTTTCCCGTTTTATCAGCCTAAAATTCACCAAGAAGCTGATAAAAACGAGTCCCCACTGTATCTCTTTCTCACACATGTTACTAGTACACGGTGTCTCTGGTAGAAAATATTTAGAAAAAAATCAGTATCGCCAAAATACTCACTTAGATGCTCCTTTTTCATCCGAGCATAACTTTGAAATGTTCTATCGGAGGGTCTAGAACGTTTATTTTTTTCAACATGTTGATGATCAATTTTTTAGGTAATTTTCAATAAGTAACTCTTAACAAATATCTCCCTTTTAGGAGGTTAAATCAGTGAGCACACACTGTCAGAGGAACGGGCTTGTAACGCTAATGAAATGCTTCGAAGACACCATTTAGTCAGCTTTGCGTTGGTATTAAGAAGTCTTGAAATTTACAAAACAAATTGTTTCCTTCAATTTATTTTTCTTCGAAATATATTTTTGCTCGGGGTTTTTTTGTAACTAATTCTTTTATAACAAATATGGGAAAGTTGAAATTTTAAAGTGCACTTTATCAAGTATTTTAATTTGAGTAGTCGACGAAACAAAGGATCTAAATGCATCAAATAAAGGTAAAATGTTGTGAAGAATCCAAAAATGATGTAATTTTGAGCAAGAAAAGGGTTAGAAAAGAATCCCGAGCAAAAAATTCTATTATCATGAAATATAAACAAAAGGGTATTGTTTTGCGGATTTGAAGAAATTCCAAAAAGTTATTGTAACAAGTTTATAACCCTATGTTGCCCCAAAAACTCATCTGTTTAAATATGTTCAGAACTTGATGCAAAAAATTGTAACGTTTTCTATATAGTAGCATTTTAAGGTAAAATATAATAGTATTGTAGTGCATTGATCGCAAATCCAAAAAAAAGTGTTCAAAATTTCCGGCAATTTCGGAAGATTAATCCACAAAGACAGTTTCATCTCATTTACCATTGGAGTAGGATGCCGATATTAAGCCAATGTACTTATATGTACTAACAAACACTGTAATCATTGAAATCGATAAACATACAAATGATCAAAAGGATGCACGTTTGTGAAAAAATGCTCTAAATTTAAGTATTAAACAATACATGCACATAACTAATTGAATTTAAAGAACAAAAATGAATCATTAACTAAGAATTCATTTTCTGATACCAATTATTCATTCAATGAAGTGTCCATTTTTTCCATATTAAAAAAGTTGTTGAAACGCAATATTTAAAAATAATCATCAAAATGTTTAAAAAAAATATTGTTCTAGACCCGCCGATAGTCTCAGATGAAAGAGGAGTATCTAAGCATTCAATTAGTGAATATTTCAGCGATACGGTTTTTTTTGTCTAAATATTGTTCTACCAGAGACACCGTGAGTACATTATAGAAGTGAAAACATGCACCAACTTGGAAAATTGAAAAAAGTGTTTGAGATCAGTAGATATAACTGACTAAATTTATGGATAAAATCGATCTCGATGATCCTTCCAATAACAAGATATAAGCATTTGACTATTTTGAATTGATGATCAGTTCGAAACGGATTGTTAATATGGCAGTATACATAGATATGTTTCATCGTATACTTTTTAGTCCTCATTCCAAACTGGTTTCCATCACGTCACTGGAAATAGATTGCTGGTATCCGAACTATATTTAGCTTGTTTATCTAATCAAAACTGGCGCCCAAATGAAACGGCTAATTTGCACCGAATGTGAGAATTGCTTCTTCGCATGCAACATTCTTTGATCGTAACCAGAAGTTTATTTCTTAGAAGCAAAGAGCAAATTTATTTTCACCCCGCGTTAAAATTATTGATTGTTTACCTTTTCTTTTACTTTCAGATTTTATTTACGTGAAAGACAAAGCGATGTTCCTTGGCTAGATAATTACGGACTGGATCCACAGATACTAAGAGACTTTATACCATTTCTATGTCAGAAAGACAATAGAGAATATCCTGATTTGTGCCAATTGCCAGGTGAGTTGGAAAAAGTAACCCACAAAAAGTGAATTAGTAAAGTGTGTAATTATTTTTCTGTTTCCTCTCCAAATGTAGACCTCAATGAAGCGACACTGCTGGAAAACCTTCGGCAACGGTTCGATGCTGGTCACATCTACACGTACGTCGGGAGTATCCTGATAGCGGTCAACCCGTTCAAGTTCCATCCCATCTACAATCCCAAGTATGTGCGACTGTACCAGAACCAACGGATCGGGCCGATACTGCCGCCACATATTTTCGCAATTGCCGACAATGCGTACTACAACATGCTTAAGGAGAAACGAAATCAGGTAGGATTCTGGAAAACTTGGTAGACTAGTTTAGCCTGGGTAAATTTCAATATTCGATTTCTACCCTGCAACGTCTCCGACATAGCTTGTCCAAATAGAACCGTAAATCAATAGTATATGTATAGTTGCAACATGTGCTACAGCAGCAACTTCACAACAAAAAAGCGTGTGGCAATCCATTTCACACCACTCGGTCACGCCCCTGTACCTACCACCGACACAACCCGCGCCGAGATTGACGAAAACTATTTCCATAAAATTTGTCTCAATCCGCTACCACCCGTAGCAGACATCCTCGCGTCCAGAGACACGGCCGGTTGTGGCCGTTCCAATTCTTTGTTTCTGCCGGGTAAAACGGTTCGCGAACCGAAGAAAAACAATCATAATTCATCGCGTTTAATAGAAATAAATAAGTGCCACTGACAGTACAAAGGGAGCGCATGCCGCGCGCGGTGGGTGCGATGATCCAACACTACCCAGACGGAGGCCGATCCAAAATTGCGCAGAGGAAAAAAAGAACTTCTTTTTTTTAAATATACCAGGATTAGATCGATGAAAATGGTAGGGTGAGCGGGCGTATTTTTGTCTTGGAAGAATGATTTTATATTTGTGTATCCCGTGTTATTCGCATCTTAGCGAATTTCTGACATGTCGGTCCTTTCTATTCTAATTAAAAAAAATAATATAGTTTATCCGACGTGGTGGACCTCCAGGCACATTTTAGAATAATCAGAAACTTTCTTTTAAACTTTGAGCTCCTTTTGCGCCATGTGCCGTAATACCGAGTAACTAACACCCCGTAACATGTAGAAAATATTTCAATCCATTTGATGGATTGGAATTTCAAAATTCCTCGCCAATTTTTTTTAGAACTAGGCACACATTCCTTTGAATTTTCCAATCCACCATAAGGAATTCACCCTCACCATCTTTATTTTTTACTACCGAACCCCAGTGACTCCATCTATAGTTTTCCACTCTTGCTTTTCGCTGTCTCTCGAGTTTGCCAACAAACATCGCAAAATTAATTTGTTATGACTTTTACGTTCTACAAATCGACCGATCGAAGAACAGCCGCCATAGTAGTAGCAACAACTTCGAAGTAGACAACGATGACGACGATGTTGAAAGTCTCTTAACCCTTATGGGTCACATGAACTAAAAATCAACAATCCGAGCGGTGCATGAAGCAAGTAAGCAGTGCACAGTGATCTGATGGTCGGTCAAACTATAACGACAGAATAACCGCATTAGAGAAATTTTCCAATTTTACTAGTTCGCCATGACATTTCAAACGCCGTTGTAGCACAGTATGTCTCCAAAATATGTTACAATTACGGATCGTTGTGGAACCTATTCGATTCCGACCAACCTCGTTCGTCAATGTGAGTCACTGTGCGCGGATCTAATGGAACGTTAATTGCTGTAGTATAGTATACGGCCAGCGAATATTTTACCCCTCCGGCAATTGGATTCACTGTGTTCGATAAATTAGCCATGTATGATTCAATCTAATTGCGCTTGTTAAAGGTTCTGTCTGCTGAAGTTATGATGTATCTATGTACACTGGGTACAATTGCTCATATCGATGCAACTATATATGGCGCAAAGGCATCTCAGCCTCTCGTTTGTTACAAATTCTGTCACACGAGTCCGGTGTGTATGAGCTTGGTAAGCGGGAGATTCTATGCGGATCGTCATTCTTGTCGAACGGATAGAGCTAGGGGTTAGGGCATAGTATCAATTTGTGTGATGTGTCATACAATATGTTTTGCCTTTCTCATATAAAGAAAGGCTATGCAATCACTGTAAAAATCGACTTTTTAACCGAGGCCCGGAGGTCCGAGTATCATACACCATTCGATTCAGTTCGTCGAAATCGGCAAATGTCTGTGTGTGTGTATGTATGTGTGTGTGTGTGTGTGTGTGTGTGTGTGTGTGTGTGTGTGTCATTTAAACTCACACAATTTTCTCAGAGATGGCTGAACCGATTTTCGCAAACTTAGTTTCATCTGAAAGGTATAACGCTCCCATAAGCTGCTATTGAATTTTTAGTTGATCCGGTTCCGGAGTTACGGGTTGAAGAGTGCGGTCACACAGCAAATTCCCATATAAACTGGTACCACCATAATGTTCAAATGATGTAAAACATATTAAAATTGATGTAACATTACTCTAGTTTGCGGGTCTGGATCACTAATGATCAATCAAAGCAGCTTTGACCACATTGGCCACCTATGACGGTTCATGACGCCCTCGGGGAACCCGCCAAGTTCCTAAGCTAATATCACACCCATTCCACAACGAATTCTCTACCGATTTTTACGAACTTAATTTCAAATGAAAGATACAGTAATGCCATTGACTGCTGCTGAATTTCATTCGGTTCTGACTCTTGCTTCCGGAGTTACAGGGGTGTTAGTAAGGATACACTGGAATTTCCCATATAAATCGGTACAATCGTAATACCTCAGAGGCTAAAAACTATTGAAATGGTCACCAAATTACTTCTAATCGTAGATCTAGATCACTGATTGCCAATCAAACATTCTTTGAATATATTGTCCACTATCGACGATTCCGGAATTCCGGGCATATTCCACAATTAAAGTCACATCGGTTCATCGGTGATGACTGAGCCGTTTTTCTCAAACCAAGTCTCAAATGGAAGGCAGAATATGCAGTTGCGTATTGCGTCGCCGCCCCCCCCCCCCGTCTTGCCCTTACACCTCCCTCCTTCATCACTCCCCTCCCCTTGGACCACCCTCACGCCCAGATTTCCTTCATCCACCCCGTATACCGAAATAAGATGAAGGATTTCTGACGCATCCTCCACACCCACTCTACTAAACCCCCATTCCCTACACGTTCAAACGCATTCCACCAACCTTTGCAAATTATAATCACATGAAGATAACATTGAACTCATGCTTATTAAGCTAATTAAATATTATTCTTATATAGAAAGGTTATGCAATTGCTCCAAAAACCGACTTTCTAACCGAGGCCCGGAGGGCCGAGTCTCATATAACATTCGACTCAGTTCGCCGAGATCGCAAAATATCTGTGTGTATGTATGTGTGTATGTATGTATGTGTGTATGTGTGTGTGTATGTATGTGTGTGTATGTGCGGATTTGTTAACAAAATGTCCACATCGGTTACTCGGAGATGGCTGAACCGATTTTTACAAACTAAGATTCAAATGAAAGGTATAATATTCCCATAGGTTGCTATTGAATTTCATTTTCAACCGACATCTTGTTCCGAATTACGAGTTGAAGAGTATGGTTACAAAACAAAATTTGTTGATTTTTCCAAATCGGTTTCTCGGAATTTTCTGAACCGATTTTGACAAACTTAATTTTAAATGAAAGGTCCATCAGCTGCTGTTGAATTTTGTGTGGATCCGAGTTCTGGTTCCTGAATTACAGGGTGATACGTACGATCACGCAGCAAAGCCCGATTCTAACGAATTCTGCGATGAATGTAAAAAGGTGATTTTTTTCCAAAATGTAAACACAACTGTTGAATTTGTAGATCTAGGTCCCCAACAGTCATTCAAAGTCTCTTTGGCCACACTGGCCACCATCAACGGATCCGGAAGCATCCAAAGTCAGAATAACGGTTATATTGGTTTCTCGAAAATGGCTAGATTTGCTCAACTTAGTCTCAAATGAAAGGTGTTGCGTCCCCAGAAACTGATATTAAATTCCATCTCCATCCGACTTCCAGCACCGGAGTTACGGGTTGTGGAGGTCGATCACATAGAAAACTCCGATTCAAACCGATACCGCGATGAATGCAAAAAGGTGCTCTTATATATACTTACCAAGTGTAATAAGAATGAAAGACATTTCCATAATGTTATATTGTACGAACCAGCTATTAAATCATAGTTTGGAGAAATGAGAAAGGCACAATTGCACCTCTAGGTGGATTAAAACAGGTTTTTTCTAGTGGCGTTGCTTTTATTGGAACAGGGTTCATGGAATAGGTATTTGGGCTAGATTAAAACACACATACATACACACACAGACATTTGCCGAACTCGACGAACTGAATCGAATGGTATATGTCACTCGGCCCTCCGGGCCTCCGTTAAAAAGTCGGTTTTCAGAGCAATTGCAATACCTTTCTATTGAGAAAGGCAAAAAAGAGACAAATCGACGACTTTTGCAGTATTTTATATACACTGTTCCAGAAAGTAACAATACACATGTGTTGCATGAAAAAAAAACCTTTTTTAATTCACCAAGAGATGTAATTGAAACTTTCTCATTTATTCCAACAATGATTCCATGATTTGTTGTAAACTAGTTATGGAGATACGTTTCGAATTCCTCTCATCAGAATCTGACACTAACTTAGTGATAGGACTAAGCTAGCGCCGGATTGACGCAAGCTCTATAAACGGAGGCACAACGTGTGTACTGCCCATAATCGCATATTTGTCCCGTTTTCTATGGGGTTTCCTATCTTTATGGAACTGATGTGCGATCATGGGCAGTGTAGCTTGGGAAACAACTAGTTATGTGTAATGTCCCGCAAGTCTAGAATTTTAGTTAAAACTGATGAGTCTGGTGAAAACGAAACAAAGAGAGACAAAACGATGACGTTTTCAGTATTACACATATACACTAGGGTGGAACAAAAATTAGGTTCCAGCTCCGAGCAACTTTCTAGGTACCATTTGGGTCCTAGAACAACTGTGCAAATTCTTACCTCGATCGGTGAAACTATATTTTTGCGCCCACTGTTTAAAATTTACATGGGATTTTGTATGGGAAAATTAACTTTTACAAAATAATTCCTCCAGGAGTCACTCATTACTTCCTAAAAATAAACCGTTACGTGGCTTTTATAGAAAATTTAACAAAGAAACAATGTCTCGAAAACCACGAAACGATCTGACGCTAGAGAAAAAAGTTATTGTGCAGAAACCGATTGATGCTCTGACGATTGATAAAATATTAATTTTTTCTGGCACCACTGCAGTTGGTTGTCCAATTATACGCAATTTTGTTTTAATCCTCTCTTAATGTGTCTAAACCGTTTATCTCTCCTATTTGACCACTTCGCAAGGTTTTGAGGGATAAAATGAGGATTCTTTTGTACATAATAAGACATAGTTAAAAATTTTGTATATAATTAGACCGTCAAAAGCAGTGATGCTATGAAAAGTGAAATTTTCATCAATCTTCATGGCATCAATTGGTTTTTGCTTAATAACTTTTTCCACGAGTATCAGATCGTTTTGCAGTCTTCTAGACTTTGTTTCCTTTACAAATTTCCTATAAAAATGAGGCATCTATTTATTTTTAGGAGGTAACGGGCGACTCTTGGAAGAATTGATTTGCAAAAAACAATTTCCCCATACGAAATCCCATGTAAACAGTGGGCGCAAAAATCGACGTCAACATTTCATAAGGTATTATATACAATATGCTCATGTTGAGAAAATGACGTCTGAAAAAATTCCCGTGTTAAATTAACCATTTTTTTTCGAATAATATGCCAGACTGTATTAAAAAAATGTATTTTGAACGATTTTTGCAGATAAATGTTTTGGTCCCTTTTGAAATATCGCACTGGTTTTGTGCGCTCTCCTATAATCCCTTTTCGGCGAGACGTTAGCTTATAGTGCGTGCGGGTGAGCCCTTTTGTTTACAGCAAATGATTATGTGACGTTTATTTTGATCCCTTTCTTGGTGTTGCGATGTTTTTGTTCCCTTTTCAAGTATAGTCTTTTTCATTAAGAAAAGGGCCCATAAAAAAAATTTCCGTTTTTTTGTTTGGTGTATATGAACCGTTAATTTTTGAGGGAAAGTGAAAGGGAACATAAGCAAAACAAGTTATTTTGCTTATGTGCCTTTTCGATAATCTATTATTTCGCCAACAGCCAGCCTTCAGAATCGGCTCATTTAAGGTGTGTTTAAACCTTTGTTAGTGTCCATTTGAAGTAAGTATTAACCGGAATTGTTTACGTTTTGTTTATCGGCCCATTTGAAATGTTCTCGTCGAAATATAGTTTCACCGATCGAGCTAAACATCTCTGCAAATGCTCTGGGAGCTAAACAGGACCCAAAAAGTTACTCGGAGAGAAATTTCATTTTTTTCATATAACCATGTCCCACTCTATAATACACACTGTCCCAGAAAATAACAATTCCATAGGAATTTTTTCCTATTTTCCTCTTTTTTAATCCACCTAGAAATGCATTTGATCCTTTCTCATTTATTCCAACAATTATTACATGATTTATTATGTTCAATATTAACTTGAAAATGTCGTCTTGTTATTACACTTACACGGATTCAAGGCACATACAAATATACAAGCAATTACACTGTTTGTGTATGATAAAAAGGCAGAAAAATGTCTCATGTAGAAATTCCTGGAACCAGGGGCGGACCCAGAAAAAAAATCGAGAGGAGTCTGAATTTAATGAAAATTTATGTCTGAATTTATTGAAAGTGAAAAATTTGGTTAGAAAATAGAGAATTAATAATAGAAAAAATGTATAATGTAAACTCATTAGTTACAGTTTAACAGAACAATATCCATTTAAAATTTCGGTATAAGTCGAATATTTCGAAGGGGTTCGGATCCAGAGGAGGGGTCTGAAATAGATATGAAGTAGGCATAATGTGTTACGTATTCAAGTATTGCGAAATTGATTATATTATCCAGGCAGAATCTTTTAAGTAATATTTTTTGTGTTTTTTGAGTTTTTTTGGATCTAGTGTCTAGCTAGCGGTCCAGTCGGCTGTTAGCTACTGACAAGGAGAATCCGGAACACAAAAAATATGACTTAATTTGAGTTAGGTTATATGCACCTATGCATAAATACAGGGGTTTACCACAATTTAGATTCTGCAGAATCTTTTGCCTCGCAGAACAATGAAATGTCATTTTATACAGCTTCCCAGTATATACGGACGATGCTACTATTGAAGTAAAGCTACCTAGAGCTAGAGCATAGCGAAGTAACCTTGCTTGCTTGAAGTAACCTTCAATCCTGTTAATCCGGATTCCCACAGAAGGACACCAGATGGCTGCTGAAATTTCCAGTATGGAGCGAACGAGGGAGAAATACAGTGCTCCTAGGCAATAAGGATCAGTAAACTCTTTAGCTATTCTTATGATAAATCCAAGGTTCCTGATTGATTGTGAATAGTGATATCTTAAAGACAACTTAGAGTCCAACAGTACACCAAAGTCCCTAACTACTGACACTCTTTCAAGCTAGCTAAATAGAAATAGCTGAATAGCATGTTCAAAAGAATTTTAGTACATAATACGAGTTATGCTTTGGTTAGAAAATTTTAGTTCCACATGTGACCGCAGAGGGCGCCAACACAAACTTTTTATAGAAGAGAGATAGAATATCAAAATGTTTGAAAGAATTACTGCAAAATCCCCGTTCTACAACTTTGTAGAAGACACCTAACTTCTATCTCTTTCCGTTGAAAAGTTAGTTGGCGCCCTCTATGCAGTAACATGTGGAATTAATATGTTTTAACCATAACATGGTTCGTATTATTTACTATAATTCTTATGAAAATGTTGTTAAGTTGAACCTAAGCATTATTTCGCAAAAATGTTTAGTTCATGCGAATCAAGTACTGATACACAACCATGCACTGTTAGGCCCCATTCAAAATTGACTCATACACCACTTCGCCTAAAATTTTAATAACTTCTTTTAATAAGGCGAATTGACTAGCAGTCTTCTACAAAGTTATAGCCAATTGAATTATCTTTCTTATTTTCACTTACAATGATAATACGATGCATACAGTGCCACCTAGCGGCGAAAATGTGAGCTAGTAGGTTTTCTCCATTCAAATTATCGAAAAATTCCATACAAACTTCAGGCACGTTGGTCCGGTAGCTAGAGTGGGTGCTATGTACATAAATGCCCCTCCCCGAAGTAATGCCGTAAGGTAGTCCGAGGATGAACCAGGTTTTTAGCGTGTCGGGTGGTGGCAACCCAAACCCGTTCCCTGAATAGGGTTTTGTACATTTTTTTTTCCTGCATTCTCATGGCTTTTTTCTGCTGTCTAAAAAAACCTATTTTAATCCACCTAGTGGTGCAATTGTGCCTTTCTCAATTACGAATACACTCAGGTTTTTTTGCGCGGTATTTTTATACGCGGATTTTGAAATTTACGCGGTTTTCATTTACGCGGCCTGTATCTCCCGCGTAAAAAACCTGAGTGTACTAGGATTTCATGGTTGGTTATGTTCATTATAAACTTCCTAATGTACAAATTACATTTTTATTATACATGACATGGCAACTAAATCAAATTTTGTAATAATGAACCATCAGAACCAGTAATCAACGGTTTTGGACTTAGTTTTTGAAGCAACTACAGTAGCTTATTGAATTGAAAAAAGAAAGATGGGTAGGTAATGTCAGAGACATAACCGAAGTGAAGTAGAATACACTTAGGCTGGTATTCGAATGCTGTAATTATTACTATCTGCATGGTTGCATTAAAATCAGCCTTTTCTGTTATTTATATAAATGCATTACCTTCACGTACATCACTTGCGATGCGTTTATGCAAATGAAATTTCGGTCCTACTTCGAAACTTTCAAACGTCCGCCCGAGACACATGTGTGGCAAAATTCAACTGCTAGGTTTGTTCCCAAGCTTTTTTTCAGCCTTTTTTTTATTTTCTGAAGGTCCTAATGGAGAAATTTGGATAGTTAGTTTGTGCAATTTTTGACTTGTAAGAGCGGCAGATTTTCTTCAAAACTGGGTATCTACAAAATTTGAAAAGTATAGAAAACACTTTATACAGTAGAGCCAAATACAGGGGCCTAATTTTGCAGAAGAAAGTGCATAGCTACGGCCATGGGGGTATGAGTTATTTAAGTTTTTATTAAATAACCTTTTGACATTTTATGATATTCATCAAAAACAACACTGTTCTACAAAATAAAACAACTTAAGTGTGCTTAGTCCGCATATTATTTTTCGGAAAATAGAAGGAAAATGATAAAAAATGGCGTTTTTCGCTTGTGTCTATTACATCAGAATCGGTTTTTATGAGCATTTGACGATTTTTTTAAAAATTATTTTGTATACTAATAGTTACCTAGCGGGTTTGAAAATCACTAAAATCAAACAAATATGTCGAGTTAATGGCAAGTTATGGTATATATTTGAAGGTCTTATTTCCATGTTAGGAACTTTAAAGTGGCGAAAAATGCAGAAGAGTGAGGTGAGTGTTGAAAAACTGATATTTACGGTTTAGATCAAATAATTCCGAAATAGTCAAATTTGGGGCAAATATCCTCGAAAAAGTTTTACAACAGAATACAGCGCATCTTCTACCACAATTATTTTGTTTAAAAGATGCCTCCTAGAAGTAATTATGGAGAATTAACTCTACAAAAAATAATTAGAGACTTGGCGTCATTTGCAAAGTTATCATTATTTTTATAATTTAAGTTACAAAAAAATCACTATGCTACATTTCACCCTAAGGAGGAAAATTTGGTAAAAACCGAAATTTCTCACTAGGGTGAAAATTTGTTGGTAAAACCAGTCTTTGCACTTGAGGGCACAAATCCTTATTTCATACTCAGTTGCGTTTCGGCTTCGCCTCATCAGAAACCGACACTAACTTATTGTCGGAATAGATTAGCGCCGGATTGACGCAAATCCCTTAAAACTAAAACACACTTTGTGTTTCAATCGAACGACTGATCGAACGTGATGTCCCGTTCGAGCAGAAGTTCTGTTTATGCCGATGAGACACAGTGAAGCCGAAACTTGTCTTGGCTTAGCAGGCCTATGCGAGAGCACCATGCTATATTTCACCCTAAGGAGGAAAACCAAAATTTCTCACTAGGGTGAAAATTTGTTGGTAAAACCAGTCATAGTGCTTTCGCATAGGCCTGCTAAGCCAAGACAATTTTTGGCTTCACTGTGTCTCATCGGCATAAACAGAACTTCTGCTCGAACGGGACATCACGTTCGATCAGTCGTTCGATTGCGTTGCGTTGCGTTGCGAAGCACGGTGCTATTCGTAGATTGCATACTAACGATTATCATGTTGCCTATAGATAGCTCAACTCATCATGCTTGTGAGATAAATGATCGGGAATGAACTTTATCTCTTATGAGTTCAGTAAACCAATAGCATGAGAATCGTTATTGCCGGCCACGACCATCTTCACCGATACTTAGGATAGGGTAGGAAATGTTGATGTAATACCTACTTAAGGAAGGCCCCCGACTCAGCGACGCTTCCATAGGTATTACGGAGTTGGATTGAAGGACAGGTATAGGTCTAGGATTCGCCACAAGCAGGCAATGCGACCACAAAATGAATGTTTTATGCGGTGGGATGGTTAATCTCCGAGTACACGTATACTCAAAGCAAAAAGATATTTAGTTGTGATTTTTCTTGTATTTAAACTCTGGATAGCCGGCCATCGAGAGTGATTTAGTTTTTCCCTAAACTACAGCAATTTGAACTCCAAACAGCCGGCCGTAGGAGTATTGCTAAAAGCGCGAGCTAGTCTGATATTAATATTCGTTTGAGAATTGAGTAGTAGAAACATAAGTCAAGAGTATTTTTAATAGGCACTTTCAAATAAAGCCACAACTTAGTCTTTCCTCATATCGAGTCATATCCACCGCGGGCTGCACCTATCTCCAACCTCTAAGGCAAAGTTTCGCCGGACCACCGATCGCGATCTACTTTCAAATATCCAGTGTATGCACATATATACACACCTGCACACATGTATGCATGCCTGCATACATACAAATGAAAAGACGCATGCATACATGTATACATGTGTACATACACATTCATGCACACATTCACACACATATTCGCACACACCTATGTGCACATATACATATATACCCATACGCGTTTAACAGCGCCAGCTGAGGGGCCATCGCCCCAGCGCTATACAGAATTAAGGTCCTCTATCTATGCCCGATCCTGAAGAGCTATTAATTGTGTAACGGTACGTGAACGATTTAACTACTGGTTATACTAAGTATGTACTAGATAAGTGTAAAACATGAGATAGTTGAAAGAATTACAGTTCTGCATGGGGATATGGAGTATGGAATTTCTTTTAAGCTTAAGGGAATATACTCCACCCTCCCCGACATATTAAAAAAAAACAAATTTTTCTCTGAAACGGGAAGGCAAAACGTACTAAGGCCTCCTTACAAACTAAAAAAAAACACCCCGGTCCCGAATAACAATCCCCAGTTGTACGCGAAATCGCGTTTTCCACTTCTTAAAAGAGCCGGAAAGTTGCCAATGCACAAATATATGCAACGCGGCACCATGAACCGGCGCTCGCACGTTCACCGAAAATGAACAATCCAATTATTTATTATATTTATTATACAAGAGCAAAATAACCTTCCTTCTTCGAAAAATCGTTCTCAACCGCACCTAAAAACACTTACAACCAAAACCTTCCAAAAAGATGGGTTAAGGCTCAAGTTACTTCAAGGCTTGGTAGTGTGCGTGAGAAAAATCGTGCTCAGCTCCGCCACCAGACTATCCACCCAACCCCCCCCCCCCCCCCCCCCAAACTCCAAAAGAAGAACACCAGCCAATCCACCAGACCACCACGACTCAACCCATGCAATATACCTGCTGGAAAAATCACCGGCTTAGCCAAATGGTGCCTCTGAAAAAGTGGCCGCGGTTTCTTCATTGCGAAGTTGTGTTGCGTACCCCAGCACGGTGTGGTAGTGTGACAAAAAATCACAGCCACCCCCTCAAAAACACCACCCAGCGAAACCGATAGTCACTCCAGCAGTCATCCCGCATGACTCGAATCGCCGCGATCCAACAAACCGGCCGATACTCCTCCTCCAGAGTCCCGAAAAGGTTCAAATAGACAATCCGGCGGCAAAGCCGAACACAACCCCCACCACCCAGCGTTCAAATCTAACACATGCTCAAAAAAGGTAACTTGAACCTTAAACACCAGACAAACCAACGAGCTTTTAAACGAAAAAAGGGAACGCTTGAGCAGCCGCTTAGGCATCCATGAAACTAGCCCTGAAGATGTGGTTTCGAGAGAAACGCAATTATTTTCCTATTCCAATCCGGTGAAGCAAAGCGCCGTACTACCTCAATCATAGCACCCACAATCGAAAGATTGCGCACCGACCCGCCTCAACATCTCCGCCACAAACCCAATACATGGACCAATAAATTTTACATGAGGAATGGGAGTGTCCATGTACGGTATCGAATCGGACTGGATAGAAGCGGAGCGGAACCGGACTGGAACTAACTTATTATAGTACATTCCCCCCGACAAGGTCACAGGTAGAAAAAGCAGTATTTCCCGAAACATACGAAAAAACAAGCCTCTCTCGTTCTGAGGGCGAAATACAAATACGCACAAAATATAAAAACCCTGTTCCAGTTTCGGTTGGTATAATGCAACGAACATTCCGCTAGCAAACCAACCCAACACTACTGTGTACCAAAGACACACAAAGATTATACAAACTAGAAGGACCTCACCCGTTTTCAGGAACTGGAACAGGCGGCATTCAAATGAACATATTGTAATGTTGTTTTTTTCAAATTAATCGGACTGAGATGAAAAATCGTGGAACGTTATACAAGACAAAGACGGCACTCATATTCACGTATGAACGATCAAAACCGAGCACCCACAAGGAAACGCAGCACGGTGTATGCTCAACGCCAGCTCAAACAAAGCAACGCGCCGCTGCTGTCGAATAGCCTGCAGAATTCTCTTGTTGCGAAACTGAGAACACACACACACAGTCACTATACTGCTTCATCACTTTCTCGCTTATTCCTTTTTCAAAACATGGTTGTCGAAAAACTTTAATCCGCAGAGCACTGAAAGCGATCAATTTCACTAAAAAAAAGCCTGTGTTTATATTTTCTCACTTCGCAGCACAATGGTCTTTTGTTCCCATCACTTTTCTAACAAATTATAGGCACTAATTATAGGCGCTAATCTATTCCGACAATAAGTTAGTGTCGGTTTCTGATGAGGCGAAGCCGAAACGCAACTGAGTATGAAATAAGGATTTGTGCCCTCAAGTGCAAAGACTGGTTTTACCAACAAATTTTCACCGTAGTGAGAAATTTTGGTTTTTACTAAATTTTCCTCCTTAGGGTGAAATATAGCATAAACCGAAGTAACTAATACTTAGATACATGTCGCCCTTTAAATATATAGATAAAAAGACTCATATTCCTATATGTCACTGTGTTAGGTCCGTTAGTTTGTGGATATACCTATTTTGGAACCTATACCTTTCGCAAATGTTCATTCATTGCCATTTCGAGGTAATAAAAAATATTTTAGCTGCATATCCTACGGTATCGAGTGCGGCATCTCACCCGCAACTTTGATACGGCACCTATCCCAATTGTAGAGCAGAGATGCCACACGACGACATTTTCCTCTGAAATTATGGATGACCGTGCTCATGATCAGAATGCTTTCTAAAAGGTCCCAGTTATTCAACCGATACATGATTTACCAAAAAGAACTCGAACAATTAAAAAACGAAATTTTAATGTGGTACTGATAAATCTCAGCACTACGTGATGCAACTGGACGCACATAATCATTAATCAAATGTTCCTGAGTTAATGATAAGGATTATTTTACATCTCCAGTGCTGTAATTCTTCGAAAGACAAACTCACAATATCATATTACCGTATAAAACTGACCCTACATACGAGATATAGAGAGTGCGGCCGACCCGACGCGGCATCTCTCTCGAAATTATCCTACGTCTATGGGGATAATATACCTTTACTTTGGGACTAAGATTGGTCAAACCATCCCCGATAAACTGATGTGAGTTTGTTAATGTCGATAGGTGACCACTTTTCCAGTACACTTCCGGATGTGTCTATGATGGTCAATGTGATCAATGAGACTTCGGTTGGCAAGTTGTTTGACACACATTTTTGCCAATTTTTTTACATATTTGCATTCATCGCGGTATCGGATTGGAACGGAATTTTCTATGTGACCGCACGCCGCAATCCGTAACTTTGGAATGAAATTTAATAGCGGCTTACGGAGTTGTACAAAAATATTCATTTGAGACCAAAGTTATTTCTATTGGTCTAGCCATCCCCGAGAAACCGACGTAATTGTTATTTTAAATTTGGATACTTCAACCTGGACCTCCGGAACCGTCGATGGGGCCAATGTAACCAAAGAGCCTGTTGATGATCTAGAACTACAAATCCAAGGAATTTTGGTTATGTTCTTGAAAAATTTTCACCTTTATACATTGATCGCAGCATCCGTTGAAATCAGGATTTTCTACGTGATCGTACTCATCACCCTGTAATTCAGGAACTACACGTCGAATCTACACAAAATTCAATAGCGATGGGAGCGTTGTACCTTTCATTTAAGACTAAGTTTGTGTAAATCGGTTCAAAAAATTCCGAGAATCTGATGTGGACAAATTATAACAAGATTTTCTATGTAACCGTACTTGTAACTCCGGAACGAGATTTCGGATCGAAACGAAATTCAATAGCAGTCGATGGGAATATTATACCTTTCATTTGAATCTTAGTTTGTAAAAATCGGTTCAGCTATCTCCGAGAAACTGATGTGGTCATTTAACTAATATATCCGCACTTACACACACACATACATACATACACACAGACATTTTGCGATCTCGACGAGCTGAGTGGAATGGTATATGAGACGATCTTTTGAACAATTACGTAACCTTTCTATAAGGGCAATCATGTTAATGTTTAATCGCTTAGGGCTACATGTTAATATGATCCGATTTCGTTCAAATTTTGCTCAAAATATTTTTTGGCGCAGATTGATTTTGTAATTTGCGATGGACAAAAATTTAATATCCCTCATGTTCAGTATCACTCAAAAACGCCGTATTTTTAGAGATGTCGCAGACGAACATACTGCTATGGCGTGTCAATTCGTATTTTCCGTCGTCTTAAGAGCTTCGATTTTGAATCCGTCTTCCTTATTGCTTGCTTCTTTGTTGGTATGTGTAAATAGACCTGTGATCTACAGAAATTTTTCTCTATCCAGTTCCATCGTATCAGGAATATTAAACTGGTTTTGTTTAAAAGTTTGAAAGCTGAGATATAAAATTCCGCGCCTAGTGTTTCCAATTCAACAACCACATTCTAGTCGGCAAACGAAAACATGATCGTTGCCAATAAGCAAGTATGACTGCCTGATCAAAACAGCAAAACAGTGCACAAAATCCTACGAATATATACATTATAAATATTTAAAGTTCGAGGCATTAGTGCCAAGTAGAAGAGATCAAACAGTTTTGAACCTAGATTTTCATCACATCTTGCAGGATACAGGATCTTAGATAAAATTTAAATCAACCTTGGAATCTATTTATAGATATAGATTTCTGAGTGGCTCGCCCAATCCTAAATTCTGAATCAGCAGATATTGGAATCTTTTGAATTTCTTGTTCATTTTAGCAACGTATAAATGAAATGTAGGTTTCGCTTTCGTAAATGCCTATGTTGATGTCATAGGCGAGACAACTGTCTCCTGGAACCGACGAGTACCTCAATAAAACTAAAACTCCCCAGTAATAACTTAAAAATTGTTAGCATCGAAGAAGCTTTATTCTTAGATTGCCTATGCCAAACTTTTTCGGACTTTTTGGTCAGAAGTGTCAGATTTGAATTCAAAATATTTGGCAACGCTGCTTAGCAGAACAATGTCGTGAAAGTATTGTTGTGACTACACGTAGGACTTTTCTTAATCTTAGAACAATTAGTTTATTGACTGTCGTCTTATCTGGAAACATGAACATCTTATTTTGTTGAGAGCATGGTGGTACGTTTAGTGGTTGCCCTATTCTCCAAGCTGTCTAGTTTGATGGCATAAGTAGATATGCCCGCAAAATCGAGTTCAATAAATATGTTTGGTGAACCACGCAAACTAATTCGTTGACGACTGGCTGTGAAAACTGCGATTTTTACATGTCTGTACCTTCGTTTCTTGCAGATTTCTCTATTCATACATACAATGAAAACAATATGATGCAGCTGATTTAATGGTCTAAAAGCAACTAATAAATGACAAAAAAATTGTTCTTTGTGCTGATATGACTGCCGCAAATTGGTAACTGATTTTCGAACCTTGTCAATTCTAAATCGTCATGCATAATTCAACAGTCATTATTCCACTCAGATAAGACCATGCGTATTCCCCACACAAATGAAATGTCTTATGGATTAGTTCCTTGTTTGGCCAAATAATCACTAATAAAACAATGAAATGTTCAGTTCAAAGAAATGTCAACTCGATTGGAGTCACCCGGCATTCTTTTATTTGCAATAAAATACGATCGGAAAAAGTTTGTTGCATAACCTAGGGTGTTAATTTTCAAAGATAGCGGCTAATGAACCACTAAGTTACAAGTGTCGTCTGGATCAATACAAGTTTATTGAGATCGTGAGCTTGAGCTTGTGCGATCGCTCCTGGTTGACACTCCGTTATCAATCGGGACTAGGTGAAATTGCACAGAGAATCAATAGGATAATGCCTAGGAGTAACATGATATGGGAATTCTAGGTTGGAAAGTTGATTATTGCTTAATACCAACCAATAGTAGATCGCATCTTGCTTTCGAGTGACGTTAAGGTTGCACAGAGAATGCGCAAAATTCGCAAACGAAAAAAGCAGTTTTTTCCACACCGTATGTCAGATCTTCATAAAAATCAATCAGCAGTACTGTAACAACATTCTACACACGCTGATTGATTTTTATGAAGATCTGACATACGGTGTGGTTTAAAACTGCTTTTTTCGTTTACGAATTTTGCGCATTCTCTGTGCAACCTTAAAAGTTGTGTCAATTGTAGATCGCAACAGGGGAGGAAAGGAATGTTAGTCCGACTCTTGCCATTGCTCAAGGCCGTATAAACTTCTGCGCACTCCGCAAGTACTACGGGAGGAGGAAGATAAACTAACAAAAGGAAAAGCATAAAATATTCTCACCAAAAAAATATAAGTATAGTGAACAAAATTAGGCTGCAACTAAAAACTATCAATTGTGAGCGCGGCGAAAATATGAAATAATTTTGAACAGCCCAGAATTATCATTAACCGTAGCGAAAACTTTATTTCGTATGACAGACATACTAGCAATTTCCCGCGTGCGTCGTTTATTATTATACTAACTAACTAGTAAGCGAAGTACGCGGGTTTATAACGAATTGATAAGAAGAAAAAGAAGTACCAATTCGCTAATTTAATGCAAAAATTAAGAATGTTAAGAAATTATAAAGTCTAAATGATACATAAATGAAGAAGAAAGTCGTCCTTACGACATGCGAACAGGAACCCCATGGATCTGTTCTTGGTTCATGCCTCTATGCTGGGTTAAGGTTCAACTGAGAAACGGCCATCTTTGAGAACGAAACGAGCAGTTTTCTCGCTGCCCATCACACAATCTTCATGAAAGTATACATTGGCATTGGTAGAGTATTACTGATTGCTTGCCTTCTAAATTTTGCCAGCGATGTGGACAAAAAATGCTTTTTCACTTTCGAAGATGGCCCCACGTCGTCTATCGAGGCTTTTCTCAGTTGAACGTTAAAGCGACCGAGTTATTAACAGAAGAAAACGTAAACGAGTGCTCAGGGCCCCCTCCTATTGATAAATCTTCTCAGAGATATGCTTCTCAATCCCGAGGAAAACTGTCATTTCATCGAATTATTGTTGAGCTTGGAGCTTGTGCGACCCACCCCTGGCTGCTCTACTCTGTTATCGATCTGGAATAGCTGAAGTTGCACAGAGAATAAGTAGATGATTAAATGCTTGGGAGTAGCTAAATATCTTTCAATGTGCAACTCCTGGTAATCCTAAAGTGTTTAGGAAAGAAAGAGAAGGAATGTTTAGTCCGGGGATACTTGCTTTTGCTAGAGGCCGTATATACTACTACGCACTCCACAAGTATCACGGGACTAACTTCACTATCTGGACTAGATTATCAATTAGGAGTTGAACCCAGACCAACTGGAATGAGTGGTAATCACGCTTACCACTCAACCACCGGCGCCGTAGTATCATTTCATCGAATTATTGTTCTATAAGAATTACAGTTAGGCAACATTATGCTAGCATAGTATTTGCCTAAATACCATAAATATCACGGATATCCAAAGGCATTTGAAACAACACGTCGCCGGAATAGCGTCCAGAGCTCCGTTCAGAGCTATTAGTTAGGGCAGTCCTGAATTAATAATTGGTTCGTCAAGAAATCCACCCCACACGACCAATATCAATCAATCGAAAACGTTTCCGGTAAATCACATGCTTGACACAGCTGATACAACGTGGTTTGTGCGGTTGCCCTATCTATCTTTACTAGACTGATTTTGTTGATGCTCATGGAATTTACATATATCCCTACTACAAGACGACAACAATGACGACAATCCAATTAGGCAATGAAGTTATCCTCATTCTCACAGAGGTGGGTAAGCACGGTGTGGAATCCAGCACTCGACTGTATCATACCATTCACCGGAATTTCGCATCATAAATGACGCAAGGATGCAGAGATGCACTGGTTGTATCGACAGAATTTATAACGTCTAATGAAAATGTTCCTCGTTTCACTTTCGTTCTGACGATGACGTCAGTTGTAGCAAAACGTTCCATCCTGATGACGAGATTGGCACCAGGCCATGTGTGAATGTACAGATACTTCTGCTTGTGACGTGAGTGCAGATGGAATTTGAATTAAAACATTGATTGACAGTGAGTAATCCGCTGTCTGTCGTGGTCTAGTGGCTTTCAGTATCTATAGATAGAGTTAAAACATGTGATTTATTATATGTAATTTATATTGTGGGACGTTTTCGGATAAATCATCTTTATTCTAGCTCGGGGCGATAGTCGTTTGCTGAATGTCACTATGAAAAACTTTAAAACTGGTACATGTCCGTTACTTAAAACATTGTCTACAAAATTCTTCGCCACAATCTCAGCTTATTCGAATATAGGTCAAAAAGACGGCACCTAAAATGTCAAATTCAAATATAATATGCCCCCATTGTTTGCTCATTATTGCTTCAAAATGTCAGCTCTATATAAAAAAATCATTCCATATAACTTATACTATTCACCCTTTCTCATTCGCAGTGTATCGTTATCAGCGGTGAAAGCGGTTCCGGCAAAACCGAGAGCACCAACTTTCTGCTGCACCACCTTACCGCACTGTCGCAGAAAGGAGCCCACGGTTCCGGTGTGGAGCAAACGATCCTGAGCGCCGGCCCGGTACTGGAAGCGTTCGGTAATGCCAAAACGACTCACAACAACAACAGCAGTCGCTTTGGAAAGTTCATCCAGGTGAACTATCGGGAGAATGGGATGGTTCAAGGAGCGGTCGTCCAGAAGTACCTGCTGGAAAAGAGTCGAATAGTGTCCCAGGGATACTACGAAAGAAACTACCATGTGTTCTATTATCTGCTGTCGGGGGCGACGGAACAGGAACGGGTCGCGTTGCATCTGCTGCCGGCGGAAAAGTATCACTATTTGAATGCGAAGAACTTGACGCTGGAAAACTGCGACGAAAAGTACGAATTTTCTCGGTTAAAACAGAGCATGGAAATGGTTGGTTTCTCGGCGGAAAAGCAGCGGCGTTTGTTTGCTGTTTTGTCCGCCGTGCTGTTGCTGGGGAACGTGGAGTTCTTTCCAAAGAAATCCACCTACCATCACGATGAGAGCGTTCAGGTGCGAAACCCGGAAGTAGTTGGACTGATATCGGAGCTGTTGCGAGTAAAGCAGGAAACGTTACTATCGGCACTGACATCGAAGCGAGTGAAGGCGAGCGGGGAAACGCTGATCATGCAGTACAAGCTACCGGAAGCGATTGCTGCGAGGGACGCTTTGGCGAAATGTCTATACGGGGCACTTTTTGATTGGATTGTGCTGCAGGTGAACCATGCCTTGCTAAACAAGGATCAGACGATGCATACCGGGCATTCCATCGGAGTGCTGGATATATTCGGGTTCGAAGACTTTGGGCTGCAGAATAGCTTCGAGCAGTTGTGCATTAACTACGCCAACGAGCATTTACAGTATTATTTCAATTTGGTAAGTAGTTTGCGGCTTTTTAGAACGCTCGAGAAACGATTTACCCATTGAAAATTCTTGCATTGTAGCACGTTTTCAAATATGAGCAAAAGGAGTATAAGCGAGAGGGCATCAAGTGGACTGATATTGAATTTTTGGATAACTCGGGATGCCTTAATCTGTTCGAGTCAAAACCTACGGGTTTACTTTGCATTTTGGATGATCTGTGCAAGTAAGTTTCATTTCGGTTAATTATTGTTAAATATTAGGATCATTGGATTAAATTCAATTGTTCTTCACAGCTTCCCGGGTGCCACCAACGAAACGTTGCTGCAAAAATTCAACAGTGTCCATAAAGACAACCAGTTCTATGAGAAACCACAGCGAAAGGAAAATGCATTTATCATTAAACACTACGCTGGAAAGGTCAAATATCAGGTGAGCTTTTCCGTACTAGAAACATATGAAATCGACCTCTAATATATTCGTACAATCGCTTTTTAGGTGGCTGAAATGCGGGAGAAGAATCTCGACTTGATGCGACAGGACATTGTCAGTGTACTGAAGAACTCGAGCATGGCATTCGTGCGGGAACTGGTCGGCGCAGATCCGGTGGCCGTCTTCCGGTGGGCTATTCTGCGTGCATTTTTTCGTGGCTACTTTGCATTTAGGTCGGCCGGTATCAAGCACCGTAAGGAACGGGCCGATCAGACCTATAATAAGCTCTCCACCAAGAGTCGCTACCGTGCTCCGAATGAGAGCATCGTGAGGTGAGTGCTATCTGGTCCCTAACTTCTGATCTGTGTAGCAACTGTTCAATTGTCACGATATGTTGGCGTGGCCCACACATTCTCCTTGCAATCATGTCCATACTCATTTTAGGGGCTATGGTAGAACTTTCAGAATTTTCCGTACATTGTGACGTTCTGTTTCAACAAACAGCCTTGTTTTCCATTTGTTTCTTTTCTCTTCGTAAACGTGCATACGTTCATTCGCCTCCTGTAGCCATCTCGTGACGGTATCATCGGTGAACTTAACTATTAACCGAATCGCGTAAGTGGAGACACCCTGGTTGTCTGGCTATTTATGTTCTTGTTTTTTATATCACTTTTTGTCTGTGATCCTGCGATTGCTTTTCATGATTCTACATGTTGTTTTGTCCTCGTGTGTTCTTTGCCGAAATTGTTTCTGTTGCAACTGGTGCTAGGGATTTCGTTTTGGTTACAATTATAGAACATGCTATAAATCACTTATTGTCCTTATAATCGCAAGTCGGATGACGGGTGAGCTGACTTGAGGTTATACAAAAATGACGTTCTGCTTGGTTTTCAAAATGTTACGTCATGTTACGAACAGCAAACAAAACACGCCGGACAATGCCATGTTGTTTCATTAATTTTTTTTATTTATTTGATTATTAGACTTTCGCCAGCGCCTTGTTCGTTGTTCCCAAACATATTTTTGGTACTAAAGACGTCGATCCGCATGTTTTGTTTGTTAGACACTGTTGTTTGATTATGTGCCAATGTGTCTTGTTCATTATCTGCTTTTATGAAGGTTCATTTTATTTGTTTACATTTGCATCGTATGTTTTTTAAAAGGTGGTAGCATAAAAAAGGGGACGAATAAATTTATAATTCAAAAACGTGTAGGATTTCATAGCAGGATATTATCGAATATGCAATATTGCCAATTTCATACCAAATTGGACTATCTCAAAAATGTACACGCGCCTTAAAAATGTCATAAAAGAGCACATTGACATTTAGTCGCTTAATACTCCTCAGTATACTTGTTTTTAATTCATAATCATAAAACATAAGCCACCGAAGACTCTTGGACGATTGACGTTGACGATTTGAATAAGTATTATTATAACACTGTTAAGGTGTGTACACTTTTGTTATAGTCCAGTTTTATGAAGAATTTGGAATATAACTAAAATCATTCTGTGGTTGACGATGAACACGCTTTATAATTTATAAGTACATTTCTCACTGCGATTTACTAGTTCGCTCTGTCCTTCATATGGATGCTGTAGATAGGTAACAGTAAAAGGCTGTCTCCTTTAAATATATTGTGTATATTGTACAGAATCCGGGCGAACATCATATATGCCATTGATTAGCGCTTTGAATAGAATGTGTGCCAAAACTTCTCCCGCAAAGTTGAGTGTTTTTCGAAGAGATAGCTATAGCACAATATGTTGCTGCGGTCATAAGTCTCACGTCCTTAAGACGATCCCATTTCAAGGAATCTTTATTCAATCTCTTTGGGTGGGCCAGGCAAGATAAGCGTAAGGTTCAACTGAGAGCGCTTGAAAAACAACTTTTTTCGTTTTCCAAGATGGTCGCTTTTTGAGGCGTTCTCAATTTAACCTTAATGTTTAGTTTCTCCGTGAAAATTTAAATAAGTCTTTCAAAAATTTCAATGGCTTCTTTTCTAAAGTCTTCTATCACCAATGAGTATCTGATGCTAAGCATCATATGTGTGGTGAAAACATGCAGTTAAAAACAAGTTGTGTATTTAGTAAATCTCTACATTCCGGGGCAAGACAACCACCCAAGCAGGGTCAAATCATCCTCCAAAAAATAATATTCAAGTGAGATTCATTTCTATGGGGGAAAATTAGGAACAGGCTATTCATGAACATTATGGAAACATTATTTTGAGAACTGTGTCCGTAAAACAAGAGCAATTCACGACTTTCCGGTGTTGAACTGAAGTGTGGCACAAAATGATCGATCCTTTTACAAACTCAACTGCATTCGTTCATTATCAAAGCTTTGATTGCGGCACGAATGTTACTTCATCCAGGAGCAGTCAGCTTGCGGAATCGAAACAAACACATAGGTTAATTTGAAGTTATGGTAGGTGGTTTCAGTGGGGCGATCTTGCTCCCCGAAGTGGTCATTCAACCCCGTATCAAGATTTTTTAAAGTGATTTGTGATAATTTTGTAGTATGCATAATAACTGCAACTGGAGGCTGACTTCGATCGTGGAGAAGGGCGACCATGCCCTTCCGGATGTTCGATATAGTTCGAAGGTTCTCTTTCCGAGGCTGTAACGTATTCAAGTAAACCCGACTTAAGGCACGCCAAAAATGTTGACCCATAAGATGGAGATGCTGCCGTCGTGTCAACCTACTTGCTTCAACATTTTCCAAGGAAAATTCGACCATTGCAGTAAGCAGACAGCCGATCAAGTAGTGAGCAGACGTGATCACCAACGTGTCTGCAGGATCATTGGAGACGGTGAAGAGTAATTGAGAGTTCAGTACTGCTTCGAACTCAACCAAATTCATATGGAAGGTGTTTCACGTTTCAAATGACAACTTCCACAAGCTATCGAATCCTGTACGTCCGGTAGAATGAAATGCCATTCGATCTCACGGGTTCTGCAAAAATCTTCAATGACTTCTACAGCTTGTTGGTTCTGACAGCTTTAGAAGAATTGAACGTGGTGTGCACCCTGAAAATTTGTGCTGTTGTCCGAGCATAGTTACTGAAACTTGCTTCGTCGACCGATGAAACGTTTTTAGGGAAGCCAAAAGGGCATTGGTAGTTGAGTTGGGCACAGCTTCCAAGTGAATGGGCTTTTTAATCACAGCACACATAGACGCATACGTATGCTTCAAACACTGCTGGACATAGTGTTCATTGCTTGATGAGGAAGGGAGTGGCGTAACCCACACCGGTAATGGTAAGCGGCGGCGAGGGCACAGCTCTTACGGCGGACAAGCTTCCCATCGTCTGGCTAGTATTAGTTGGGTTGAACACCTGCGTACGCTCAGAATCAGTATTGCTGCCACATTATGTTCATCAGGCCGATCAGCCCGACGTAAAGTAATTCGACATGCATTCGTCAAATCAGAAAACCTACCAGTAGATCCTTGCCGTGTAAGATGATAGCATGCCCACTCGCAAATTCTAAATGAGAATGATTCGAACAACCTCCTACGCGCAGTCGGCCGGTGGCGTATATTGGACGAAGGTTTGCGAGACCTCGTCTGCCAAGTAAATGAGTGGGATAACGTGTATCATGATTTCTGTTGAATGACGCAACTCGCAGACGGTCAAATGTCGACTTGGTTGAGCGGACGTGTCCGGTAATTTTCGGTAAACCATACCACGTAACCCATAATGTGTTAAACTGTCCTAAAACTGCTGAAACTTGAGAAGAATTGAAAATGTTCGTTGGTTAAAGTTGTAGTGACTGTTATTTCTTCGAACTCTGGCAATTGTTCATCTGAGCCGAGCTCCGGGGAAGCGATCTAATGTATTGAATAATTCATGGTCATTCCACCAGAAATAACTTAGCACATCGGGTAGCTGCCCTCGGGAAGCAATGTCGCTGCTTGGATTGCATCGATTCGGTTTCACACGAACAATTCTAACTGATTAAGTGGCTTACTTATCCAGGCGAGGACAGTTTTCCAGAATGTCATATCCAGGGCAGGTAGAACCTTTTGTACCAACTGCGTGAGTAGAAAAGAAGCACATAACTTTCCGAGGAATGAAAAGGTCATGTAGAGAAACCAGTTTCGATTTGCTGGTGAGAAGCCGTAGCCTTACTGAACCATCAGCAAACAGGCTATGCAAATAGATGCAGGCTCCGTATGCCACCAAATTGGAGAAACCGTGCAGTTCATACGCAACTCTGTCGAATGTTATACCTACTTCGTGGAATAGCGATTTGGTGCAAATTGGATAGTGGCGTTTGCAGCTTTTACCACCTTTGCGCTGTCATGCCATCAACCGGATCCTCTTGGCTCAGTGATACAATCGCTTAAACAAGAGCTTCGCCAATATGATCACAGAGAGGGAAGATTTTCGCAATCTCCGAATACATCACCCGCTTAGAAATTCGTTGCTCGGCTGGCGTGCACGACTTCGGATGGTTGGCGACGAAAAGCATATCAGCACACGCGTCCCAAAGCAAACCAAGCACCTTGATGGCTTGGTTTGCTCCTAGTTCTTCCAATGACATCTTCTCACGGTCAGTTTTTGTCTGGAATCTGCTCGAAAAATTTTTGTGATTCCGTGTACTTCTTACGGATGGAGAACCCTCCTCTTTCATGGAACTGTTTTAGTTGCCATTGAGCCTTGACAAGGCATTGACGTCTTCTTCGACAAGTTGCACTAAACACCTCGTCGCTAGGTATGGTACTGTACAAAAGTCCAAAACCTGTAGATGTTGTGACAGGTGAGTTCTCCGAAAGATTTACAGAAACCATCGACCTTGCTTCGCGTGAAGTACTTGGTGGTATATTTTAGATACTCCAGAAATGCTTTTTTTAAATCACTGCGGTGCATGTATTCAATACCGTCTTGGTCGACTGGGTGAAGTCAGACCAATAGATAGTGGACACAGGTGGGTCCACAGTGTGAAAATTCTTCTGTTCCGCTATAGGTTGAATCGGTGCAACCGAAATCGGCATTGGTTTTGCCGCTGATTCCGCGGGAGCGACAGCATTTGTTTTCGTATCTTGGTTAGGTGCCCCATCATCATGGAACAGTGTATGAAGCCGATATTGGCACTTGCGGCATGTCTTATCAGAGAAACAATCTCTGCAGCGGTTCCCTTTAAGCAGCTAGTTAAAACAAACTCCTGTTGCTTTAATTCTTTCATTCTTCTTAGAATGGTTCAGATTGTTTAATGATATACACTGGATGTTTCGATAAGTACCACCGCAAATTTCGTAACTTGCTGGAAGTGTTTTAACTTCTGTACTGTAAGGTTCACTTACCGTTAGGATGCATCACAGTTTTCCAGGATCGGAACTTTAGAAATTCGATGGTGCGTATACTAAGAAAGTTTGCCTTTCTTCTGCTTTCCTTATAAATCATGTGTTCCGAAGCACCAATCATTTTCTGTTTGAGGTAGCGGAGGCTTTTGTCGTGGCACTTAATAGTGCTCGTAGTTCTTTGTGGGATAAGGCCATCTTCAGCGTTCACAAACCACAGAGACGGCGCCGGTAGTTGAGTGGTAAGCGTGACCGCCACTACTCATTCCAGTTGGCCTGGGTTCAATTCCAGCCGAGGTCGTTGAGATTTTTCTGAGGTGAAAATTCTGGGGTCACGTCTTCCTTCGGAATGAAAGGTAAGGCCGTTGGTCCCCCCGGTCCATGAGTTGATTAATCCGATAATCTAGTCCAGATAGTAGTAGACCTCTCTGGCGTCGGTAAAGAAGAAGTAGAATCCAACTTCTATACTTACTAATGGGGTTTTCGATTGATTGACGCCGGTGTAGTGAAGTGCACTGTAAAACTGCACCGTTTTTGCACTTTCTAACAGAAGTGCAGAAAACTGGGTATGTTCCATTGACACTTCTGCTAGAAAGTGCACAACCAGTGCAATCCACTACACCAGTGTCAATCAATCGAAAATCCCATAACAAATTCCTCCTTCCGAGATACACTGAGTGGCGCAACCTATTTGAGGCCTTAGATGTCATTTTAGAGCCAGAAGTTCAACTTTTTAAATAGAATTTTTTTTGTTTGGACTAAAGTAGATACCCAAGCAAAAAAAAATTCAAAAAAAATTTGTAGAGGGTCGATGTCTTCGAAAAAGTTGTAGAACATTATATTTTGAATAACTTCTCCTAAGATACCACAGATATCAGACCTCATTTTTAGGTAAAAATGTTGTTTTTGTAAATATAGTCATATTATACCATCAGTTTTTCGACTTTTTCATGCTAAAACCCTAATTCAATATGTTCTACAAACTTGCAGGTATCACTAAAATACAACTTTTGGTTGAAGGAACCAATAACGTAAACTAAATTTTTTGGCTTCTAAAACTATTTTTCATATAAATTTGCTCTATTTTCATCAAAGATTTCTGTTTTTTTTGGGCACTTTGGGGCAGCTAAACTTTGTCTATTCCGATACTCTATTATTCCTAGAATACATTTAATATTACATGGAAACAGGATATAGTTGGACGCATTGCGTGGGTGACCATTCATGTACGACAGTTTATAACATAAAATTTGCTTATATTATTTTTAATTTATATACATTATTAGCTATTCCCAAAATCTTATATTTTACACGCACTTACAAGCATTTAGAACATATTGAGTTGATCAATTGCGGTTACAACATGTAAAAGTTGTGAAAAATACAAATTTTGTAATGAAACTACCAAAGAACAACGATTTCGGCTTAAAAAATAAATCGACAGTATGTGTAAGGTACTTTCAACAAAAATATTCGAAATTGAACATTATACAACTTTGCTGAAGTCCTCAACCAACTAAAAAAATCGAAATGTTTGAATTATATTGTGAATGTTTTTTTCCAAAGACGCCAAGGTTCTATAATATCTAAAGCCTCAAATAGGTGTTGTTCAACTTTTATGAATTTGTAGAACTAACCTTATTGGTTAAACTAAAGTAGAAATCCAGGACTAAAAAAATCAAATTTTGTTTAATTGGTTCAGATCTTCAGCAAAGTTGCCAAATATTGTGTTTGGAACAATTTTGTTGAAAATACCATATACATACTGTAGATTTATTTTTTTTAGCCGCAATCGTTGTGCTGTGGCAGTTTAACTTCAAAATTTATATTTGCACTTTTCCATATTGTAACCGTAATTCATTATCTCAATATGTTCTATATGCTGGTAGGTGCGTGTGAATTATAAGATTTTGGGAATAGCTAATGATGTATATAAATTAAAAATAATATAATCACATTTTATGTTATAAACCATGGTACATGTTTGGTAACCCAAACAAAGCGTCCAACTATATCCTGTTTCCATGTAATATTAAATGTATTCTAGGAATAATATAGTATCGGAATGGCCAAAGTTAGGCTGCATAAAAAACAAAAATCTTTGATGAAAATACAGCAAATTTATATGAAAAATAGTTTTAGAAGACAAAAAATTGATTTTACGTTATTAGTTCCACAAAAAGTTGTATTTTAGTGATACCAGCAAGTTTATAGAAAGTATTAAATCAATCAGTTGAAGTTTTTAGCATGAAAAAATCGAAAAACTGATTTTTTAGTCATATTTACAAAAACCAACAATTTTGTCTCAAAAATGAGGTCTGATGTCTGTAGTATCTTAGAAGAAGTTATTCAAAACATAATGTTCTACAACTTTGTCGAAGACATCGGCCCTCTAAAAAAATTTCTTGAATTTTTTTTTGCTCGGGTACTCTACTTTAGTCCAACCAAAAAAATTTCTTTTTAAAAAGTTGCAGGATAATATTTTGAACATATCCTACAAAGAAATGCTGGCTCTAAAATGACATCTAAGGCCTCAAATAGGTTTTGTCCCATCTTTTTTGGATTGGTCCCACTGTGAGGCGTCAGCACTTTTGTTCAACCCGTCAGCAGTATAGTTTTCATCAATGTATCTGTTTCGTAAATTATGGTCTCCAAAATCTCATCATTAGGCTAACGAGGATGATCTAAAAATGAACCTATAGCTGTCTTCTTCGACGATATCTTCATGAGACGATCCGCCCCTGTGTTGAAACTGCTGGATGAATATGTTTCCATATGATCTGTGCATTTGTAAAAATGGTCGCAAGTGCTTCGTTTCAACGTGTGATCTCCTCCTGAAGTTATCAGTTAGCTCATTGAAAGCAGGTGTCGTTGTCCGAGGAAAACCACTGCGGGTCTATCGCGACGTGCAACAAATCTTCGGATGGCCATGACACATGATTCCGTTGTTTGACGTCGTTGGCTAGACTGTGCACTATCTCTATATGTACGGTCAGGATGGACAGACGTGTGAAGAGAGATTCATCGCTTTGTTTGACCTCGCCCAACTTTGACATATTATCGGGTACATTATATTTGGATGACATCCACCTGGATATGTGTGATTCGCTCGACGTCAATATTTCTTCATCAATTTGCACCGGCACGGACTTCATAGTTTTTGGAAGGGAATGTCGAGAAATAGCACCGCAGTATTTTCAGTTTATACAGCTTCGGAAACAGTTAGATCCATTAGCGCCATTTTTTTATATTGATAGGGTTATGCCAACTGATACCGCAAATCCATGTCGCTTGTATGATGAGCTTTCCATGGATGAGGCAGTGTGAAACAATACCGAGTAGCTGAAAAGGCTCATCACGACCTTAAGAACCTCCAGCTTAATGGACGTGAAGTTTATCAAGAATCATCTCCTAAATTATTTGTTTATTTGTTGTATCTACATCAACAGACCCCTTGGCCCCAATGGTAATTACTTAGACTAGTTACATCTAAGGATAGACAAAAATTTATTTTGAACCGTTTTTCCCCTCAAGTGGAAGTCAAATGCTGTGGCAACTCTATCGAAAACTGACGCCTTTTTTTACAATGGAGAAGACGTTTACGTACTTACCCAGTACACGTTAGTATTAGTAGGTGTCCAAGCTACCACACGGGGTGAACTGGGGGTGAGTCAGGCTCGAATGGTGACGCTGCCATTAATACTGACTAAACTCCATTGGGCTCCGCCATTGTTCCCCCCAGGTACTACCTCTCGGTATTACTCCTGGGGGGATGGCTGTACTGGATGTACTCATTCACTCTCGCTCACGCGTTCATACATCCTGTATGAGGTTTACTTGGGTGCTCTCTCTATCGCACCTTGATTCACTCTCTAACACTCCACATGAGGCTGACTTTTGTGCTCACCTTTTTCGTTCCTGGCGAGGCTGACTTGTGTTCTCACCTTTTTCATTTCTTGCTGGGCTTACTTTTGTGCTCGCCTCTACCATACCATGTGAGGCTGACTGGGATGCTCACCCTATCACCTGGTTCACTCTCGATCGTGCCACTCTATTATACCCCTGGCATCCCATGTGGGACATTTTTCTTAGGCCCCACTTCTGACATACCATGCGAGGCTGACTTTTGTACTCACCTTTCTCATTCCTTGCTAGGCTTACTTTTGTGCTAGCCTTTACCATACCATGTGAGGCTGACTTTTGTGCTCACCCTTAACATACCGTGTGAGACTGACGTGGATGCTCACCCTTTCACTCCTCTGCCACGCCACGAGGAATCGATAGCTTAGTCCCAACATACTACGCTACGACCCTCCCATCTTGGCATGAGGCAGTCCACATATACGCCTATACACTCGCTCTTTTGCCTTGCTTCGGGGTGGCTGGGTTTACCCCTTACGCGGTTGTCAGTCGCTACGCCAAACCTGCCTCAGCATGGACAGACCATTCACTCACTTTATTGCGCTCGGCCTTTTTTCGCTGCAACTAACCAATCACTAGATAGTCGTGCTCGTCGTCTGTTGCTCGGTTCGCCAAATTACCTGTAACCTACAGGCAATCTGGGTGGTAGTAGCCGAGACTGCGTTCCACTTCTCCACCGATTGACACATCCGCTGAATAAGGGTGTCAGGGGTTGTGTACCAGCCACAGACTCAAGCATTGCTCTTCTTTCGACGTCGAACCCATCTGCACTCACGCACACAGGACCAGGACAGCTACTGAACGCTGGCGGCAAAGGTTCGATTGTGGCGGAGGGATCCACTGCCGTTCTACGCACAATTGTCCCATGTTTATAGGGAATCCCATAGAACATGGGACAATTATGCGAATAACGGCAGTCCAGGGCTGCTTAAAAGCTGTTGTGCGGTATTTTGAGTAAATTCCGACTTTGAAGAAAATAAACTTCAAAGTACTGACGTCAACTACTTTTTTCACCAACGGAATAACTTTAACATCCTCGTTGCAGTTTAATGTATCTTTTTTCAACGGTCACCTCACTAACGCTGAAAGCAGAAAAAATCCAAAGCAACGGCGCTACAGGTGGAACCGTTACAATGTTTCCATTAACGTTTCTGGGGTGGTCGAGTAGTACCGGGATTTGGTCGAACTGAAATAGATACAGAGACCTTTCTAGGGAGGCGCCGTATTTACTGATTATTTTGGATCACTTGGCTTTTAGTTCAGACGTCATCCGTTTTCTCAGCAATAGCCGTTATAGCACACCCAAAGAGGAGACTGCATCGCGAAAACGAACAAATTGCATTAGCTTGAGACAACTGTTACACATCCAAAATAAGTTTTGGGTTTTCCGAGAGAATTCTGAAGACGGCACTGCATATGCCCCACATTTTTGCAAAAGCCCATACATTCGATGAAGTCTTCGACCGATTTATTGGTCTTTGCACAGTTGCCATAGAGCGCGCAGGTTCGACAATGCCAACACTCAGATTTAGGTGGCGCTGCAATTTAGGGGATGTTTTGTGGCTGAGACGGTCTCAAAGCTATTTATGTAGACGGAGTGGTTCCTTACAATCGCAGTGACTGCATGTGGGTAGTCTTCTACAAACAGCTGTTCGTTGATATTTCTTATGCATTGCGCAGAAGCTCGTGAACAAGTAGTACCGAATGTAGCGACGTTCTTGGCATACACTTCGATTGATTTGCGCGAAAGAAAGCACTATGCCAAACGATCTTGCTAATAGAACAAGAGCTAAGAAATATCTCTCGGATGTCACCACACTGCTATATTAAAGTGACGAAAGCGGCGAAGAATCGCTGGAAGAGGTGTCAGTAAGTCAGTTCCTGTCAGCATTGGAATCGACGACAATACCCGTCCATCATCGGATACTATTATTGAATATAGGAATTCGTTCGGGAGATCGTTGTCGCTATTTTACGTTTTTTTCTGTCGCTTCTGAAACACTTTTTCATCCTGCAAAATTTTGTTCGTGCAGTTTTGCGTCATCATCTAGTAACTTTATGCGACTGTATGCGACGTTTCTCTTCTTATAACTCATTCTTATTCGTTGCTACCTGGGCTACCAATTCCTACTCCTTCCGCAACTGTCTGATTGCGGTGGTTTCAGCTTATTCGTTCTGGCTGTAATATGTTTCATCGTGCACTTTTTGTAAAGGTAGGATCGGTTCGCCACCTATTCGTCTATGCCTGCGCAACGGAAAAGTTCTAACATTCCGCATTGGTCACTGGTTACCTATTGCTATTCTCATACGCCGACCTTGTACAGGACTTACAACTTTGTCCTTAAATTTGTCGATGTTCATCCATTTTTCATTCCGGTATAAGATAAAACCCTTGAAGATTTTGTTTTAAACCCCCCGGAAGTCGCGCAAATGGCTTGCTGAATGAGCACCCGCTGGTGCCCTAAGACAATTTCACTAGATTTTCAAGGCAGTGTGCACTCAGTGCACTAGCGTGGCTGCCGGAAGGTTAAGAGCAAAAATGCAGTTTTTCTTTGATGTCATGCAATACAAATAGTTTATTTTCATATAATGTGATGATGAATTATGTAATTGGCTTTACTTGCGATTTTGGTAATCCTATTCCAAATTCAATAGAAGATAGATATTCAATTTATATGTTTAAAGTAGGATTCCATAGGCAGTAATAAACTTATAAGAGATTTACAAATGATCTATGGCGGATGTCGTATGAAAGCAGAAGCGAAGTATAATGATAGTGATTTGCCGTTCCCGCATACACTCAGTGTTAGTTTTTCTTTGTTGATAGATTGTTTACATATGACAGCCTTAGCGGTCCAACAGAAATGCTTGTGACAATTGATGTAATTACCCGCGCATAATATATTGTTGAAACCTGGTCGAAAACTAATACTGGATTGTGACATTTATTATATTGCAATTGACAGAGCATTCATATCTTAAACAAAGTATTGTCTATTATACTCCAGAGTCTAATTACGTCGATTCACCATTGAGTACTCATTATTTCAGAAAAAGATAAACGATACTTCAACATGTTCAAAAAAGTATAACCGACTTGTTCGATTCTAAAAATATATTGTTCAGAACTTGCTGAAAGCCGGTATTGTCTGTGTTGTCCCCGATTTTATCACAAACACGATCGATACTAATGCCTTTGTTTGCCACTGTTACTGGGATTCTATACTATAAAATACTTTATATATGTGTGTGTTTTGTGTTATCTGTTTCTTACCTAAATAGTACATATCAATGTTCACTTTCTTACTTTATGTGTTTTGTTTTTATTTTCTTGGTTCTATTCCATCTTCTCATCACGATCCATACTGTCTGATTTCATTGTGTAAAAAAATCGACCCTTACACCACCACCACCACAAACACCTATGAAATTCGCACCATCATTATCATCATCAACAACAACAACACCGCACCACCTACTATCTTACCAAATGTTCCGCGACGGCACCACCGCCCACGATTATCCGATTGGGCCCACGTGGTCGGTACATCAACGGCTCTGTGTGTTCTGCCCATAGTAAGCGAATTAGTAATGCCATGCACGATATTACCTCAAACGCCACGAACAACAGCCATAGCGGAAGTGCCAGCAGCGGGGGTGTCAGCTATCGCCAGTCACTCGGCTCTGCGACGACCCAGGCTCTCAACAACAGCTTCGGGGCGTCCTCCGGTGGCGGTGCCGGAACACCCCGGCGATCCTGGTCCAGTTACGCGTTCAGCAACAAAAACTTTCCGGACGGTAAGCTCAGCTACGAGTGCCAACAGCAGCAGCAGCAGCAGCAGCAACAGTCAAGCTCCGGTTCCCAGTCCTCTGTATATAGTAATAGTGGTAAGCAATCGACAACGAACGCAGCCGGGGGCAAGATGGGCTACAACTCGTCGCTGGCCGCGCGGAATCGGTTCGAACGCTCGACGCAAGACGTGATGGCACGCGCTTCGCAGATTGTGATGTAAGATTTTTTTTCTTTTCTTTTTTGTTTTATATTACTATTTCACAGGGCTCCCTCTATAATCTCACACGCTTCCCTTCGATTGGAAAAACTCGCTCACTCGCTCATTGATCACTCGCCCAACCAAAACCGTTTGCTGTACAATTAGTAGTGTCTATGCTTTACGATTGCTTTTGTTTCAATTATGTATACCAGAATAGATATGAACCAAATACTGTTTCTTCGTTTCCAAAAATACAGTTGGAATGTTTGTGTCGTTCTAATTTGATGCATGGATTTGTTGTACTATTTAACGATATATTTTCTGTAAAACTGAAATGCGGTGTAGTAGATATGCGTTCCAAAAGAAATAATTTCGTTGTAGATAACATCTTTTCTGGAAACTTTAACCCTGCGAACCTACAGTCTAGCCACCAAATCGTGTATATGAAGAATACATTGACTCATGCACCTAATGAACTGTTGAGCAAAGTACGCCCAAACAGTCAAATCTGAGAGTTCAATCAATTAACTGTCATCACTGTGTGTTCCCGAAATTAATATTTCAATGGAAACACGTCATTCGTGAAACTTATTGCGCATAAAAACATTAATCAAATTTGCAATCGAAAATATATCACTTGAATTAAAAATTTCTTATGACAGAATCGTATTCTCGAAGATGCTAATTACATCCCTACCACTTTCTATATTTCTATCTTCAATTTATCTGTTTGTCACTTACACCCACATTTGCACTGCTTCCTTGAAGCACATGTATAACAACTAATTATAAACAGTCAAATGTTGTGTTCCCTCCCGTGTACTGAAAGCAACTGATGTTGATTTACACGTTATGCTCATATTTATAAATTCGAGTGATTTTCATTCAAGTGTTACGTAGTACACAAAAATGAAATTTTTTGGTAATATTCTGGTTCGTAAATTCATATGCGAAGTTGCAAACGAATACAATATCATACGTTTCATTCCAGATGAACTTTTGAGATTTTTGAATGGAAACAAATGCTCAGAAATTCTCACAATCGAAGATAAAGATTTTATAACCAAAACTTTGCATTTTAGTGTATTACGTAACACCTATCCTATAGGTTCGAAAATTAACTTTAACGCAAACTTGAAAATCACTCGATTCTATAAATAGGGTAAGGTGGGGCAAATCCGACCGTTGGGTAAACCCGACCCCCCTCTGTTACCGAAAATCAGAAGCACTACGCGAACTTATATTAATGGTGTCGTGTGGAGCATCGAAAATTATCATAATGGTGGCATGACAGCATTTTATTAATCTACATTGAGATGCTCAAACGACAAAAAGTGTGTTTTTACAACTTTTGATTTGACTTTTGTGCATTATTGCCTACAGGATATTTCTGATTGTTAAAGTGATTGCATAAAAAATATAAGTGGATTTAAGTTCTTTGAATAAAGTCCTACAAAGTGCGTAGATGAATTTAGTTCAACCTTTTTCATAACTTTTTTTAATTGCATCGTAATGAAAAAGGACACGGTGGGGCAAATCCGACCTCTAAATAGTGGGGTAAATCCGACCGCTTTTTTGCTAAGAAAATGTTTATTTATCAAATTGAAATATATTTTTATTGTTATTATTTAGTATTTTTATGAAAAATATTTCATAATTACAAACGAAAGACACAAAAACGTGATGATTATAGTATTCGTCAAGCAACTGCTCCAATGCAAATGGGAATATCATTAGGTGCTACTGCTCGTGATTTTAGCATTCCAAGATTGACATTAACTCCATTTTCTTAATGTTACAATTCAATAACACAACATTCATTGATTTATCATTAAAAAACCATAAAATTTGGGTAATAGTTGCACTAAATCAACCAAAAACATAGGGGGTCGGGTTTACCCCACCATTTTTGAAAACAGCAAAAATGAACATTTTCGTTTAAAGCTTGAACCTCAAAATATTCCCAAGATCCGAAAAAATGCTATATATAGAAAGTTGCCCAGGAGTCTAACCTTTAATCTGGTATATAAAACGACTTGATCCTATGTAAAATGAGCATTTTACAGCCAAAGCCATTTACTAGGTCGGATTTGCCCCACCTTACCCTATGAGTATCACGAGAGCTATTTTAAAATATATGTTTTACAATAGCAAATTAGCCATTTTATATAGGTCTTCAAATGCTACAAAAAACTGAGAAATCTAATGAAAGGAAAATTCTCCCGAACATATGCGGAATTATGTGAAGAAGTACTGAGCAAAATTTCAAAACGTTCAGTAGATTTTAGGTTATGTTGTACGCCGAAAACAAACTTTTTTGAAACGCCAATATATTGCAATATTTTTTTGTAATATTGTTCAAAGGTGACATTATTATTCGCAAATTGAATGAATTTACTAGCACTCTCTGTATCCCCAAAACAAATAAATAAAATGCACCTTTGTATATTTCTTCCTAAGGCGAAAAGCTTTGGTTGGAAACAATTTTTCTCCATTAACAAGAAAATTGGGTAAAACCATGTTTGCGCTCGAAGGGCACAAAACCTACAACTAAATTAGTTATGGAGTTTACATTTCGACTTCGTCCCATCAGAACCCGATACTAATCTAGTGACAGGCCTAATCTAGCGCCGGATCGACGCTAGCTTTGAAGACGGAAACACGATTTGTGTTCCTGAGCACACCAGTGTGATGTCCCGCAAGAGAAGATTTTCTATTTAAGCTGATGAGAACAAATGGTCGGTGTTAAGTCAGACCGGTCGCAAAACTTCAAAAAATGAGATAACGATAACACCGGATAAAGCATTTTTTCAGCTACATTCGACTTTTGCCAGATTTGAAATATGTAACCAAAAACTGAGCGTCAATCTGGCGCTAGCTTAGTCCTCTCACTATGTTAGTATTCGTATTCTGATGAGACCAGGTCGAAACGCAAACTCCATAAATATTTTTAATGAACTGCCTTTTGACTGAGTTAATCATACCGACTCCCCGGACCCCCTTAATAAATTTAATGCACATATTTTTTCATTAAAACAACTACAATAGAAATTAGTTCCAGTTTTATTCTTGAAAAAAAAATGCTTTGACCGGCCATATTTTACTTGTATCATTCTCGTGGACTTGTTTGCACGTTCATTTCGGATGGCTGTTTATATTAAAGCATTTTAATGAATCAAAA
Organism: Topomyia yanbarensis; assembly: GCF_030247195.1. Classification (NCBI taxonomy): domain Eukaryota; kingdom Metazoa; phylum Arthropoda; class Insecta; order Diptera; family Culicidae; genus Topomyia; species Topomyia yanbarensis. The sequence continues at coordinate 399,293,404 of NC_080671.1, read as the reverse complement.
ATTCGTTTAAGGGGAGGTTCTTTCAGATTTGATCAAAAATACAACGAAGTTAGAGAATTTTTTGTGGGATAATAAAATGACATACATCCAGTTTGGTTTATCAAACAGGTTTATTATTTCTGAGTATGTTAATATATATTTTTATCTCGCCGAAATTCAAAATGGCGGCTGCAAAATGTCTCGCGCAACCTCTGCACGCAAAACATCGTCTCTAAACTTCAAGTGTGCAGCCTCTTGTTGTGAACACCATTACCATTTTTTTAAATTTATGAAATTTCCTAGAACCCAAGATATCGATCTATGGATTGGAATTAACGGCTTTACTTCCTTTCCCAATGAAGGCGTTACCACATATTTTTCACCTCAGATAATATTAACGACCTCGTCTAGAATTGAACCCTGACCCACTGTGGTGAGAAACGGTCACGCTTACCACTCAACCCCCGGCGGCATTCATCTTTCCTCTTGTACTCCATCACTATCTGCATAGACTAGTCATTTAGCTCAATCAGTAGCGACTGGCTCAAATGGCACGTTCCCTGTGTTGATCGGAGATTTGTACTTTCTTTGTATCTGCATAGGAGGACCTGGGGCTATTAAGACATTGGGGGTAATTCGAACCCCCTCGATTTCTCAGAAAATCGTAAGGTTTTCTAACTGTCATACATATTCGTGGAACCGCTATTCTAAAACAATAATTTTGACAGCTGAATCTAATCCTTTGGTTGTTTTAGAAAAGAGATACAACGTGTTTCATTTTTTTTGCAATCCCCAAACAAAAATTATTATAATGGTAAAACCATGATTAAAGCATCAAATAAAAATGAAAAAAAATAACACGTATGTGTTTTGGAAAGCTTGAGGCTCCTATTTTATGGAATGATTTTTGTTTTGGTAAAAACACATATTTTCAAGATGCTCACCACTTTTGTGCGAAATGCGTACGGGGCTATTTGGACCCCCTATTCCATCAACCAGCGTTCAGCGGCTTGCGGCTTGTGGCTACGCATATCATTGCAAGCGCCACAGCAAAGAAAATACATGATGCGCTGATCGACAGCTGTGACTAACAGACAGATTAAGTTTTTGTAATGCATTTTTTTTACTTCTTAAGGAGTTTCTTCAATAAATATTTCATAGGTATAAAAAAATTTCCATCATAAAAAAACTTAAAAAGATTGACTGAATTACTCCGTAGGGAGGTCCGAATTACCTCTACATTGTAAAAGGATCGAAAAACGTAGAGTTTTGCAAATCGTCGCCTAGCGCTGCCACGGAATGGTACAAATGAACTTTTATAGCATCAAAATGCAGCTGAGGTTTCAAACTAACGATTGGGACGTTGGACCGATAAATTCTATCAAATCTATCCACTTGAAAGGGCGATTTGTTTAGGTAGGTTCGAATAGCCCCGGGTTCCCCAACATTAGTCATTTAGCTATGAACATCTCTTCCGTTAATCCTGGCGTGAACTTCCGTGGACAATTTCGCTCCTGTTTTTGCGAGCCATTAATCTCTCAGTTTTGTCGCTATCTACACGGATAGTCCTCAGCCATATATCTAACCTACGCTACCAGTAGGTTTCGAGATCGATCCGGCGATTCTGGATGGAGCGTAGCTTCCTATTCTTTGGCACCCGTCGACCCACAGTGACGCTTCACGTGACCTCGATCTGATCCCCAGCAATGAAAGTAGCCTAGCGGGCTTCCGGTAGGATGCCTAGGTCGGTCTGACGATTCCGGGAAGAGCATGGGGCTCGGTACACTGGTACCTCGTCGACCTGCTTCCGATGCATTGACTCGGACTACTGGAGTTAGTCCCAGGCGATGGATCTGGCCTTCTTCACGAGGCGATTACCCGATGTTCCATTCAGACACTTACATGATCATCGCGTCATTTTCGCTATAGAATCGATATAATGTGTACAATGGCTCGGTTACATCCTTTAGAGATGTTAATTGGGCTGGTGTCTGCCCCGTTGATAGCAAACGCACATTAAACTGAACCGTAAGCAGTAAAACATGTGCTCTGGTGTCCCTTCAACACCTGTGCACTCCGGACAAAGAGAAGACTCCTTTTTGTCCGTATCTGTGGATATATTTCCCATGGCAGCCATGACAGAAATTTCGCCTGGTAGAAGTTAACTCTCCGTGTTTCTTGTTCATCCACGTGGACATATTCGGGATAAATGGGTGAGTCCATCTTCAATTTGCCGCGTGTCCCATTAATGGGGTAACTCCGCGTTCTCCGTCGGACTCCGCTGGTGTCTTTGTCCCTATAGCACTTCTGAGCCTCCTCCAGTAGCAATACAATGGCTACCATTCTGATGATAACGCACACCACTCCCAACGCTATGGTCCGCTATGGACGCTAACCATCTTCATGCTCAACAAGCCGAACGTTCTGTTCAAACACGACTTGTTTGTTCCCGTCTTTATTGCTGCAAATCAGGTCGAACTACCGTACCGAGCTGGGGAATTACGTCTGGTCTTGGGGCTTTCATCACTTTCATGACTCGCCATTTCGATCAGCGCTTCGTTGGTAACTCGGGCTTCTTTTTCATAATAATGCTCCTCACAACACGGCGGCAGCGCCAAATCATTGGTTCATGCTGCGGATAAAGCTTTCATCTTCTCCTGACACCTTTCAGGTGGTACAGCAGGGCCATGACAACGATGTAGGCGTCTTCTGAAGAATTCGCGTTGGCTTTTTGGGAAAGCCTTCTCCTGGTAGGCTTTATTGCTCAGCTTGATTGTTTTGTAAAGCGCGGTTCTTGCAACTCTTTTTTCGAGTAATTTCTCGGTTTCCCATACCTCGGCATCGTCGCATCGCATGGCTTTGAAGATGATGCCCTCAAATTTAAGTGCTTTGACGAACACCTCCCTGTCAAACAATGCCGTTTTTCACCTTCACTCGTTGATCTGCCTCCCACGTGATTCAAACTGTGTCCTGTTCCCAATGCTGTACCGGAACACTTGATGGTCGCTGTGGGTATATTCCTCGCACACTACAACTCATGTTGTTTGTCAGTCCAAAGCTGCAGAAAGTTACATCCATTATGGATTTCCGGCCGTCCTTGCGGCAAATACTGATGATACCTTCGTTAGCACAATCTACATATAGCTTTGTTAGAGCCTTCTTTTTCACTGATAACTGATCAACGTCCCTTTGAATACAGTGCCCAGCCCGACATTTCAGAAATGAATCTCACCTGTTCTTTGAAAGACTGCTGGTGAAGTTGGTCCTTATGCAACGAACCCCGAATAAATCGCTAGGAGTTTGATTTGAATTCAAATAAATTTCTTATCGAAATCCATTTCGAATGCTACAATCAATTCAGACTTTATCGATTGTTGCGTTTAAGGAGAAACAACCCTCAATCATAATGTTCTCTCCTCCATGTTTGAATGTATTGTGACATTTAGAATTTTCTGAACTGCGAACCAATCGTTTCCCATCAAATCTATTTTCTAACCATTTTACACCTCTGTCTCAACTGACTAGAAAATGTCCTGTTTTCGGAACACACCTTAGTTATTCATTGGCGAACTACAGCTGCCCTTCAGTTTCAGCTTCTTTCTCCGAATAGCCTAGATAAGCCGTTATGTGTCGGTAGTGTTTGTTTCAACTGGCTAAGAATTACACTAAGGACCACCTGTTCCGGTAGTAAAAACCCAATAAACAGGAAACCCCAAAGGACGGGGCCTGGGAAGAGCCAGGCGAATTCCCCAGTATGCTGCATTATGCAGCGGAAGGTTCGCTTTAAGGAACCGAATTTTTTCACCGATGATTGGCATTATTTTTCCGGAGTTTTGTTTGTTGGAGGCTTGCTAAGACTTTCGGTAGTTCGGTGAAGTTTTGCTGGGTTTCGATTCCCAAATTTCGATATGTACAGACGAACCTGCCCAGAGGCCATGTTGTATCCGGCCAAGAGTTGAGCCACTGAGTTCCTACTCCTATGTCGTAGAAGGCGACTGCAATCAGGACTCCCTAAGTCAAGATGCAGCTATGTGTGAGGACTTAACTACAACAACAACTATGAATCTATCTCGACTTATGCAGGACGGTAAAACTTCCATAGCATCGGTTCATGAACCGTACTTCCATAAAGGAATCTTCTCTATTGAAAACACTACCTTTATTGCTTACAACAAGACAGATATGACTAACCCACGTGAAATGCCTCGTGTATGCATTCCTGCAAATAAGAGTATTGATGAGTGTCTCATATCAGAGCTCACCCCTCCCGATATCTGTGCAGTCACAGTTACACTGACTGTCGGTAACATAGACAAAAAGTTTACATATTGTTCAGCATATCTACCGCATAACGAGTCATCTCCTTCCGATGATTTCGAAAGCGTTGCATCATATTGTAGCAGAAATGGGCTTCTGATCATTATCGGCTGTGATTAAAATGTCATTCGCATCATTTGGGGCAGCTAAGACATTAATCTAAGAGGCTCTGAACGGACGAATCACATAAGTAGTACTAATCTGCATATACTGAATGTGTAAAACCGACCAACTTTTGCAAGGTCTGAGAGATAGGAGGTGTTAGGCATAACGCTTTGCTCTGAAAGAGTTTCGCATGAGCTGGAAAATTGGAAGGTTCCAATTGAAGCTGAATCATCTCTATCCGATCATAAATGTAGGGGAACCTGGGGCTATTAAGATAGTGGGGGTATTTGGACCCCCTCGATTTCTCAGAAAATAGCAAGACTTTCTAACTATCGTGCATATTCGTGGAACCGCTATTCTGAAACATTAATTTTGAGAGCTAAAGTTGATTCTTTGTTCTTTGTAGAAAGGAGATACAACAAATTTCGTTGTTTTGCCATTCTCAAAACAAAAATCATTATAATGGAAAAACCGTGATTAAAGCAACAAACAAAAAATGAAAAAAAAAAAAAAGGTAAGTGTTTTGGAAAGCTTGAGGTTCCTATTTCATGGAATGATTTTTGTTTGGGTGAAAACAGATATTTTCGAGACGCTCACCACTTTTGTGCGACACGAGCGTACGGGGCTATTCGGACCCCCTATTCCGTCAACCATCGTTCAGCGGCTTGCGGCTGCGCACACCATTGCATACACCACAGCACAGAAAATACATGGGCCGCCAATCGACAGCTGTGACATATCAGATTACGTTTTTGTAAAGCAATTTTTTTTTTGCTTCTTAAGGAGTGTCTCTTGTAACTAATTCATAGGTAAACATAATTCCATTGCAAAAAAAATTAAAGAAAAACAGAATCTGCATTGCCCCGTAGGGAGGTCCGAATTACTCCTACATTGTAAAAGGCTGGAAAAACGTAGAGGTTTGCAAATCGTCGCCTAGTGCTGCCATAGAGTGGTGCAAATGAACTTTTTATGGCACCAAAATATAGCTGAGGTTTCAAACTAACAATTAGGACTTTTGACCGGTAACTTTTTTCACATCTATCCACCTAAAATGGCGATTTGCTTAAGTAGGTCCGAATATATTTCCGATTTATATTTTTCGATTATATCGATGTTACCCTCAGTGTGATAATATATCGTAATCCTAAATCAACAAACTGGGACTTCTTTTCGAAAAACTTGGCGACTAAATTTCATGGATATTTTCGAACATTTAATTAACTAAACGACTTAGATGACGTCGTGGGTACGACAAATTCATTCATAGTAGCATCCTACGAAGAAGCTTGTCCACTTCGTACTGTAAAATCGGTTAAATCTCCTTGGTGGAGGGCTGAGTTTGACAGAATGAAGAAGGATATAAAAAGAACTTGGAAACGACGTCAGCAGCGTGATGACTGCAGGGCTTTAGGATCAGCTCGTAGTGTATTTAAGAAATGTTTTAGATCTACAGAGCGGACTGGCTGGTAAAACCTATGCAATAATGTCTCTAATAACGAAGCTGACAGGTTAAATAAAATCCTTTTTAAAAATCGAAAGATTTTCAAATGAACTCCTTAAAAACCAGAAATGGTGTCAGCTTAAGTTCTTTTTTCTAAAAGCTGAAACTAATAATAGATCATTACATCAGAAACGTTAAATTATTTGAATATTCACTGCACAAAATGTAAAATGCATATCAGTGTGGGAAATGCACGATCACTCTGCTTCACGATGTTGTTTACAACATTGAGAAGGCCTTCTCGCTCAAGCAATCTAGCTTGGATGTGTTCCTAGATATTGAAGGTACTTCTGACAATGTGTCCTTCCAGTCTATTCTGGAAGCGACGTGCATTCATGGGGTATCTACATGTATCTCGGGTTGGATAAACGCAATGCTCAGTAATCGCATTCTTTGCTCGTCACTAAGACAGGCAGAGATACGGAAGTGGAGTATTTGCGGTTGTCCTTAGGGTGGCGTTCTATCACTTTTATTATGGAACCTGGCTGCCGCTGGCTTGCTGAAGAAACTCAATGAGCTTGGATTTCCAACCTACAAGGTTACAAGGGGAGAAGAAATTCTTGCTCCCAGCGATATTACACTCACATGTAGTTTTCCTAACAGGACATTTTACGCGAAAATTCCCTCCTGAGAGGAGTGATTGTTTGGCTACACGGCGAGACAACAAACGCAAATTTTTGTTACACTGACGTTTCTCTGTCGTAAAATGAGATTGGAACAGTTTCACTCGCTAGCTGGATACTGTAGTGTATACCAAGCAGAAATCTTCACGATTATGTGCGGGGTACAGTCAGCCCTTCAACAGAGCTTATCCGGCAAAGTTATAAGCTTCTGCTCCGCTGGTCAGGCTGCAATCAAGGCCCTTGGCACAGACAAATCACGGTTCAAGCCAGCGATTGTGTGCCGAATCCAAATCGAAGAACTAAACATTGTCAACACTATCTACCTTGTCTGGGTACCCAGACATTCCAGTATTACTGGAAATGAATGGGCTGACGAATTGGCCAGTGCAGTTACAGCAATTGACTTCGTTGGTACTGAGCCCGTCCTTCCAATTTCGACAAGTTGGATAACGGAAAAATACGGTACTGGGTTTCATCCTAACACCGACATTTTTGGAGAAATCTACAAACGTGTCGCCAAACAAACGCATTTCTGGAACAACCGTGTCCAATGATTTCGAAAAATCTCCAACAATTTTCAAAACTCCACTGCGGCATGCTGACCAGGGCTTTAACCGTCCACTGCAAACTCAACTATCACATGGCAACTATTCAGCGCGCTGAGTCTTTTTCATGTGATCTTTGTGAGTCCGACTACGGAACCTCATATAATCTGATATGCGACTGCCCAGCAGTAGCGCAATTGCGGTTTCGAGTTTTCCGCCGTCCTTACATAGATGACACTCTGTTTAGACGATTGAAACCCAGAGACATACTAAAGTTTCTTATCCAATGCCGTAAAGAACTTTGGGCTTACTCGCAGGCGAGTTGAACTACTTGTGAGTTTAACTTGCCTGCTGTTTGTTTTGGTTTATGTGCTGTTATTTTTCCCACCCTTCCAATACTACTTCCTTCCTCCTCCTTTCGTTTCGCTCAGGAAATTATGAAAAGACACAACATTGCAATATTTCCGACTACATTCGGGGAACGTGCCATTTGAGCCAATATATTTTGATACCACTAGAAAAAAATGTTTGAAATGACACCCCAAGTTTCTCGACAATTTTGTTTATAGAAAGAATGTTTCCACATAATAAATTGCTTTGGTTTGATAACTCCATAATACTGAAGAACTGATAAAAACTCTAGAAATTTGTTTCGAACAAGTCAGGAATAAGAATTTGGTAAAAATTCGACACACCCCAGAAACAGACCCAATCAAAACTTTGTACATACATGCTAAGCACAAATATTCCACCGTAGTCAACAAAACGCTAGAATCAGCAGTTTTCGGGAATAAATAATATCTAAATTTCTTCTAAATTTGCACCAGGAACACCTGTGCAATATCTAAAGTAGTTTAACCTACTCGAAAAAGCTTGCCATAATAGCGGACGTATTAAGACCAACTGAAGTGCTCATCTAAAAAAATGCTACCAGTATAGATCAATGAAGGTCGTCATGAGATTTCGCCCTCGATCACATCAAATTTCCGTGGTCGTTTTATTAAACAAATCCTAATGTTTACTCTTCGAATATTTACTCTAGTAAAAGCATCCATCACACCAGATTTCCGCTACATTCGACACTAACCATTCCGTTTTATTTTTGCGCCCCTTTCACCCTGAAGGAAGAACAAATCCTTTCGACCCCGGGAACGGCCGAAGAAGGGCCTGAAAAATCTCCAGTCGGTGAAAACCCTTTCCGCCGGACAGAATCTCAGCAACAACCAGACGGCGGTGAAAACTCGTAAACAACCGCTAACCGTGACGGCACAGTTCCAGATCTCGCTGGTCGCACTCATGGAAACGCTCAACCAGGTAAAGCATTGTTGTTGACTTGTTTATTCTGCATATGTGTCGTTTTGAGTTGACGATTTTACGTTTCTTATTGCAGGCGAATCCATTCTTCATTCGGTGCATCAAGTCGAACCCGAACAAAGTGCCGAACCAGTTCGATGATGCCACCATCACCAGGCAGGTAAGAAAACGATTACATTCTGGTTTCTCTGTCACCCGTTGTTGGAGGGGAAAATCTTATTCGAATGAATGGATCAACGTTGCAGCTTTGTAGGAATTGTCTATAATTTATTATTTCTTTGTGGACTAACTAAAGCTGTGAAGACAGCTGGATTTCAGATCAATTGCATTGTGAACGGCTGATGTAGGTTTTTACTTGAGATTGAGGGCTGACTTGATATTTGAAGACGAAAAAATGTGGTTATCATGTTATGTGTTGCGATATCCTGCATAAAAATATTTTCTATTTTTACATCCTCTACGTTTAATCCTCTACGGTCTGTTCCGTCGGAAAGTTAATCCTTTTAAGAGGTTCAAAGATTAAAGAACTTTACGACGATTTAAAAAAAATATAAACGACTTTCTAAGCAGTGAAAATGACTACATAACAGCACCTCAAGTGTGCACATTACCATGCGATAAGAAAAGAGTTACATTGCCCATCACGTTCTGTATTTGCTGGTGGTTTTGGCTCAGCTGGAGAACCGAATGTTTCAATTACACCTTTGTCTGTCCAAGCACTATGGCGAATAAGTGCACTTGTGGAGGTATTCAGAAAGAAGCACGAAGAAATGCAGGAAATATTTCTACCCGAGCAGTTCATGTAATCCAAAACATATGATCGAAGTAGAAACTGCAAAAAGACTCCCTTACTAGGGTAAAGGTATCCAATTTTAACTTATTAATTAAAGTTTAATGCTTCTTCTACCCTATCCTAGATCTGAGCAAAAATATTTCTTCTCTAGCAAATTATATTCGACAAATCTCAGCCCTTAAATTAATTTTTTGGACTAAGGCATCTGCCGCATACCCTACCCAGGCAACCCGCAAGCGGAAGAAGCAGTCATAAATTGACGAAAGGAGCGGTCATTTGTTCACAGAAATTTCTTACCTTGAACGACAACAAAACAAATGATGGGAGAAATTTTGGACCTCTCGGCCCATCCGCCCGGTCGGTTTACCTAGGATGTTTCGACATTCCCTCTTCAGTTATGATTCTAGCCCGGCTCGGTACGGTTCTCCTTTAAACCATTCGAAAACGTCGCGATTTCATAATACACACATGTTACAAAGACTTTCTATTCGTGTTGAAATTCAGGCTTTTCCGGTTCGCTACCACCGACATTTCTGCTATTCTAGTGAAGCAATCGATGGATCAGTAAGTGATGTGGCAAATTGTTTCCAATGCAAGCTTGATGCACCATGAGCAAAAGTGTTCAATTCCGGTTAATTATGCGCACCCCCGTCAGTGTCAGAGTGACATTCGTGTTGATACTCTTTGCGGTTAATAGTTTGATGATTGCCCTGCTGCTCATTACCGGAATGATGCTGAAGTTGAAAGTGATCGTCACCATCGGAGTGGTAGGCATTTGTTCCAGGGTAGAAAGATAAATCAGGCTGGTAACGAGTCGGGTATTCGTTTTTCTCCTAAACGTGAAATGACAATCTAAAGGGACTTTAATTAAGTTTTGAATCAAATAGAAGAACAACGGATATATCGAGATCCTAGCTGCAGCTGCTTAGATTCAAGTGTTGGGAGTTGGATCAGTACAATTTGCGATTGTTAGTAATGACGCGAAAACTTACGCATTTGACAGACACCATAACCACTGCAAATCACTAAACTTAGCAAAATCTAGTCATAACTAAATCGACTATTAGTATTGCGGTTGACTAATGACTACTCGTATAGTTCATTTCGCAAATTTAAAGGTCCCTTTCGGCTTCTATACCATTTTGTAAAAGGTAGACATAAACGCCAAACATCTTTTTTTTTTACTATCCGTTCAGTATCTTGCAGATCGTTAGTAAAATAAGCCACGTATTATCTATTGTAAGGGTCATTTGTTATCGAAGCGTAATCTTTGAATTCGACGTGGGATAACTGATGAATCCTTAGTTTGATTGCACAGCTAGAGATTCCTGATCGTAACTTAACATGGCTTAACATGAATTTAAAATCATTTTTCTTCAATACTAACTCGTAAATTTTGTTTGTACGGAATGTATCATAAAACCAAATAACATGCTTGATTCTCTATGTTCCTACCTGTTTGGCGTGCTGCAGACAAAAGATAGTCAATAACCAACCTTCTGAAATGGATTATTCTTTGAATCACTCTATTCAGTATTTATTTTATAACTTTTCTAACGATTTGCTGATTGTCACTTTAGTAGTTTTCACATAAATGAATGCATTTTAACCACCTTGACCCCGATAGCTAAACAAATAGTTTTGTATGAGAGTGTATGGTCATTAGAGAGTCCATACCCGAATACATTTTTGGGTTTCATTTGAATCATGTAACAACTGTGGAAAGTCTCAGCTCAATCGTTGAAATTATTTTTCCGCGTTCATGGTTCAAAGATTGGCCTTCAGATTGATTGGATGGCATATGCTCTATCTTCAAACACGGCCGCAAACTGGAGTGTAATAACTATCCATATATAACGATCCTCAGTGCCACCTATAAAGTACTTTCTCATCTTGTTTACCGAACTGCACCCGTTGGTTGTATACTTTGTCGGCGAATACAATCGGGTTTCCAATAGGACAATAAACGACGGATGAAATGTTTAACTTGTGATAATTCATGAATAAATTCCAGGAATGCAACTCGCTAACTCACCATCTGTTTGTGAATTTCAAGCCGACGTACGCTTCAGTGAAACGAAACGAACTGTGTCAGAAACTGCTTAAACATGGTTTTGCGACATCACTGATCAATGTGATTCCCATGACACTGGATGGATCAAAATCAAGCATCAAATTAGCCGGAGAGAAATCCGGTTCGTTCGTGACAATAGATGGATTGAAGCAGGGCGATGCAATCTAATCAATTGTTCAACATAGCGCTTGAAGATTATATGTACACAGGAATGAAACCATCATACCGACACCTCACTTGCTTCTTGGCTTCGCGGACGTCATCGAAATCATTGGCATTGATCGCAGAGCAGTTGAAGAGGCATTTTTGCCTTTTAAAATGGAGGTTGTGGAAATCAGACTAACTATAAACTCTGATAAGATAAATTACATGGCAGTTGGTGGAGAATGAGGCAATCCGAATGGTGTTGGTTCCGAGGTGGAGATCGAAGGAGTACGGTACAAAGTTGTCGATGAATTCATGAATTCATAAACTTACTCTTTCGAATACTAGTGACACGTGTGATAACAAAGTAGGCCGTGAGGTAAAATGGCGTGTTGTAACTATAAATTGGACTTTCTACAGTTTGCGTAGTCAGCACAAAATATACAAATCACTGATACTCCCTATTGCTCTGTATGGTCTTGAGGTATTGACGTTGAAGGAGGCAGACTAAAGAATGTTCGGTGCCTTTTAGAGAATTCTGCGTTCAATACTGCAATAGAAAATGAAGAATGGTGCAGACGCATGAATCACAAACTGTACTAAGAATACAAAACGGGTTGACATAGAAAGGCTGATGAAACACGACTGACTACAGTGGACGGATTGGACATATAGTGCAAATACCGGAGACCAGCAAAAGTGATGCTCAGCAGCGAATCTACAATCTGGTCGTCGACTTCGCGGCAAATCACGCACTCCGCAGTACTCGGGTAACCTGGAAATCTAAATACATGCGGTCATGATTCGGAGTACCCGGATTGTTCAGCCATTTACCAATCTTCGCGCGGTGGTAAAGCTTTTCAGATCTCATTGTTTTATGGAACCCATGGTTTGCACGAGCTTCGGAGATAAGCGCCTTCTGATCTACCGGTTAGTGTTTTTGTGATAGGCAATGAAGTCGTTAACCACCTCAAACTCAACAGCATCGATTGTAATTCTGCTGCTCAGACATTCCATATCGTGCCCAGTTCCACCAGCCAGCATGTACTTCATCTTAGATATATTTATTCAGTCCTACTCGTGCTGCTTCGCGCTTCAGTCGGGTATACAAATCAGCTACCGTCTTCATGTTTCTGCAAATTATATCCACACGAATTGCCCAGATCAGGTCAAAGTCGTGCTCCGCATGTTGAACTCCACTCTTCGCTTCACATCCTCTAGTGCAGCGATTCTCACCCTGGGGTCCGTGGACCTCTAGGGAGGTATGAAGTCGTTCATGATCTAGTTATTTTCCGTCGGCCTATTTCCGCTACGAGGCCAAATACCGATGCCAGAGAGGTGACTCCACTATCTGGACTAGCTATCGGCCCATCAACTCATGGACGGCTTTACTTCCTTTCCGAAGAAAGGTGTAACCACAGATTTTGTATTTCAACCACCGCACAGTGGTTGGAAACGCCAAAAACGTGCACTTAATTCACTAGAGGCCAAACCATCGAATATATTCACAGGGTGTCTTTGGAGGAATTGTTCGTATGGGACGATCCATAAATGACGTAGCATTTTTTGAACGATTTTTAACACCCCCCTCCCCCATCGTAGCATTTCGTCACAAACCTCTAAATACACCCCCTGGTAAATACGTAGCTTGACGGTGATTCTCCCCCCCCCCCTTGTCCCCGTAAAACTATTTAAAAATATAAAAAACGATAGTAGTTATTCCCCTTTAAAAAAACTACGTAGCATGACATGACCCCCTACCCCCCTGTCGTCACACATCATCACATAATACAAAACTCCCCCCTCCCCCATATAATGCTACGTCATTTATGGATGATCCCTATGAATATTCCCCACAATCTGATAACAATTGAAATTAGGCATGGCTTACTATGATCAAACTAAAGAAAGTAACTTTTTATACTGACGAGGTAAAAAATTGGTGTCTTCGACAAAGTTTTAGAAATGCTCATAGTGAAGAATTTTGTTGAAGAACTTGAGCTTGTAGGACGAAAGGTTATTGATTTATAAGGCTTTTTCTATAACTAAATCTAATTTTTTTAATGTAACTTTTTTCATTGTGACTTTTCGTGCAAACTATGTTCAAGACAAATGGTACATAATATTGTCAAAGACTGTATGTAAAAATACTGACTTGTTTTAAAGTTATTGAAAATTTTTACATTTTTTTACACCAACTTCAACTACGTATAGGAAACAAAAGTACAAACCAAAATGCACGAACAGGCACTTTTTTCACTGTCTAGACCATGCACAATAAAACTAAGAAGGTTTGGTGCGTGGCACTCTAGAACCCTATGAATAGGGTAAGTTTACTTTATCATGTTTTTTTGCCTTTTCCATACAAAAATCAGCAAAAAAAAATTTAAGTTGTTTTACCCCAATTTTTGAAATTCTTGGTTTGATATTCAATTACAAGTATTATTTTCACTTATACCTGAATATTTCAGATTTTATAAACGTGGAAGCAAAAGTGTGGAGTTTTTAATATCACTGGAGATCACGAACTAATATATACTCGAATAGACATGTCACAATGAATTTAATGCTTACAAATTATCAACTGTTCGTAGAGGCTCACTAACCGGAACTAATCCCTAGAAAAGTTTTTTATATATCAGAGTATAAAAATTGCAATTCTAAATTAATCAGATTTGGAAAATTAACACACGAGGAGTTGTTGTCATACCATTAATTACTAAATTTTACAGAAAAAATCGAATTTTTTTTGCTGATTTTTGTATGGAAAAAGTAAAAAAACATGATAAAGTAAGCTTACCCTATTCATAGAGTTCTAGAGTGCCACGCACCAAACCATCTTAGCTTTATTGTGCATAGTTTAAACAGTGAAAAAAGTGCATGTTCGTGCATTTTGGTTTGCACCTTTCTTTCTTATACGTAGTTGAAGTTGGTGTAAAAAATGTAAAAATCTTCAATAATTTTAAAACAAATGAGTATTTTAACATACAGTCTTCGACAATATTATGTAGTTATGATACTTACACATTTGTCTTGAACATTGTTTGTACGAAAATTCACAATGAAAAAAGTTATATTAAAAAAAACTAGATTTAAGGGGGTTGCCATAGAAAACGCCTTATACATCGATAACCTTTAGTCCTACAAGCCAAGTTCTTCAACAAAATTCTTCACTATGAGCATTTCTAAAACTTTGTCGAAGACACCAACTTTCTACCTCGTCAGTAAAAATATTTTTTTTAGTTCGATCATAGTAAGCCATGCCTAATTTCAATTGTTATCAGATTGTGGGGAATATTCATACGAACAATTCCTCCAAAGACACCCTGTGAATATATTCGATGGTTTGGCCTCTAGTGAATTAAGCTCACGTTTTCGGCGTTTCCGACCACTGTGCACCGGCGCCGTCATCCGTGAAGTCGTTGCTGGGGGTCTGCGAAGATGAACACGGTCCACCGTGTCATATGCAGTTTTGAAGTCGATGAGCAAGTGATGTGACCGGATCCGATATTCACGACATTTTCGGAAGGTAGCGTATAGCAATGGTTTGGTCAATTATTGATCTGCCGCTAATGAAACCGGCTTGTTAGCCACCAACAAATCCGTTTACCATTAGTGATAGGTGTCGGAATAGTATTTGAGACATTTGAAAGTGGGATCGCCCTATAGTTTTCATAGTCCAATGTGTCGCTTTTCTTGTATTTTGGGGTGATAACATCTTCCATGAACTCCTCCAGTAGCTATTGTGTACCCGCAGATCCTTCCGATTATGCGATGCACCTATTCCGTTAGTTTCTCCCCAAGAAGAAGTCATTTCCCAGACCATTCATATCAGCTGCTTTGTTGTCCTTGAGAGTCGCTAAGCTTTTTGTAGAAGCAGCTCTACCTCCCCTCTCTCCGCCTCTTCCAGGCGAGACTTCCTATCCTGAAAAGGATGTCTGCTGTTTTCGTTTCTGTCGGTTCGAATCCGCGTTCTGACAGGAGGCATGTTTCAGCATTACTGCGCGTGTTATATTCTTCTCTTCCAATATCTCTTGGAACTAGCCATCGAATAAATCGTTGATTCTTCTGCAGGTATTCTAGGTCGTTTTTGCAGCGTTGCTTGTAGTTGCTTTTGTTCTGCTCCAGCAATACTCTAGCCGCATTTCAGCGAACACCTCCTCCCGTAGCGGCGCTGTTTTGAAATGCTACATGCGTAAGTTGTCGCAACATCGGGCTCTCTCAGTCGGTCCAGGTTATAACTTGACGGGCGCCGCTATCTTGCGTTATTCATTACGGATAATTTTGGACGCAGCTTAACCATTACTAGGTAGTGGTCCATGTCGATGTTAGCACCCCGATACGTTCTTACGCCGATAATGTCCGAATAGTCCCATCCATCAATCAGAATGTCGTCGATTTGAGATTCTGTTTGCTGAAGTGATCTACAGGTGTTTCTAGGCAGGCGGCGATGTTGGAAGAAAATGCCCTTTATGGCCACGTGCTTGTAGGTAGCGATGCCCGATCAGAACATCATAACAGAAAATTATCAAATTTATATCTCATGTTGATATTTATTACTCTCTGTGTTATCTTTATGATATACCGATCAGGAATGCAAGAAAACATATCAATATTATATCTTCTGGTGCTATCATTGGATTAATAATATGATATTAATGTACGCATACAACGATGATGTTACAGTAAGCACAGTCTTTTTAAAGCGAATTTTCGAAGCTATTGATTTTTTTATTTGGATTTTCAAAATTCCGCATTTTGAGTATAGACAAGTTTTAGATGCAAGTGGTCGGAGAACTTGTCAGTGAGGTGTTTGATTGACTTACTTGGTTTCAGTTGGATTAAGAGATAACATTTCCTATTTTCTGAGACACTCTTCTGACACATAACTTCGAGTAGGAGGCGTATGATTTAAATGTTAAAGCCATTATTATAAAAAGGTTTGAAATCGTGAAGTTATCGAAGAGCGTTTTTATAAAGATTATAATTTTCCTATAAAATTTATTTCGAAGAATATGCAGGAAGTATCAAGCAGTCCAAATGAAAGAAACGCGAATTGAAATCGAATTGTACTGGTTTATTTAGTCTTCCCCATATCAAAAATGCCAATAACAAATCCCTAAAAGAGATTTATTTTGAAACCTCAAAACTCATTCGTTGCTTTGAATCTATGCGGAATCCTAAATAAGATTTGTTGTATTCTTCGTGAAACAATTTACGTTAAATATCCGCTCAATGTTACCATGTCGCATCGACATTATTTCTAAAAACCATGTGAAACACGTTAACGTACAAGAGAAGAGCCAAAGCGCACTATTTAGAATCTAAAAAGAGCCCCTCTTTCCTAATCTGAAAAGATATTATAAAGCTATTCAGTCTATCGTCATACAGGCAGCTGTATTAGTGACTGAAACTGAATAAAAACAAAGCGTATGACACCAGGAAAACATACATACAGCACTTAGGCTTGGGCAAGGTTCAATGTGTGCGTTCTGGAAACGTCTTCTGCATCTATAATCGTTTTGCCCTTGACGGATGCGTGGAATATTATGCTAACATTAAACCTCAGTCGGAAACAACGTCGTTGGTTCATGCAGGAAGCTTCCCCATCAAACTCAGAATACCCAGGTTCAAAGCGGCAATATCGACAAATAATAATCTGCTTGTCATCCCGATCAGAATGCAAAAACAAGATTATAACAGAATGCAATTTTCGTAATAGGCTGTGTTATAAATCTGGTCTCGTTAGTAGTTAAAATAACAGAAAATTATAACAAGCAACAGCTCGAGATATAGTCTTGAAATATTTTTGTTATGTGTTTCTGATCGGGATATACTCACAATAACAATCAGCCAGCAGGTATGCAATTATTTGGCAATGCTATGAAAGCTTTTGCTGCAGGAAGCTTTTTGCTCCAAAGAAAAAAGCGCCCTAATGTATGCTTTATTTTTCTCGTATTCTATTTTTAGACGTGCACGCTAAAATCATTGATATTATACAATAAGTAATACAAGCTATCTCAAGTTGTTATGATCGTGTTATATTGCTATCAACATTTGTTATAAATGTGATATTCGTAGACAATTTTTTGTTAGAATTTTTGTTATTTTAACACCTAACGGTTTCTACTTTATAACAAAATTTGCTAGGAAATTTTTCGTAACAAAATATCAGCATGAGTTATAATTGTGTTATTTCCTTCTGGTCGGGTGTCGATGAGTCTAAAGCTGATTTGCTTCGAGAGAAGTTGGACTTGAATGCTTCGTGTTCCACTCGTCAGTAACTGACACTAACTTGCTGCCAATTAGACGATATATCCAAACCAACACCAAATTTGCGGAAGTTAGATATTAAATCCAAAAAGTTCTCACAATGTGCGTGAACGCCTACAGCAACGGGCTGGTACTGAGTGATGTCTCGTCTCGGTTAGCCAAACACAAAAGCTCTGGGTTGCTAATAGGAAAACCAGCTCTTGTCTTTTGACATTAGATTCGAACGCCTGTGAGTAAGGTTGACGTGTCCTTATTAATCTCATTAGTCACGAAGTCACACTATTTCGCTGATAACTCGGCTTACACTGATTGGATTGCGCTTCAATAGACCGTCGCTGTTGTGCTATCTTATGACAAGCGCCATTTAGCACATTTCATATCTTGAAACTTATAAATGGTATAATGGTATAAACATTCCAAAAAAGACAATAGATGCATCTATCTATTCTGTATTAATCCCTCAAATATTACGAAGATCGGTTGACTATGTTGCGAGTTTTTACTATGAATGTAAGCAAAAATCGCGCACACACGTGTCATAGACGTGTATTGATGACAAAATTTGTATGACCTGTCATAATCGTGCATGAAAAATTTTCCATAGAAAAAAGTCATCAATTTTTATTCATATCTTTGGTTTAATTTGGTCTATAAACAATCGGTTAGATGCATTTTGAAAGAAATGAATCAGGGAATCTTTAAAAAATTGTAACTTTTGGTTACAGTGTTGCCAAATATGCTGTATTTCCAATTTAAAACATAAACTGTGTTTTTCTCACCACTCGCGTATTTTTTTTTCGAAAAATTTTATGCCATTGTGTTCCTCACATATTTTTACATATAAAAATATCTAAAACTTCAATATAACTTGAGCAAATCCCAAGATACAGTGATTTGAAGCAAAAAACTCATAATTTCTCAGCATGGTTCTCGCTATATCTTAGTAACCAAGAAGAATTTCAAAATTCTGAAAACGCCACTTTGTAGAGATTTTTCAGACAAGTA
This sequence comes from Topomyia yanbarensis, assembly GCF_030247195.1. Lineage (NCBI taxonomy): Eukaryota > Metazoa > Arthropoda > Insecta > Diptera > Culicidae > Topomyia > Topomyia yanbarensis. The sequence continues at coordinate 399,274,731 of NC_080671.1, read as the reverse complement.
ATGTGGCATATCTAACTCTGTTTGCCCCAAAATGGCGTTTGTCATAAGATAGCACAACAGCGACGAGATATCATCGCTCTTGCATTTAACCGATCACCATGAAACCTGTTCCCAGATCGCATGTGTTACCGTAGCTCTGGTATATGGTGTAATTCCCACGAAAGACACGCACCGTAAACCCCTTCCAACACACCTTGTGCAGCGCTACGAAGTCGAACTTGCGGTCTCGTACTATATCGAGCAGGCAGTATGCGGATAATTCTGATAAAGTTTAGACACGGTGTCTTTGTCCAACAACTTTATTCAAAAAAATTCGGCATCTGTAAGACTTCGGGATATGGAAGAATGGATTTTTCCCTTTCATTTGAAAGTAAAATTAAAATATTCTGTCGGGGGGTCTAGAACAACTTTTTATTTTAAAGTTTTTTTTTATTGAAAACTTAAGTGTTTTAAAGAAATTAATTCGCATTTTTGCTACTAATGTGTACTATAGACATTCAAAAAATAAGTAAGAATCTGATGAACAATTACATTGTCTACAACTTCGTAAAATGCTATAAATCGATATAAAATCACCCGAGAAAGTTATTACAATTTTATCAGCTCCGCCTATGGATTAAGAAGTCGATAAACAAGGACTTACAAAAAAATGTTGTGTTTAAATGAACAGTAAAATCAGATAAATTTCAATGCATACAAAGTCCCATTCTGAGCAGAAAAAATATATTTTCAGATTTCTCCGGGTCTTGTGCGAAAATGACACTTTATGAACAAGGAGCTGTGGAAAGGTGTTGACCAAATTTATTCGAAATTTCTTATACCTTTTCAAGATGTTGATTAATGTAGTAACGGATTTTATCATGCCTTTTTCATTTCTTTTCTCGCTCTAGGGGATAGCTAATATAAACTAGAATGACCCATCCTATCCTGCTTGGTAAAATACAATTGGCTTAAAAGCTTTATATTTGAATGAACTAAAGTAGACAGTTCGAGTCATTGTAATAAACGACGGATTTTATTGCATGAAAAGAAAGAGAAGCTCTTTGAGTTTTGGATCCATGTTTGTTATCGTTTGGGATAGATTCATTTCATCAGAATTTATAGATGCAGATTTTTGCTTGTCCTCAAATTTTATTTCCAAATCGAACACACTTTACATAATCTTAGAAAAAAGAACAAAACCATGTTTCATAATTTCTTTTAAGAAGAAATTCCGGAGTCATTACTCGTTGAACACGGATCACAACAGAAAACGATCAAGAAAATATCAGGCTGGACCATACATTCAGTAAATTCTCAAAGTAATACAAGTCTGTTTATTGAAGATTCCTCTCATAATATGGGATAAGAGCAAAGACAACATATCAAGAAGACAGAGTGCCAGTTCAGTTCAAAATCTGAAGGCATTAACAGCAACACGTCTTTCGGGTAAAGGTGACACTTTCTATATCTACTTTTACCTTCGTACTATAGACAAAACCTTTATTTCTCATTTACTATTGCGATTTCTGTACAGCGATTCGCAAAAGTTAACAAACTTGAACATAAATCTCGTCGAATTATTTTTCTATCTTTCATGAATCTGTCAATCAGGATTCTCAATCGAAATCAAATCTAATGACTGAATATCTAATGAAGTTTGATCAAATATAAAGTTAAAATTTAGGCCAAATATATCCCACAAGATGCTAACGAGTAAAAAGGTAGATTCAAGATTACATCAAGCATACTCCAGAATGAGTGAGGAAATAAAAAAAGAAGAAACAAATATATCTGTGACAGAAAAAACTGTTTCATTTTGCTGCATTACCCAGCATATTTCAAAAGAGTCTTAATTTCGTTCAAATTTTATCTACTCTTCTATATATCATTGGTGCGCATAAAACGGTGGAATCTGGAATTATGTTTTTTATGCCTTAAGGTGGGACTTTGCTAGCATTCAGGTTCTTCTGAGCACACTGTTAAAATAAGGCAATCCATTTTTTTACAAATAAAAATGTTTTTGGAATAAAGCTTCTTAACCAATAGGCCCCGTGCGAATCTAAAAACTTTGATAAAAATTTAATAGCTTTCTCTGTAGTTTTCTACGAAGTTGTACACAATGAAATTGTCCATCAGATTCTCACTTTTGGTAATATTTGAATGTCTAAAGTACTACCTAGGGGCAAAAATGTGAACGAGTTTCATTGAAAAACTTAAGTTTTCAAACAAAAAATCTTAAAAATAAAAAGTTGTTCTGGAGCCCCCGACAGAATATTTTAATTTTACTTTCAAATGAAAGGGAAAAGCTCATTCTATCACATGCTGAAGTTTTAGCGATGCCGATTTTTTTCGAATAAAATTGTTCTACCAAACACACCGTGTAGAGTCTTGCGTTTGCATGTCCCGAGTTTCCAATACATAGTCCATTTCCGCCGCATAGGTCTAGTCCGATTGTATCCATACGACATTTCGTGGTAAAATTCCTATGTCCTGAATCAACCCGCCTGTAACGCTGGAGGGCCACAAGAGGAGGTATGGGCTAGGTGTTGAGTTTATTTAAAGGCGACGCCAGCTCGCCTTCTCAGGGCTGCTTTGCTGTTTAGTAGAGATGGTTGGGTTCGGGTTTTTGGACCCGAAACCCGGACCCGACCCGAACCCGACGGGTTTCGGGTCGGGTTCGGGTACGATAAATTTTAACTTCTCGGGTTCGGGTCGGGTTCCGGGTTTTCAAATTGAATTTCACGGGTTCGGGTCGGGTCCGGGTTTTTGAAATTTTAAACTTTCGGGTTCGGGTCGGGTTCGGCTTATTCGAATTTGAAATTCTTGGATTCGGGTCGGGTTCGGGGTTTGAACAGATCACATTTCTTGACACTGTTTACGTCTATACACAACACCCAGCCTCTTTTAAAAATAGATTAAATTATTACGACCACGCCTTCCATTGAACTACCTTGATCCTAGGATTACTGTCAAAAATTCTAACACGTGTGGCTAATTCCATAGGCAGATATAACTATACGTATATGGTGCTACTTCAGGTACGAGTGTTTCTATAATTCTTAGATGAGCCTAGGATCCAGCTCGGGTGCTGAAAATTTAAAATACAGTGAAAACCCGATTTTATCAGCCACCGATTTAATCTACAACCGATTTTATCACCTTTTTGACCCGATTTTATCAGCATCATATGAAAAGTGATAGTTTGATGGGTTCTAGCATACGAACTAGGTTGAATTCTAGTAAATCTTTTCTTGAGCATGTTTTTCTCATCTTAGAAATCCGAAACATGCAATTTTTTTTTTTAATTTTGCACTGTTAGACCCCCTTAAGGGAAATTTAAGCAAAATAATTAGGAAAGGTTATAAGGCTATATCTAGAGACAAAAGAAGTATATTTTAAGAGTGTCTTAAAAATAAAGAAAAATATTTGTCCCGATTTTGCCAATGTCCCCATTTATCAGCCTAAAATTCACCAAAGGGCTGATAAAAACGGGTCTTCACTGTATTCGGGATTTTTGGTTGATTCTCCATACATTAAAAAAAAACAAATTTTCCAATTTGTTTATTTTACATTTGGATCTTTTATATGTTTACAAATGTAAATATAAAAATATTAACAAATATTATTTTAATATTGGATCTCGTGCACGCAAATTTTTATTGCGATCGGAGAGCTTCTTTCGCGGGGTCTACTGGCATACTGCATCTGGGGGGTCATTTAATTCTTTTTTGTTTTTCACGTCCAGGTCGAGGCCGGCTTAGTGTCCGCGATCAGATGTTTTTCCCTGTTTCTTGCACTTATTGTTGACCAGTGTAAATCCGTCATTATTATTACCTTCCTGCTGATGTTGCTTACAGTTGATTTTGGGGTGCTGGTATTAGCAACTGCTGCCAACGTTTGTGGTTCAGGCATTAGTATTGAAAACTCTGTTTTGGGTTGGTTTGCCGTAGATGAGTTGGCAATCGGTTGAGATGCGTCTTCCTCTGCATCTTCCGCGCAAGGTTGTCCATGATGTGCTGCTTGATTAAAATACTTGCATGAAGGAGTTTGCCCCTCATGGGTGCATAACGTAGTTTGTTTAATTGTAGATCCGTGAGTTTTGAGTTTTATTGTCAAGTAGAAGGGTATAGGCCTTTCGACCCGCATCCTCACTACAAAAACGCCATTAGGCGTACCCGGGAAGAAGTTTCTCCAAGTATCAGGTGTAACGGATTCTACTTCTCCGTATTGCGACATGCATTTTGCAATTGGGTCAGGAGGGGTACGAGGTGATAGGTCATGTAGCTTTACATCAATATAATCATTTTCAATATAAACGGGAATCTTAATCCCAACGTTGTCACTTTCAACCACGTGTTTTAAGTTATTCTGCAAAACGAAACGCTCAGCTTGTGCTAACGTGTCGAATGATATTAACACTGCATTGCGAAGATGATGATACTGAAGGTATAACACTTCCGTAAGTCTAAGTTGCATTTTTACCTTCAAAAGGTGTTCCACTTCACAAACACTCGGACGTGTTGAACAAAATTTCAAGTCAACGACCGCGGCATTGGGTCGGAGTAGAGCTTTTTCGTCAATTTTACTCATCATAACAAGAATAATCCGATGCTTCCTTTGTTCTCGATACAATGTACACTAGATCGAGAGGCCTGTTGTTCACTTGGTTCGATTGTAGGTCTGACTGCGGCAGAGGTAGAAAGTAGACTGTACATTAACAAATTGTCTTCGGATCGGATTTCTCAAAATTAAAAAATTTTTGGCCCGGGTCGGGTTCGGGTTTTTCGAATTTTCGAAATTCTCGGGTTCGGGTCGGGTTCGGGTTTTACAAAATTTTCATTCTCGGGTTCGGGTCGGGTTTGGGTTTTTCAATTTTAAAATTTTTGGGCTCGGGTCGGGTTCGGGTTTTTAAAATTTTATAATTTCGGGTTCGGGTCGGGTCCGGGTTTTTCAATTTTTAAGCTCTCGGGTTCGGGTCGGGTTCGGGTTCGAAAAAATTGAAACCCGACCATCTCTACTGTTTAGGCCTAGAGGCGTGTAAAACCGACTGCAACGTTCTACCACACCCGTTATCAGACCCCACTGTTGGTTTGGATCGTACAATTTGGTTGCTATCGCTACTATTTCATCACCTATTATTCATCACCTGCTCGGCCGGTAGCTTGCTGATCAGCCTCCCTTCACCTAACAATTTGGGGACCGGAACATGCAACCAATTATAAATACCAAATATTATTCTCTTTTATATTTTATTTTTATTTGCTATATTAAGATGACTTATCCGAAAACATATGTTAATTTCATGGGTTGAAGTAAACTTTCAAACTGAAATAGCTTTTATGTTTCTCTTCTTGTCCAGTGCTGTCAAAAAATTTTCGTCCTCTAATTCGAACCAACGTCTTTAGAACAGCTACAACTTTTTAATGGTCATTCAAGCACCGTACTTCCTGTAGAAAATTGGTTAGACACATCCTAAGCTATACTTTCACAACCAGACGGAAGCTCCGAGCGAGAGGTTTGCTGTTTTTCTCGGCGTAATGGAGTGGGTGAAAATATTCATGTTGAGTAACTGAAACTACCAAACATGGCCGTTCTCCGTGAAAGCGTTGTTGCGGGCAAGTGAATCCAGATACACTCCTGGACCCGGTGACGGACGATTGGAAAAACTGGAGACGAGCAGACGTTGGCCACAATTCATTTTATAGTGGAGGAAAGCCAATACGGGTTGATTAGTTACAAGACGACGGCAAAGGCTACGTGAACGGTGGTGAAGGACTACCACGAGAAAACATCACTGGGGCAGCATTTGATTCTTCACCGGCAGATCACATACCAGAACTTCAAAGAAGGAGTCTCAAAAATTTTGGTTCGGGATGCAGGTGGTGCTTTTGCTTATACTGGCGGGACTTCCACGGTCGTTTACCCTGGCACGACGCGATGGGTGATCGACTCGGACGCGACATCGCATTTGGCAAAAAATCGCAGTTCATTTGTGCGTCTCGATGAGACTGCTCATCCAGAGATTCCGATTGCATACGGAAAAGTTCTTCGTGTCGGTGTCTGTGCAATAGAATGGTGTAATGAAAAAGTGTCAATTACGTTGACCGGTGTAATTTTTGCTCCGAGACTTGATAGAAATTTGGTGTCGAAGACGAAACTTGCTGAAGTCGCTCATGGGGGATTCGATGCGTACCAGTGTCGGTAGGTGTATGACGGGTGATCGCACTAGTGTTTGATCAAATCAAACAGCGTTGATTTGCCTCCGGGATGAACGTCAAGAACTGTGGAATTAGACAGACTTGTGAGTGTAGCGTCGATGGCTAGAAGGTAGAGTCGTTCTCTTATCCAACCGAGAAGAAGACGACAGCAATGCTGGATATCGTGCACAGCGATGTTTGCGGTCCCATAACGACGTCGCCGGTTGGATTCCAAAATGGTATGACGATGATCGACGATCACAGCCGCTACACGGTTGTCTATTTCTTGAAGAAAATGCGCAAAATTGCTGATGGGATCCGTGAGTAGGTTAAGGTGGGGCAAATCCGACCTAGTAAATGGTTTTGGCTGTAAAATGCTCATTTTACATCCGATCAAGTCGTTTTATATACCAAATTAAAGGTTAGATTTATTCGTACCTTAGGAAAATTTTGAGATACAAGCGTTTTACGAAAACGTTCATTTTTGCTGTTTTCAAAAATGGTAGGGTAAACCCGACCGCCTATGTTTTTGGTTGATTTAGTACCGATATTACCCAAATTTTATGGTGTTTCAATGATTAATCAATGAATGTTACGTTTTTGAATTGTAACATGAAGAAAATAGAATTCAATGTCATTTTTAGAATGTAAAAATTACGAGCAGTAGCACGTAAAGATATTCCCATTTGCATCTGAGCAATCGCTCGACGAACACTATATTCATCACGTCTTCGTGTCTTTCATTTGTAATTATGAACCATTGTGCAAAAAAATAATAAATAATGACAAAAATATATTTCAAATTGATCAATAATTATTTTCTTAACAAAAAAGCGGTCGGATTTATCCCACTATTTATAGGTCGGATTTGCCCCACCGCGTCATTTTTTCATTACGATGCAATTATAAAAATTATGAGAAAAGTTGGACTAAATTCATCTATGCACTTTGTAGGATTTTAATCAAACAATTTAAATCCACTTACATTTTTAATGCAATCACTTTAACAATTAGAAATATCATGTAGTGAATGATGCACAAAAATCAAATCAAAAGTTGTAAAAACACAATTATTGTCGTTTGAGCATCTCAATGTAGACTAATAAAATGCTATCATGACACCATTACGATTATTTTCGATACTCTACACGACAACATTGATATTAGTTCGCGTAGTGCTGTCGATTTTCGACAACAGAGGATGTCGGGTTTACCCAACGGTCGGATTTGCCCCACTTTACCCTATGTGAGGGTAACTGAAACTTGATTTAGATAGAAGCCGAAGGTGATCCGTTCAGACCGGTGGGGCGAGTACACAAGCAAGTCCTTGCGTAAGTTCTAGGCAGAGTAAGAAATCAAAGCAGAATTCACAGCTGTACGTACTCGCTCCGCAGCAGAACGAAAGGAAGAGCAAGACGTTAAACTAGATGAGATTATGTATGCTAAGCGGCGAATGACCGGTTAGGTTGAAGCTGCTTTCGGTAAATCCAATCAATCAATTAATTATGTATGCTGGCATACATCGATTTTTTGGGCGGAGGTAGTGAACACAGCGGTGTACATTTAGAACCGACTGCCATCGTCATCGGTTAGGGTAACAGAGGTATTTTGGCCACCTCATATATTTTGGCCAGGCTTACCAGTTTTTCGAAGTAAATTTAAAGGAAATGCATACGATTTCATAAACTAGTATCTAGTTTCATCGAATAACTTATAACACAGTTATTTCATATCGCATTGATGGTAAACTATGCAAGAATTGATCATAAATTGCAAAATATTTACCATACGCCAATCAGTGTACTGGAACGATGAAAATCAAGAGGATGTAATATTATTGCAACCAACTTTGAAAACATGCTGTTTTAAAACTATACCATGTTTGGTTCAATAAATACTTGTACTGCAATTGTAACATTTTTAACAAACCATGAATGTTAAAATAACAATAAAAATGCGTTTAGTTCTTAAAAATAGGCTATGGCCAATATATGTTGTACGATTTACGAAAACAACATATTATCGCCATACCCCATGCAATTCTTTTTGAGAGCTGTTTGTTTATCACAAAAGATAATTACCACTCTTGTCAAGTCAAAGTGTAGTGATGGTTCGTAAATTTGGTTGTTATCGATTGTTTTAACTACCACATATTGTCAAATAATCTGTTGTGATTGCAGACACTTTATACGCGGACTTGCGGAGACAAAATCAGTAAAACTAGCACTTTCCCCTCACAATATTCTCGTTTGGCTGTACTTTTTGGCACTCTGCCTTGGTCTGTCTATAAAGTGTAGTTGTGATGTTTTTCATGGTTTTATTCCCGTTTTCAGATGGCTAAAATACCGAAAATCCACCGGAACAAAACATATTTGGAGGAAGCTGTACAAAAATGTTTAAATGAAAGCGGTATTTAAACCAATGAAAAGTTCGTGGCTTCACGTTGTAGATGATTGGAAATGTTCAAATCCCAACAGATATTTGAAAACAGAAAACTTTGCGCCACTTCTTGCTAAGGCAATTGCGTCAGTGGACAGAAGAGTAGTAGCTAATGGATTCAAAACGTGTGGATTGTAACCATTCAACGAAAACAACGTGGACTACAGTAAATGCCTTGCGCGTAGTCAGCCGTCGATAAAAACGGATGACAAGGTGGCTGAGTCAAGAAACCACCCTACAAAAACTGTCTCCGTCAATCGCACAAAAGTCGAGGAAATAATTTCATTGTTGGGATCCGATCGCATATCGCGCTATAGAATTCACAAATCTGATGATTTTGAATCAGACAAAGGTAGAATTCTTTCTCGGGTGTACTACCTTTTTGAACATTTGAATATTTCAACAGAGAGGGATCAACTGCCCATGATCGCAAACCAGTCCCATAAAGATAGGAAATCCCATAGAAAACGGGACAAATATGCGATCATGGGTAGTCAACCTATTGAAAATTCAGTGGCAATGCACCTAGGAGAGATTGTGAATAAATCGCCGAATGAAGACCAGCCCGCTGAAGCTCCGAAGCAATCGAGCAATTCGATTAATCTAGATCATGTGGACGAAAGAATTGAAGAATATTGGATTGAAGAGAAAGTACACAGCTGGGAGTTACAGTCTCATTATTCGCATTGCGAAGATCCACTGAACGAAGGCGATCGTGTGTTGGAAAAAGCCCAAAAATTAGAAATCTGCGATCAACCCGTCACAGCTGATGTACCCGACGAAAGCGTTGGAAAGAACTCATTGCTGTCTGAATTTTTGGATTCACCAGAAACGCCACGTAGAAAAGGGAACAGGCGATTTAAACATCGGAGTCCAGCTGTTCTTACGTCGCGTCGAAAACTGATACCATAAGGTGTTGGAGGAGGTAAAAATTAAAGAAGCTGAGGAAAAATAAAAGAAGGCAGAACAACGAAAGAATAAGTAAGCTGAAAAAAAGAAAGCTAAAAAAATAAAATAATTGTCGAACCTAAATTTGTTTATATTATTAAATATACTAATAAATTAAAAATTTAAAACGGTTTGTTAATTTTACATGGGTTTTTACGGATTTTAATGTCATTTAAACCCTAATGAGACATGTTTATTCCAAAACAAATGGAATTTACCTTAACCAAAAAAATGTTGGCGAAAATATGTATGCTATATTATTACACTGGCCAGAATATATTTCCGACATGGGCCAAAATGGAATTTGGGTGGCGGAAATAAAAAATAAACATGCGATGGTAAAATTTATTTTATTATGAATATCTTGTATATTTTATACTGTTGAGTGGTCTGTATTAGCAAAAAGATGCAGCTTCATGTTTTACATTTGAAGTTATGCCAAACTTAACAATCCAACCTTATTTGTTTCGCAAAATTACGAATCGACTTCCTAAAGTGGGCCAAAATACCTTTTTTACCCTAATTCGACGCCGTATAAGATCTAGTTGGATAGTAACCCTAGCAGGTGAGTCCCACAACGAGGACGAGCACGACTGCAGTGCGACTGTACGATTGTGGATAAAATGTGAAATAAGATGTTGACGATAATGAATTTTCCGGATTTGACGAAGAACAATTTCAGTGCTAGTGCAGGAGAAATAACCTGAAACGGTTCGTGTTCGTGATAATTTGTACGGCCGCCATAAAAAAAGCGAATTCCGGCGTCCCACCGACACTGTACAGTGACGTGATTGGTCTAGCCGTGAAAATGTACAACTTCTGATAATCCAAGGTAGTTTATTGACCGAAACCGGCGCCGGTCATGCCAGTACGTAGGTCGCTGCTGGAAAGAGAAGGAATGTTAGTCCGACATTTGTTATTACTAGATACCGTATATACTACTGCGCACTCCACAAGTGTCACGGAATATTGAGAGTAGAGATAGCTATTCGGGAGCTCTCGTACGATTCAAGATTTTATGAGTCTCCAGTCGTCCGGACACCAGAAGACTCATTAGGTGGCTAATAATACTTTTTAGGAATATCGTTACGACGAATAACGATAAAATGTCTAGCAATATACTTAATTCAAATTTTTTCTAGAGAAATCAAACAAGCAAAAGGAAAATCACCAAATAATCTCGAGAAAAAAATTTAAAAATAATAAACAAACAGAGGTTACACCTAAAAATGTATCGATTGTATACGAAACAAGGAAATGAAATAAGTTTGAGCGGCCCAAAATAAACATTAAACTTACTTTGCATGACGGACATACTAGTAATTTCACATGCGCGTCGTTTCTAGTTACAGGAAAGAGAAGCAAACATCACTGCACGATAACAGTGATATCAACCTCTCAGTGGATACCAGCCCCCTCTGCGATTTTCGGATATCCAATAAACGATAAATGATTATTCAAATATTTATTGTATTGTGGAAAAATGATATCAAAATAGTATTGTTTGATGAAAACCAAATGCAAACTACGAACCATTTGAGAAGAGCGATCCATGCTGGAAAGAGATAGATCGAAAAAGGAACTGATTCTCTTTCGTTTGCTGTTGCAGCTTCGGCTCAGGTGTGTTCGCTACGCCAGGTCGCTCCTAAGCAAACAGAATACTTCACAGGTTATGAAAACTTTCATGTAAATGGCATACGAACGGTTCAAAATGAGAATTTTCCTACGCTTATGAGCAATAATATCGTTCCGTCCCTTCTCGGGTGAGCGCGAGAAGATACTACTGGATTATTCTAAGAGAACTGTGAGTCGAGTGATTTAAAAAATAGAAGGAAACTTTCATAACTGCGCCCGCAAAGAGCAATTAAAGCGTAGTAGGACAACTTGACAGGTAGTGCTTGTTTCATATATGTATCACCGACTTGATGGTGGCGCTAGTATGCCTTCTCTGTACGAGTACCGCGAACAACGAAACGAAAAAATTTCAAGAGAAAAGCGTATTTTGTTACGTGGGTTATGAACGCCGTCAATGTGGCTAGAACAACAATTAGAAAAAGCGTATTCCAAAATGTAGATAAAGAAAATTATTAGATAATAAATTTATCCCTAACTGGAAACCGTCAGCAAAGTTACATAAATCTTATTATAAATTTTGCTGGAAGTCGTTGTTTTAGCAACCGGATCTCTTCCTTCCTAAAAATGTTTTGGTTTTCTTGTTGTGTGAAGTTTGTAATCGGTTAATCGTTGGTGATTTCTTTCTCAAGAAATATAAATGGAAAACATTTTGGCCAATGAAAGTAAACCTACGACCTTGTTTCATTAAGAACGTCAAGAATTCTAGAATTTTGATCGGAAAAATAAACAGTATATGTAGGATTTTCGACACATTTCGCAAAATTGGTTTTGAATAGAATTTGTGTACTTTTATCAGAATTCTGGCCAGCAAACCGGTAGTGCTCGGTTTCAGCAAGAATGCTGCCAGAAATGCACAACTTTGTTCGACTACTGACGGAGTTTTTTTTTCGACTTTTGCAATAATTCTGTCCGGAAGATATTGCGATGGTTTTGGTACGGATCCCTTCAGAATTATTCTGGCATTTTACTCGACCCAAACCTGATAGAAACTTAACGGAACGGCATCTACCGGACGATTTCATGCGTGGGGAGATGTTGATTCGATCCGGAAGATTTTCGGAAATCTTAATATAAGTGGAAGTGACATGATTTTGAAAGTCATCTTCTTGTATTTCCGAAAATCGATTCATTTTATTTTGGATTTTTTAATTTCAAAGATGGAATTTATGTTCTGTTTAGGTATGGTGGAATGAGGAGAGTTTCTAATTTGAACAGCGAAATAAATTTGATGATAGAAATGCTTGTTTATTTTTTGCAAATATGGAAAATAATAAATGGGATGCACCTTTTTCAAATTTTGCTCCATTTGAGCCGCCATAACAGCACCAAATCACCACAAAATTTGCTTATGAGTTCAATATATGGGAGCTGTCAAGTTGTCCCAGGGCTGGTAGAAGTGGAACCTTTCATCATTATTATTTAGAAAATCAAGACCGAAAATTGTCATTGTCATTTCTCAGTCCACACCCTGGCAGCCGTTCATCCGCCCATCTAGACTCTGTCAAGATGAGGACCTACAAAGCCTAACTGTTCGTATGTGCTAGTCCGTATAGCACATCAGTTTCTTCCACAAGCAGGCGCCGGCTGTTAACCAGTCCCACAAGTTTCAGAAACATTACATAGAGGATAGTCGGAGGCAGAAAATGAAGAGATAGTAGAGATTTTGGTTTGCTGAAACTAGACAAGAAAAGCAAAACAATTGTGATTAGTATCGTAGCTATAATAAATAAGTAGACGATTTCTCATCTGTTGTTTGTTGCCTTGTTCGTAGTCCTCCTTCCTGGTTCCTGATCTGTTTGGACTATTGGCTTTCCGATTCCTTGGTTGTCACGTTCTCTAGCACCTGCATGTATTGTAGCAAGAGAAATAAATGAAAAGACAAAAAAAGAAAATAAATGCGAAATGCTCTCCTTTCAGACCACGAACATAACCCTTGCTTTCCCCTTTGCCTATCATTTTGGTACCACCCGGGAAGCACTTGGCCTTGTACCCACTGCTCTTCCGCCATCCTCGTGGTTTTCTTCATTTATTACTGGCGTCACATGTGATATTTGGGTACGGAAAATGATTTTCTGAGCAGACAATCAAATGAAAGAAGATTGAAAGTGCACTAATTACCTGCACTTTCTGCACCAGGTATCATCGCATTTGTTGATACACATATTAAGTGTATCTACTATACGATATGATGGCCGGAAGGATAGATAAGCAACCCAAGCTCCCCTAGAAGTGGAACCGTTCATCATTATTATTTGGAAAATCAAGACCGAAAATCTCTGTTAAAAAACTGAATATTAACCGCGCTGTACGGTTGAATAAACAGTCTCCGAAAATGCTATAAATGTTACCGAAGAAAAACAACCCAAATTGGCCTCAATCAACAAACTGCGGTCAAAACCCGACCCCACATGCTCTGGTACTGATGAAGTTCAATTGATTTGTCTTGATCGACGATAAATCAGATTTCACCCTTAATTAAGTCCCATGATGGTCTAGATACGTTTTGACTATAGTTCTAGCCAGTTTCCTCCATTGTAGCAAGGACGTGCGACAACGGTTCAACAGCTATGGAAAACAGCTCATCCTAAAAGAGTGGAGTTTATCAAATTATTCGCAGTTTCGTCCAATACACAATTCATGGGCGATAATGAAGATTAAGGCTGCAGTCACTAACGACCCATTGGTCAGTTTAAGAATTATTGTAATCAGCCAGCCAAGGCGTAACTTAAGAAGGCGTGCGCAGACTGATAGAAGCAAAAAATGCTTCAAAACAACGACGAATAAATTGTTGATGTTAGTTCTATGAAAAATATGTCCTTGTCCTTGTTTCACATTTCGTTTTCGGTTGCGGAAAAAAGACATTTGAACGGCCCCATAACATAAAAAAATTAATAACACGAATGAAACGAATAATCTCAGAATTCAATGAATTGAAATGGATTGATATAATTAATAAAATGAATAAAACAAATAAAATAGAATATTTGCTTTAGACCCTATAATCCCCTCGGCTACGCTACTGCTTTAAGTTATTTCAATTTTTTTCATTTATTTTATTTTCCCGAAAAAAATTACATGTCTGCGTTACTTTGACTGGATAGTTGGTAAAGTCGGCACCTGACAGCTCGTAGAAACCCAATAGTCAGCAAAGTCCAGTCAATGCGATCAAATGTAGCCCACGTAATTTGACTCTACGGCCTAGGTCGAAAGGGTTCCGATCACAGACAGAGATTACAGTCCCTGTGCTTCTTTCTCTCGGTTGCTAATGTTTGTTATCCTCAATGAAACCGAATACCAGCGAAAAAAAAAATGCTTTTTGGTCAATAAAAAAAAGCTAACCTGACAAATCATGCGCACATACCAGAGCAGAAGGTACCGACAAAATGCATTAGCAGACGAGTGCTAAATAAGAAGAGGGAATAATGACACGGATTGAAATGTTTGTTGTTCTTTATCTCCTTATCGGCTCTGCCTCCTAGTGCGGGTTCTTCCTGGTTTATTACCCAAACACACCGTCTGCCGGTTACTGCCAATATAAAACACAGCCAAAATGGCAAAAAGTTAAGCAGGAAGTGCCGGAAGAAGACAGGAGTCCAATCAGCGGGGCAGTAAATTAGAAGGTTCTAAAAGTGCACACCTAACGCAGCAATGAAAACAACAACAACAATGCAAACACCGCCAGCAAAGGGAAGCAAATTTTTATGACCAAATTCCAATAAAACTAGCTGTTTATGTTAATGACTAATGCCAATTCTTCATTCGCAAGATTTTACTGTCTTCAGAACTGTGGGAAAGTTTTTTTGGCGACACTTGTCTTTCGTGGAATTTTTTCTACAGTTATTTTTTATGAGAAGATTTTTTTTCCAGAACTTTGTTAAAAAAAATACACAATGATTTGAACAAACTCTTTAACGTTTAATTGGCAAAACGCTCAAGGTGAAAATTTATAACCGATTTCCTTTTTTCCACCCACAGCTCCGTTACACAGGAATGCTGGAAACGGTACGAATTCGCCGGGCGGGATACAACGTGCGCCTCACGTACGAAGAATTTATCCAACTGTATCGTATCCTACTGCCCAAGGGGCTTGTCAGTTCGCAGAAGGACGTGCAGGACTTTATGAATACAATGGACCTCAATAAGCAGCACTACCAGCTGGGAAAGACCAAGATCTATATGCGCGAATCGCAGAAGATGCGGCTGGACATTTGTCTGCACACGCGAATCATCGACAGTATCATCACGATTCAGCGCTGGTTCCGGTCGATCCTGCAGCGGAAAAAGTACTGCCAGTACCGCAGTGCAGCCTGCACGATTCAATCTTACTGGCGGGTGTACCTGAAGGCCAAGTTCCTGACGAAGTTGCGAACGGAAGCGGCCACCATCATACAGAGCGCTTGGCGGGGCTACACGGTACGAAGGTGGTACAATAAGCTGAAGAGTGGCGTACAGGTGATACAGGCGCGAATCCGGGGCAATCAGGCACGGGAACGGTTTAATTTGAGCAAGGTAAGAAGTTGGGTAGTGCATTTGAGTATACGTTTTGCAATTAAATTTGATTTACCCATTAATCAACAATCAACTTGTTCCTTCTCAGAAACTGCAACGTGCCAAGCTACGGTCGACGCAGAGCCTCCCCGCATCCGAGCGCCTTCTGGAGAGCTCGTTCGACGCACCGGAAATTCTCCAGCTCAGGGTGGTCAGTGTTAGTAAAAAGCAGCCAGCGTCCACGGTCGGAATGAGCTTCGAGTCGGCCGTTGACATAGTCAACAAGAATCAGGCTCTGTTCAGCGATAACAGTTTGAGCAGTGCGGATTTCATCGACGACGATGATGATGACGATGACGAGGACGATGATGACTGTTACGAGGACATGGGTCTGGTAGATGAGCCAAGCTACGGAGCGTCGTCGGCGTTAAGGCGTGAGATGTTACTCGAAAAGAATACCAGCAGCGGTAGTGTGGACAGTGGTTTGCTAGATGGATACGGTAGCAGTCAGCAGCATGTAAAAATGCCACTTCATCGGCAGGACGATGTGTTGGATCGACCAATACGGAAGTATGAAATCGAACGTGCGAGTAAGAGCACATTTGACGATGCCGAATTGGCTAAGTACCGTTTAAGTTTGCTCGGAGGTGTCAGTGGGAAGCTACCTGTACGACGGGTAGACTCCGGTCCATCGCAAAGCCATCGCGTTCGTTATGATGGATTTGGAAGTGCCAGCACAGGTCCCAGTAGTGGAATGATTCGAAATCAAAACCACAGCAATAATAGTTTTAGTTCCAGTAATGTTGAAATCGTTCTTGTACATACCGGTTTAGATAGTCTCTCTTCTTCAGTGGCCACTTCCGGAATTGCCAATAGCGGCATCGGAAGCAGTGGTAGCAGTTCACATGCTCCCACTATTGCTCCCGATCAACCGCAGAAACATCCTCTTCAACGGAATCTCAACCGTAACACGATAAGCCAAACGCAACAACAACAATCCAGTACCACACTCAGTCGCCGGGAACTGCTTTGTCGCAGTCAAGGTGACGAAATAAACTCCAACTATCACCTGCAACATCTTCAGTCATCACCTCTCATGTCAGCGCTGTCGTCCGCCTCGTGTACAGCCAACTACCAGAATGTCCAGTACACTTCCACCCCAACGACAGCCTACCATCAACAGCAGCCGCAGCAGCAACCACACATCTACAACAATAACAACAACACAATGAAACACAGCACTTCCAGTTCCAACAGCATCAGCGGTAGTACAAATAGTTTGTACAACTATGTTACTCAGCAGCAGCAACAACAGCCACAACAATCGCAACAACAGCAATACATCCCACCTAGTGGCGTTGCAGCATCGCAGAGCAATCAGTCGCTGTCGCACCGGGCGTTAAGCAACTATCCGGATGATTTCGTCCAAAACTACTACAACACTACGACGCCGAAGGGTTAGTTCTATTTTTGTTACCTTATCTGTCGAAAATTTTTATTGTTCTAGCATATAATTTTACTAACATCCCCATTTTCTTCGCTAGGTAAAGCGGCAGCTCTGCTCGGCACAAAGTCGGAAGATTCCAAATACGCAAGCAAGGATATCGACCTGACGCTATCGAGTGCGGCGACGACGACGATGACGACGACCTCCTCCGGGCCGATCGCACCCAGTAAAGCGCGTCGCATCAAAACGAATCTCAGTGATGACTTCTCCGGAGCGGTTACCAGTGGAAGTGGAAACGGTTCGGGTCAGACGGCACTCAGTCGACGGGGTGCCATTGCCGGAGCGGATACGCTGAAGCGACGAAACTCGGACCCTACCAACAAAATTCCGCTGCTGGAGGTTAATCGGGGAAATGATATGTACCAGTCCAGTACACGGATCAACATTGGTGGGCATCAGTTCCGCAAGGTGCAGCGAATCAATAAGGCGGAAAAGTGTGCCAGCTGCCAGGAGAGTGATTCGTTTGTTAACGAAGGCTATCGCTGTCTCGACTGCAAGGTGTTGGTGCACACTAAATGCATCCAGAATGGAGGTATCAAATCGTTGCAGTGTGCAGCTAAGCGGTCGAAGCGGATACGAACTGGGAAACATGACAAGCATGCTCCGATTGGTTTAGGAAGTACGAGTACTCCCAATTCAAAGTTTTCCGCAACGAGGGAATACACCGATTCGACGGACAAGATTATAAGTGATGCCAAAGAGCTGCAGTTGATGCAGGACTTCATCACGCAGAAAATCTGCAAGATGGAAAGCGATTGCGAGAAACCTTCGGAGGTGGACCGGGTGTTCAAACAAGCTCTGCGAGAGTTCAAAGACAATCTGGTGGCGCAGTACAGTGTGGCGCACAAGCAAAACTCGGATCTGCTGAACATCAAGTATCGGGATCTGATCGCCAACTTTGAGCAGGTTATTGAGACAACTTCAGGCAAGAAGAATGATTTCCCGCTAACGATGGGCGTAAATGCGTTCCGAGGTTTCATGAATGAGTTTATGAACTCACGTGAAACGGAGAAACCGAAAACGAAGCGGAAAAAGGATAAGAAACGGAAGCATGACGAACATACCACTTACAATGGTGAGCACTAATTGCGATGAGTGGATATGGGACGAATTCATGTTTAATAATTATTGAATTGTTTTTCGTTCTACAGGCCACACATTCCAGCTGACAATCATCAACATCGCAACGGCTTGCGAAATCTGCCAACAGTTTCTCCTCTGGCCAATCGAACGTGGATTGGTAAGTTTTTCGTCTTTAATTGTATGTTTAGGAGTTTACCTGTTCATGATAAGCTCTACACACGTTATTGTTCTTGGAAACTAGCTATTGAACTGATGGTCCATGTGGCCATTTTTATCCCTCATGTACTATCTTGGTGAACAAATTAGTTACAAAGGTTTAGGTCTTCCCCTACCTTTGAAGGTATCGATAAAATGCTACCTACCCCTTCCCCGTTGGTTTGAGGGATTGTACCCTATTTGGCATAAAGTCATTTGGCATAAGGTCGTTTGGCATAGGGTCATTAGGCATTCAAGTCATTTGGCATAATGGCCGTTTGACATAAAAGTAATTTGGCGTAATGGCCATTTGGCATAATCACTGCACTGAAACGACTACTTTGGACGGAATATTAATTACAAAATCAAAAAACAATTTTTTTTCCATTATTTATATTGAACGATAACGTATAAATAACTAACACAAAATTATACAACAACGTATCCTAACACACAACATTTATAACGACTAACAAAAAGAACTACGCTATTTGGCATTTTAACCCAATAATGCGGCAATCGCTTCGGTAGTGTAACTCAATATTTTGCGCTACTTTTAAAATACTAGCGTCGTTTTCCTGGTATGCTTCGCTACTGCTCAGTCGGACTTAAACTAGCTATAACCATGTTTGAGTAAACCGGGCAAACGAGTGAATTACAGGTTTGCTCGCAAAGTACTGCCGCTTCCCACGCTATAAATAAATTTAAAAAATTCTTCCCAATATTTTGCCTAGACTCGAAAAGGGTAGCAACAGTGGTGGTGATTGGAGAATGATTCCACAATTAGTACACGAGCAAAATCAAATATCAAATTAAAAACTAATCCTAATGTTGTGATGTTGCAGGTCAGCGGTTCTCAACCTTTTTCGTCCCGCGGATCCCTTCGTAATCATCCAGGGTTGTTGCGGACCCCCACGGTTTAACATCCATTTTGAGTACAATCCAAATATTATTTTCAGTCTTTTACAAAAAAAGCTCCTTTCGAGATTAATAATCTTCTCCACGGACCCCTGGTGACTGCTTCATGGCCCCCTAGGGGTCCGCGGACCCCAGGTAGAGAATCGCCTGTGCAGGTAATTGTTTCATATCAATTGCTTGCCTTTCCAGCTTAACACCCCCTATCGATTTAGTTATGAGATCCGTCTCCATTTCACTCGAAGATCCATGACGAGTATCAATGACTCTCGTAGAAGACGGGTGAATGTGTGTTTATCGCCGATATGCTTAGGCTTTCGACTCAATCGGCTTGATGCACGATAAGTTCTCCAAAAAAAACCCCTCCTTCAGATCGGCCAGTACTTTACGGAACCAAAGCATGGGCGATGCAAGTTTGCTTGCGTGTTCCTCATCCGACTATTTCACCGTCATTCTTTATTAAAAATCCGGAGTTCTTGTCAGTTTCAGCGCCGGCCCAATCGGCGTCGGCGAAACACTCTAGCCTTTCTTCTCTAGAGCCCAGGTGAAAACGAAAGTCTCTGGTGTCTTTTTGAAATAACTTAGAACACGCTTCGTCTCCGGTCTAGTCACGATTGGTTGTATTTGACACTTTTTTGCCTAGCAACGATGCACTGATGCAAATATCGGGCTGCAATACAAAGCGCTTGTCGGCAATTCTGTCTCCTCTTTTTGTTTTTGGTAACCGGGGTTTAGCAGCACCCTGGATGGTTTGGCTTCCTAGTATTCGAATTGTCCATTGAGCTTTTTGATGTAGTTCAGCTGATTCAACGTGTAATGGCCGTAATTTTTTTCGATTTGAATACCGTAGAACTGATGTTCCTCTAAGCTGGGCAGTTTGAAATGCGCTTCGAGTTTCTCTCGAATCTCCTGGTATTCGCGTTTGCAGAACTCTAACAAGTCGTCTACGTATATAAGTGTAAATGTACACTTCCTGTCCTTTTGTGCTTCACGTGTAGACCCGAGTCGGCATCTGTTGGTTTGAATCTCATCGGTTTGAAGATGCCATCTACTTTCTAAATCCAGACTCGAGCAGATTTTTTAAGTACCACTTTGATCCATGTGGTAGACAAGATTATTATCTGTTACGAAACCCGGCGGCTGCCGCATGTATAGTTCAGCATACAGGTTAGCCGTCTTTATGTCAAGCTGTTTCATCTGCATTCTCTGTGGGGACGCGAATGTCAACCATATTATAAGAGCTGTTTGTCGGGCGAACACTTTGTCGTAATCCGTGCCGAATTGTTGCGATAACGTTTGCGCTATAAACTTCGCTTTGCATCGTACAGTATTACCGCTATCATCCTCCTTTTCCTTGTAGTTCCATTTACAGTCAACTGTTTTTCTTTCGACAGGCAGACTTCACAATGTCACTGTGGTGGAATACCTTTGGTCGCTCGTTCTGACTGTCGGTTCGAACAGATGATCGTTCTCGCCCAATGTTAGTTCGTCGTTACTGAAACCGTTAAAATCCGGATCGGAACCTTAAGTCTCTTCAACTGTCTAGTCGTATTTTTCAGAGTCCTTCGCTTCCGACGCGTAGCTGCGGGTTTCTTCAGAATCGAGTTAAAGCTAACAATGCTGGTATCGCTGACGGTTTCGATTTGTTCACCGATCTTTTCTGGTACACCCTGCACAAACTTAGCGTCTCTGACTTCGCGTAGATCGTTCCAGGACTCCGTAGACTTAATGCTCGGGTGAGCACCCGACAAAACATTGTTTCTGTGCTGTTTCAAAGTTTCTTCCTCTTTGGTTTGTGAGAATTCACTCACTGCTTCCAAAGTGACGTTGATTGGTTTCGTGGGAAGCCTATTTTGGAGGTAAACAGCAGTGTTCAAAGCCTCTGCCCAGAATATCTGCACCGATTTGACGTTAAATAGAAGACATCTGGCAATCTACACGAGGTAATGGTTTTTGTGTTCCGCTGCTCCATTTTGCTGTGCACTATAACCAGCCATAAACTGTGGCTTTGTGCCTTCACGTTTATAAAAAGCTCTTAGTTTCTTCACAGTGTGTTCTCCTCTTTGATCTGAACAAACAGCTTTGGGTTTACGCCCAAAGTGCCAAATATTCTTCCATTTTTGCTGGTACTCCTGGACTTAGCTTTGAGGATGTTGTAAACACTGAACGGAGAGATCCCGTGTATGATCGTCATGAAATAACCGTATCCGGTTACTGACGGAACTTCAACCGGATCACACGTCGAAGTCCGCTCACCAAATATCCTTCATCAATCGGTGGATTGCGTTCGTCTCCCGGTGGCCAAATCTCATGTGCCAAATGTGTCGGCAATTATTATTGTGACCGTTTCCTACATTTAGCAACTAGCAACCTTTGACTACTAATGGATGTTCCAGAAGGAATACAACTAGAGTCAACCTCATCCAGGACGCATACGACGTGGTATAATGAAGCTTGCATATTGTTCATCGGAGTAGGTGGTAGCAGAGGCACTTACAAAGTCTCCAGAAACACATCAGACTACTGAAATAAGAAAGCACGGTGTTTATTGAGAAGAAATGTTGAGGGGACCAATGACAACCTCTCACATGATACATCATACTTTAATCAAATAGTTACTTATCCCACACAGACTTTACAGATCCCGATCAGAATGAAATAACAAGATTATAACAGAACGCAATTTTTGTAACAAATTGTGTTATAAATTAGGTCTCGTTAGTAGTTAAAATAACAGAAATTTATAACAAGTAATAATGCGAGATATAATTTTGAAATATTTCTGTTATGTGTTTCTGATCGGGATGATTATTATCAGTATCAGTGAACTACACACACTGGGGGCAGCAGAGACAGGAGTTCAGGGACTGAACGACCACCCCCCCCCCCCTTTGGATCTACTGCGAATTGGGGAGTCATGCTAGGATATGATGGGGTTTGGGTAGCATTGGGTTCCTTTAAAAAAGCCATGATTCCGAGAGCAACTCCGACGAAGCGAGTCTGTGCCGCTTCTGCTAAGATCCTAAGATTTCAGTAATCAAAGATCTTAGCAATAAAAGGATTCTAGCCCAACCGGAGTGCCAACTGATACATCAGGAGCGACGCCATTAACACCATGGCAAACGACAAGATGGATCATGAATTGGGCCACGATTTTGGGCTTACAGGCGTGCTGTTCTACTCCCTGAGTAAGGAAGGATGACGCCGGCTTGAAATGGCGAGTCGGTTAACAGCACGGCTACCTACGTCTCGTTAAAACCTTAACAAGTCTCCGTGTACGTTCAAAACTCGTCATTAATAGTTGGTGGTACTACGTTCGGATGGACCATTCCCGATTTTACGTCGATTAGGCACTGAACGCCACTTTTTATGTAGGATAGTGTCAACACTTGTACGGCTTCCCTGCTTGCATACATAACCATGGGATCACAAGAGGTGACTACGTACAACGAGTGGATGTAGCGAATAGGCGTGGCCAACCCGTTCGTCAGAGGTGGTTTGATGAGGTCACCACCAGCAGCAGCTGAAGTTATTCAGCAAAAGCAAGAGGAGAATTCGCAGCCCACAGAAGCGGAAAGTAATGACAGCGAAGTGCTTGGTGGAGGAGCTTCACAATTTTGTGGATGCGAGAAACAATGCCCATAAAGACATTAAGTAGATGGTTCTCGGAATCCGAGAGGCGCTAATGTATAACACGGCAACGCTGACGGCTGAGCTGTACCTGAGCAGGCATTGGCGTCGGCTAAGGCTACTATCTTCCTAGCTCCCTCGAAGCAGGGGAAGTATAAGCATTTTAAAGTTGAGAACATATCAGTTTCCGTGACTCCAAAAAGGGTAAGAATCTCGCCAGGAGACGGAAGACTAGGCAGGCCCAAAGGCAGATGCTCGAGGACGCTGTTGTTGCCGAAGGAAAGGGCGCCACTCAACCGGGAGAAAGCTGCAGTACCGTTGTAGGTCGGAAGGAGAAACACGGGAAACAGCAAAAGCGGAAGGAAAAACGAAAAGCGGAGCAGAAGAGAAAAGGAAAACCTTCGGCTCGTCAGAAGCCTTGCTCGTCAAAAGCGCTTCTCAAGAAGGTCAGAGAGGACCCGGAGCTTAGAGATTTGGAGTAAAAATATGGTGTACCCAAAAAGGTGAGACGCTCTTCGAGTTGAAGGAAGATCCCATGATTAACAGCTCGACTATGCAGGTGATTATTACCAAATCACTGAGTGAAGAGGCAGAAGTGAAAACCTTAAGTCCAGAGACAGTGATTGTGTGCAAAGACCTAAACGAGATCACGTCGGAAGAGAAGCTGGGAGGTGCACTAATGCAGCAGTGTAATCAGGGCGAGGTGCACATGACGATCCGGTTAAAGAAGGGATACGGAGGAACTCAGCAATGATTCGTTTACCGGTAACCGGGGGTAGGCAAGGTTACGGTTGGGTGGTCGAGATGCCCTTTGAGGGGAGCCCCTCGATTCAATAAACAAGCGGAGACATGCTTCAAGTGTTTGGGCTTTGGTCATTTGGCAGAGCGCGGCTGGATCCAGAATGTGCTGGAAATGCGGGGAGAAGGTGCATCCTGCGAGTGATTGCACGCATAGGTCGAAGTGCATACTTTGCATTCCATCAGACGGGTGGCTTCAAATGGCATGCCAAAAAGTGGTCGACTGTAGGCCAATCATGATGGAGATAACCCGGATAAACCTGAGTCACTGTGACACCGGGCCGTAACTGTTGCGGCAGTCTACGACGTAAACTATGTGTGATGTCGCTTTAATTGCAGAGCCGTATCAAGTCCCTCCTGATAACGGTAAATGGGTGGTGTATATGTCTGGAACGGCTACGATACAAGTTATGGGCAGATTCTTCATTCAAGAAGTGGTAGAACGATCATAGGAAGGATTCGAGATCGTCAAAATTACCGGCATCTTCGTGTGCAGCTGTTACGCTTCAACAAGGTGGACAGTGAAGTTTACCGAGCACTTGAACGGCCATCATCGGCCGGTTATCATTGGTGGTGACTTCAACTGGGCTGTGGAGTGGGGCAGTAGCGTAACCAACGAAAAGGGGTATATCCTGCAGGAAACTAGCGAAGTTTGACGACCGATTGTGCAATGAAGGTTCCGTTGGCACATTTGGGAGAAATGGGAGGAAGTCTATCATCCACACGGACATGGATTGGAGAATATGCGATAAGTATACGCATAGCGACCACCAGGCGATTCACTACCGTATCGACCAACGGAATCCTGCTGCGGCAGGTAGAAGGATGACCGGCGAGCGGAAGTGGAAGACGAAAGCCTTCAACAAAGACCTTTTCGTTGAGGTATTTCGGCCGAACGGCGGGATCGAGAACGTAGATGCGGCTGATCTAACAAGATGGATTGTGACGACTTGTGGCGCTACAATGCCCCGAAAACTGTATCCACGCAATAGACGACGTCCAGCTACCTGATGGAACGAGACGCTCAGTACGCTACGCCCTGCTTGTTTCGGAGCCCGACGGCGGGCTCAGAGAGCAGTAGCGGAGCCAGATAGAGAGCAGTACAACGCAGCGTTTCAGGAAGCTAGGGTCACTTTAAACCGGGAGGTCAGCAAGTCAGATTGCCACAAAAAAGTTGTGCCGAGAAGTAGACGCGCATTGAGTCGTGATGGCGAAAATGAAGAGCCCATCGACGCCAGTCGAAATGCGGTCGAGTGCGCTGAAGTTAATCGTTGAGGGTCTCTTCAGAAGCACGATCCAGCTACCTGGCCACCGCACGGCGAAGAAAAAATCGGCATGGACTATCGGCAAGTGACTAACGACGACCTTGAAGAAGCGTCGAAGCGATTGAGTTCAAAGAAAGACCCCGGTCCGGATAGAATACCAAACGTGGTGTAGAAAGCTGGCGATCCTGGCATACCCGTACATGGTGATTAGGATGGTGATACAAAAGTATCTAGATGAAGGCAACTTCCCCGAATTGTGGAAGGTACAGAAGGTGGTGTTGTTGCCAAAACCAGGGAAGCCAAAAGCATCATCTAAACGAAAGCAAAAAGGAGATCGATATTGTGCTGTGATCACGATGGATGCGAAGAATGCATTTAACAGCGCCAGCTGGGGAGCCATCGCCTAATCGCTGCACAAAATGAGGGCCCCCGATTATATATGCAAGATCCCGAAGAGCTAGTTCCAGAACAGAGTGCTGCTATACGAGACGAACGAAGGGCAGAAGTCAATGCGAGTCACAGCGGGCATTCCTGAAGACCCTATTCTCGGTCCAATACTTTGGAACGGGATGAACGGTAGGGTCTTAGTCCAGCAAAGTGAAAATCGTGGGTTTCACCGACGACGAATCACTAACGGTGATCATCCATCCAGACACTTGAAGAAATGGAGGTGTCGGTAACGGAGACAATAGACACAACTGAGAATTAGATGAACGGGGTCGAGCTGCACATAGCTCACCACAAGAAAGGGATCATTGACATCAGAGGACACGTGATTGCATCGATGCGTGCACTGAAGCAAGTGGGAGTGACGACCGGTTGAACTTCACCAACCACGTCGACCACGCCTCCGCAAATTCGGCGAAGGCAAAGAACGGCCAATAGCAAGAATCGTGTTAAACATCGGCGGTCCAAGAAGCAGCATGAGATGTCGGTTATCTTCTGTTTCGTCATCGATACTGCGATATGGGGTTCCTGTCTGGAGTGCGG
The DNA here is from genome assembly GCF_030247195.1 of Topomyia yanbarensis. Lineage (NCBI taxonomy): Eukaryota > Metazoa > Arthropoda > Insecta > Diptera > Culicidae > Topomyia > Topomyia yanbarensis. The sequence continues at coordinate 399,248,659 of NC_080671.1, read as the reverse complement.
CGCTGAAAACCAAGCGGAACCGTGAAAATCTGAACCAGCGAGCGCATAAAGAACAATATCGTCGGAGGTAGTATGCGTTATTACCGGTATGCCACAATCGAAGAAATACCAGAAACGTGAGGAACATGGTGCGAATCGATTCGATGGCGACGTGGCAGTAGGGATGGGACAATACGGAGAAGGAAAGGCGAACCTACCGGTTCTTCCCAAACCTGTCGACGTGGGTCGATAGAGAGCACGGATAGGTAAACTTGCACCTGGTACAGCTCCTATCGGACCACCGCTGCTTCAGGAAGTATATTCATCGGTTCGGGCACGCAACGTCATTGTTGTGCCCGGAGTGTGAGAACTTCGAAATGATACTGGGTGTGGTCTTCGAATGTCCTAGGTACGAGATGCTTGAAACAGGAGGACCGGACATCAACCCGGATAATGTCACATAGCGACATAAACGACGTGAAACGCGGTCAACAGAGTGATGACGCATATCATGACCACCTTACAGCGAAAATGGCGCGAGAAACAGTGAACAACGGTTTCGGTAGAGCAATAAATGCCGGGAAACTCCACCGAAGTACGCTAAATCTAGCGCCGGGGACTAATTGAGTAGACTAAGACAGAGCACCGAGTATGGGTGGACCAGCGAACCGAACGCCATTCTCCACCCGGAATCTCAGAACCAACCACGGCAACCTATCGGTTGGCCCGAGAGAAACATCGCAATAATCAAAAAATAATCGGTATCGGGAGAACTTCTTTCGCCTTGGAGCTCTCTGTCGGCGTAAGCTAGATCCATGAATGGATAGATCAATGGAAATGTACTTCATGGTCATGCAGAAACATAAAGAGGCCCACCGTTGAAGGCGGTTTGCTTTCTACACTGGAATATTACGATTTGAACCAGAAGTCGCCGCACGATAATCGCTCTGGAGAACGAAACGCCTATTGTTGCAGTCTGTGGAATGTTGTAACCGCGTACTCCAATTAGACCCGAGTTTTCTTCTCAATCTGGCTGTAATGGGACTTTGCTGGAATTAACCGCCGGGATGCATGGTAGATGGTCTTCTCTAATCCGTCGATGTGCAGCTCGGTCACTACGTTCGGTGTATCTTCGAGAGTCATGAAGTTTAGTTTTGGAATAAATAGAACCAGAAGTTTCTCGGGATTGATAAAAATGTAATTTAGTAAAAAAAAACCCAACATTACTCCTACGGCGTTCGATAGAACTCGCGGGTTATCTTTGGAATTCTTACCAGCAGCTGCCGCACAATGGACTGACCAACCTCAGCGACGCCTTCGCTACGCGGCTATCATTTTTATGTGGCGAACTTGAGTCCGCAGCTGTTAATCCCTTGCCAGATTATCAGTTTTTGGACGAATGTACCGGCGCAAGCTTTAATTTGCTAGGAACATTACCACGTGCTGTCACCAGATAAGACTTATCCGGGTAGCTCCCTGAACTCCATATTGGCAGCCTCTATATTTCGTTCGAACGCAGCTGTAAACTCCCAGGCGCGTGTTCTGACTACTAGATTCTGCTTCATTGTCATTGGAAATGCTTGAGAACATCTCTCACTGAAAAAACGGCCATTTTAAACTATTTCACGATATTTCGAATTTACCACGTCGGGTTGTCGACGTGGACATCTAGTAAATTCCGAAAATGAGTGTGTTGCTATCTAATCTAGAATGGGCACCTACATCAAATCTACACTAGGCACAACATTTGACTATTGATTTCAATAGCAACTCTAATTATTTATTTAATTCTCTTTCCAGGTCTGCCAAAACTGTCGACTGACGTGCCACAAGCGGTGCTACCTGAAGTCGGCCGGATGCAGTAAAATTGCCAACTCCGGACCACTGGTGCAGGGAATGACTGGCGTCGGTGGAGCCGGTGTCGTAGGTAGTGGCGCAATGTGCGACGCCAGTGGGCAGCCCACTAAGTTGTTCGGTGTGCCGCTGACTGCGCTATGTGCCGGAAACGATGGTATCAAAATCCCAGCCCAGATCTACAGTTTGATCATGATGATTGAAATGCACGGACTGTACTCGGAGGGTATCTATCGGAAGAGTGGCGTTAGCTCTAAAATTAAGGAATTGAAAGTCAAGATGGACCGAGGGATGGGTAGTTCCGACGAGATGGACTACGAAAGCTACAATGTACATGTGCTAACAAATGTACTCAAGTCGTTCCTAAGGGAAATGCCGGAACCTCTGCTGACGTTCGATAGGTACGATGACTTCCTAAGGGCGGCAGATCTGTCCGATGGGAACGATCGTGTGCAGACGCTACTGTCGTTAATCAAGAAGATTCCACCGTCGCATCATTGTCTGCTAGAGAGGTTGATTTTCCATTTGGCGCTGGTGGCCAAACTGGAACAGTACAATCGAATGTCAGCCAGTTCGTTGGCTATTGTGTTTGCACCGTGCGTGCTAAGAACGAATCGGTACGTTCCTGCCCAGGACAGTTTGAACGATATCGGCCGGCAGACCAAGTGCATGGAGACGTTGATAACACAGAAGATGTTGAACGTGAAGAGTACCCTGGCGGACATTGATACACTGGACACAGCGGCACATACGGCCACAACAAGGTTAAGTACTCTGCGAAGTAGTAAGGTATTTACACAGGAAGAAATGGCTGCCAATTCACGGGGTGGAGGCACAAGTTTGGAAACGGAAACAGAAGAAATGCTGCTAGAGGGACATATCCAGGAAATTAAGAAGGAAAAAGCCTTGCTGACCTCAACTTTACCGAGCCTTGCCAGGGCAAGCTCGGATGATGATCTGCTTTCAACGGATCTTGATGGAGAGGGTGGTAGTTTGGACGATCTGAGCAGCAGTAAAGACAAAGATCTGGACAGTAGCTACAACAATGTGATCAGTGATAGTGGAATCTCGATTCGCTACCAACCGCCGTCGGATCACGGTAGCAGTAATGTTAGTCTTAACAATGATGTACCAATGGCTGTGAGCTATAATTTACGAGATCAAAGCATCGATTATTTTCATAAGGTAGGCAAAACGAAATCTCTGTCCCACCAAACGCTGATAGACCGGGAGGCGTTCCTAAAAAGCGGCACTCATAGTGGCTCCGCAACGACTCCCCAGTCACCCACAACTACCATCACCGCATCGTCTTCGTCCCCTTCATCCTCCTCAGCGCCATCGATGAACAAATCTCAAAACGGTAGCACCAGCAGCGTTAGCAACAACAGCACTTCCAGCAAACGGTCCGATAGTCAACAGTTGAATCTCAGTCATTCGATGGTCACCCTATCAACGGGCGTTAGTGGAGCAATCGGCAACACCTCCTCGTCCACCTCGGATCTGCAACGACAGAAACCGATCATTATGCGTAGCATATCCGGCGGCTACGAACCTTCGTCCTCGATTGGTGGTCTAAATCCACAAAAAATTCTAATCCAACAGTCTGCCTCGATTCCAATCTCTTCATCGTCCTGCTCGTCATCGTTGGGTAACGTTAACAGCAATAGCGGCGGCAGTGCGATGAAGGACAATAAGGATCCGAAAATGAGTCGGCGAATGTCCGGTAGCAGGCGCCAGAACAGCAGCGGTGGTCCTCCACCACCGCCTTCATCGAGTGCCGGTGCGGGTGGAGCGGCACCTGGCAACGGCGGCGACGATGAACCAATCATGGTTTAAATCTCGCGTAAGACTAGTTCAGTTATATATTGTTTCCTTTGTTTTTTTCTTTTCTTCTCTTTTCTTTCAAATTTAATTGTGTTTTCTTCGGCCAGAAAGAAAACGGTTCAGTTGATAGTTAGAAAAAAAATGTTACACGAACAATATACACTCTTTTTCTCATTAAAACAAACAAACTAATTGTTGAAAGCAAACCAGACAAGAGAGAAATAAGTCGCATTCAGTTTTTATGTGTAATAGAATTTATGATGATTTACTACTATTAATAATCTTATTTATAACGCAAATCGCAGAAACAACTTGTAACATTAAAAAGTGATCATATATAGAGCAAAGGCAAAGCTGAGCGAGAGAGTGCGATGGTGGTGTAACTGCGCTGGTGTTTAAACGTTAACTTGTGCGTGTGCGTGGTTACGTGTGTATGTGTGTATACGGGTGTGTGCGACGGTGTAAAATGTAGGTCAAATATAAAAAAAAACTCATTACTCTTATAAAAAAAATGAAACAACAAGAATGATAACATACAAGCGCATATAAATTCACATATTTAGATAGTGCAGAATGAATCATTATAACAAAAATTCAAGAAAAAGTATATATAAAAATATGATAATCACGCTACTCGAACGAATGATTAAACAAGAAAATCTATTTGAAAACGAATTTAAAGTTTAGCCAAATTGTTTCGTTTTTTCTTTCGGTTCCGAATTATGTTTCCTTTTTGTCTTTTGGTTATGATTGCTTTTACTTATCATCAGTCGTTTTTTATGCTATGTACAGTTCGATTTTTTTGTTCATCAAATCATACGCTGTATTGAAATTCTCAGCGCCCTCGTCGTACTTGAGCTTTGGAAGTCTGTAGACAAAGAAGATTCGGCAAAGCGCCAATGTGGTTTGTGGCTGTTGTTATTTCGAATGCAAATCACGTACTGAAAAGCCTCTAGCTTTGGCACTATGCAATAATGTTAAATGGTGTCAAAAACGGATTAGTCCAGTATGAATATGAGAACACCAACGATTTTTTTTGTAGCTCATCAAATTATTCTTCACGTCAAGCAAGCTTCAACATATCGTCGCTGCTTTGATATCTTATAACAAGCTCCATTTAGCAATTTTCGAGATAAATGATTTTTAGAGTAACGATAAAGTTTATGGTACAGAAGGAAAATTTGCCGGCTCTAGTTTTATTTTCATTTTACAACGTTTGGTGGAGCAATGAGAGCTAGTTAATCCAAGGTCGAGGATAGGAGCCACTCAGTCGGTCCATACATACCACAAAAACTATCATTGAAGAGGACCAGGATGTGGGTTGGGATAGGGTTTGGTCATTAACGTACGCTTGATGAATATTTGAGGTGCAGAATGTTATGAAAATGTAAATTTATTTGCCCTTTTGTTGTCGGTAGACACCGTACAGATTATGCTTAATTCTATTGATAAAGTAGTAAATTTTTTCAATCGCTGACTTAAAATTAGATTTTGAAGTATGGAGATCGCACAAATGAGACGTTTTGTTGAAACGAAGTTTTCTGTCGAATAACACCCCCAAATTACGGATAGGATCTACCCTCTCGATGACACAGGTTAGAAGGGTATATTCGCAACGCCTTAGAACTGTCGAGCATCCAAAACTTAACACCTTACATTTATTTACGTGTTGATCTGCATGTCATTCAACAAGCACCACTCCTTAATATTGTTTATGTCATCTTGGAGTACATCAGAGTCCAGTATTGAGGCAATTGAACGAAAGATTTCAGGTCATCAGCCTAGAGTAGTTTTCCAGAGTAGTTCGGAGAGGTAAGAATGCAGCCATCATATAAGCCATAGAGGAAATCCTACTCGCTGCAGTTTCATAACAGCAATATTGTGGAGCAACTTGTCGAACGCTTTCATGAAATCAAAATATATTTTATCCACTTGTAGACGCTTCTCGGCAGCTGAAACTAGAAAACATGTGTATTTCATCAAGTTCGAAGCGGTCGAATTTTTTTTTACGAAGCCGTACTGACACTCGTCAATGTTGTTCGAAGATTCAGCTTACTCGTTGTAATCAAACTTTTCTAGAACTTTCGCCAGTTTGGTGGCGTGATTCCTCTGTAGTTTTCGACGTTATGAGTGCTTCCAACCTTGGGAAAGTATTTTCTGTAATTGAACACTGAAAAATAATGTTTACTGGTACAGAAAGAGCTCGGGTACATTGTTTTATGAACGCAGGAGGCAAGAAATCCGGACCTGGCCCTTTCAAGGGATCAACATTAGCACGGTGGAGGATGATCTTATACGTTGGCAATGTAGCAAGGTACTGTTGTGAGGGATAGGCAGGATGGCTGGTAAATACATCTCGGAAGTGGCCTGCAAAAAGCTCCACCGACTTGGCTGCAGACTGCGAGCTTTTATCTCGAAACTAGACATTTTCTGGCATACCTCCGGAACGTTTTCGGCCCTTTATAAACTTCCAGAATGTCGAGGGATTGTTTCGTAGGCTACATTAGACTTGGTTAAGGTACCCGCCAAATGCACTCTTTCGGGCTGTTTCATATGGCAGTTCTATTAGAGACGAAAGCTGGACGACTACCACGGAATTAGGAATCAGTATCGACTGGCTCGTTCCCCATGTTGATCATAGATTTGTACCTAGTCGCATTTTGTCTTTTCGTCATTTGCCTAATGGGAAGGATTGGGGAAAATAAAAACACAGAAAACAGACGATACGGTAGTATTCTTCACTTCCAAGGGAATAAAAGACACTACTCGATGAGCGGATATATCAAAACCCCCGAGGGGATAGCGAGATAACACGCCTACGACAACATCCCCGAAGAGATATTCAGCCTTATTCTGCATTACGACGGATTGATTTTTCGAACGAATGTGGCTCGATCGAATCTGACTCCCGTTTGCTTTTGATGTCGTTATTGAGAATACAAATCTCATGCGTTCGAAAAAACAATTGCTGAGACCATGTATCCCAATACCTTCAGCTCGGGCTTTGCGAACTCGCACTTCTCGATTTTCATAATGAGCCCTGCTGTGGAGAGCCTCTCCTGTACCATTCTGAGATGTTTCCGATGTTCTTCCGCCGTTCGGCTGTATACGTTAATATCATCCATGTAAACCACTACGAACTTCCACAGATATTCCTTTAGCATCTGATCCAGATGCCTTTGGAGAGTCGTTGGGGCGTTTACAAAGCTGAACGGCATGCGGGTAAATTGCCTTCTTTACATCTGGTGTATCTTCTTCCCGGATTCCGATTTGATGGAAACCAGACACGCAATCTAGTTTAGAGAAGACCTGGGCTTCCCCTAGCGTCTCTAGAATTTCATCCACTGTAGGCATCGGGTAGGAATCTTATCGTCACCTCATAGAACCATTTATACAGGAGGGTTTGGGACTAGGAGATTCGGAAAGGCGCAAGGGCTGTTGGGTGACAGCGGCGGTTGTGTGATCTCGCTTTAGATCACTGTCGCCAATGCGATAATTATGTGTTCTTCATGAGACGTCATCATAGCCCAAGGATAGCATTAGGGTTTGCGCATTGGGCCGGAGTCCCACGAGTTGCAGGCTTGAATCCTGCCTCAGGGGTGATTTTTTCACACAATTGCTTTCGTTTAACTTACCCCTTCGATGTTTTCTTCGTTGAGACCACCACAATAGTCTTAAATAAGGTATTGGCATAGTCAAAATTCGAACAAATGAATTAATTATGTAAAAGAATACCTTATCCTGGCGAAGCCTTCATGTTTCGACAATAAAGCTCACTTATCTCCTCCAATTTATTTCAAACAGGTATAGCTTTGTTCGCTATCCGGAGAGAACCAAACAATACCATGCCATAAGCCAAACCCACTGAAGGTGGGGATGAAAAAGGTAGGAGGGTTTAAAAAGACATCCGTGAACAGCACGATCGATGTGACTTTTCTCCAATCTACCTTGCACTCGATAAGTATTAAGACTCGAAGACCCAATACATTGAGCCGAAACATTGATCGAGAGAACACATCTGTGATTGTATTTTTTTCCTTGATATTCATCAAAAAATATACCCATTTAAAGGGATTAAAAGGAGCACACTTCTCGCAACTTTCATTATGATGTTATGGGAAGTTAGTACGCCTGATGTTGTGGGAAGTGACTGAAAATCCGCAAAGGAGTGGAAATGGTCTGCATGCATCAACGCACAGTGATCACCTTCCATGCAAAAGTCGGACAAAACCTCAAAAGTGGCCCGAATTTGATGAAAACTTCACATTAGGGTAATTTTGTGACGCTGAATTCATATTTGATGTTTATTTTTTTGTTTTTAAAATCCTCAAAATTTTGGCACTTAGGGTGGTTCGAAAATTCAACAAAGTGCACTATTTCCGAAAATTCATTTTCAAAAAATTGGGTGCGTGAATTTTTTAGCAGAACACACATTTTTTCAATTGTTGATAATGATATGACACATCTATAAATATTGCGAACCCTGGGTAGTCAAAGGCTACCATGCGTCTCCTTCAGACGTATCATGAAAAATCACCTTTTATCATACCTCGGGGCAGAAAGGGGCAAAACAAGATATTCATTTTCGGAAAGTACACTAATTTTTAAGTATAATGAACAACAAGCGATCTTTCCGAACCGTTTCAAAAAAAAGTACAGCCACTTTGAACATTATAACTTTAAACTATTGCTCGATTTATTATTTGTTGCTCATGTCTGAGCAAGAAGAAAGGCTTGTATCGACTAAATCGAATGGCAGCTATAAGTCCAGCGAATAACCTTTCAAATGAAATCAGTTTGTCCCCAATCGGAATCTTAACTTAAAAGATATATTCATTTGAATAACTTAGGTTTGAAAAGAGTTTTCCTCAGAATTCATCATCTATTTCACCTTTGAAGTTCTGTAAAAAATATTGAACTCTCGTCTTCGGGACTTAATATTTTGAGAAGACTCTATTCAACCTGTTAAGAAATAGAGAAAAATGTTAAATCACGAAAAATCTAAAATAAAATTTTGAGGTTTTATTTATTTATTTATATACAGGTCTTCGACTAATAATCGCACAGACTGGCTTATCAACTAATCCTAATACTAAAAGTACATCTTGCAACATTAAAATCGAAAAAACATGAAACTTGATTAAACACACGACAACATACATTTAACGGGTTGTTTCGTCCGAATTGCGTACGGCACAACGGTAAACGGAAAAAGTCCACTTGGCGTGTTTGTCTTCTAGGTGCATTGAAATTAAGTTGACCCAAGAGTTGGCTGCTTTCAATGTTCCCGTCCAGGATGTCAAAAATAAGCATTCGTTGATGTTTGATTCTCCTGTCAGCAAGCGTAGGCAGGTGGATTAATGCGCAACGTTGCACATACGGCGGCAAACGAACTGGGTCGGTCCAAGGTAAAAGGCGAAGAGCATACCTGATGAAACATTTCTGCACCCTCTCAATGCTGTTAATGTGGACTCCGTGATAAGGAGCCCAAACAGGAACGGCATACTCCAAGATGCTGCGTACAAGCGAACAATAAAGCGTTTTCAAACTGTACACATTCTGGAACGACTGAGTGTTTCGCCTTAAAAATCCTAACATGCAGAACGCTTTGGCGATAGTAGACGCTACATGCTCGGAGAAAGTTAACTTGTTGTCCAAATAAACTCCCAAATCTTTGACGACGAAGTTGCGGTGCAAGTTGGCTGACGACATTTTATAGTTAAACATGTTCGGCGATAGGATCCGAGTGAATGTAATCACGCTGCATTTTTCTATATTCACCTCCATTCCATTGATGGTGCACCAATTTAACAAAGCGTCAATGTCTAGCTGAAGTAATTTACAATCCTCCAAAGATTTTATAAGTCGGTAGAATTTCAAATCATCGGCAAACATAGATTTCGGAGATTTCAAAACCGTGCCAAGATCATTTATAAACAAAATGAAGAGCAATGGTCCAAGATGACTGCCTTGTGGCACACCAGAACAGATATCAAAAGGTGTAGAAAGTGTATCACCTAATCGAACAAAAGCGCTTCGTCCTGCGAGATAAGAAGCAATCCAATCTGATAACCAGTCCGGGAATCCAATGCGTTTAAGCTTCTCGACAGCAAGGCGATGCGGAACACGGTCGAAGGCCTTTGACAAGTCAACATAAATGGAATCAACTTGTTGTCGCTTGTCAAGTTTGTCGATGATGCTGGATACATACGCCATAAGGTTTGTGGTTGTAGATCGTTTACTGACGAAGCCATGTTGTTCCTCAACGATGATATGACGCACAGACTGATAAACAATGTCGTATATCAATCGTTCAAATACCTTCGGGAGGCAGCTGAGAATCGATATCGCCCGATAGTTCTCCACATCATGAACGCTACCACTCTTGTGCACAGGTGTGATAGCAGCAGATTTCCAGTAACTAGGAAAAACAGCGTCAGTCAACGATCGATTGAAAATAACGGACACTGGAAATGCGAGAGAGTCCGCACAGTTTTGGATGAACGATGGTGGTAAATGATCGGGTCCCGCTCCCTTGGACGCATCTAAAGACTGCAACTTGACGAGAACATCCTCACGAGTCCGATTTTGAGGTTTTGTCCGGCGAGGCGACACTGTGCAACGGTTTGATCAAAAAGAGTGGGAATTTACATTCTAGCAAAGTCTACACAATTAAATACAATTTTGTACTACCAGTTATTCAAAGTTTATAATATTATTACACAGAAGAACCGCAAGAAGGTGCTACATTTAGACGTTTAAATGATCAAAGACGATGTACTTATGATCATATAACGACGGATCGAGCTCGTTGGGTACGAACCAGATTCATGCGTAATACCGTCAGAGCAGAGAGTTACATCTAACATTCTCTGCCAGATCATGAAAATGTTGGGCGATTTCCAACATTAGGTAGGGTAAAGTGCCCATTTCATCCTATTAACTCTCCGGAAGTCGCGCATATGACTCACTGAATGAGCAGCCGCGTGAGTCCTAAGACGATTTCGCTAGATTTTCAGAGCAGCGTGCACTCAGTGCACTAGCGCGACTGCCGGAAGGTTAAGGAGGGTATCACACTAATTCATTAATCTTTCGGCTTACAATCGATAGAATGCGTATAAAGTTGCATCAATAGATTTGCTTCGTTGTTATGAACCAAGACAATAACGCAAAAGCCTTGACAACGATGAAATGCTCGTGTTAGAGCACAACTAAAACTCGAATGGTGCGCCCTAATTGCCGCCTTATCATTTGACCTGTGTTGAATAAAAATGGCAGAATTGCTCTAATTAACGGTTTGATAATATGAACATGACGCAAATAGGCTCATTACCCTATATGTAGGTTTGTGCTACTTAAGTATTCCATTTATTTATATCTGACTAGCTAATACCCACCGCGCGTTGCTGCGAGTTTCAACGAAATAGGAGTAAAACACAATTTGGTCCGAAGCAAAAAAAAACCCGAAACACCATCTAGCGGGCAAATACTTCCCAACCAATAACATACAAATACACTCCATAACGAATGCCTACTATGTATAAATTTTTACGGTTATCCCGGTTAAGGCGTTTTGGAGTCTATAAATCATATTGTCGCAACGGCACTAAATCGAACTGCCCGGAGTCCAGTTGCGAAGCAGTCGGCACTTGCGCATTTTCTGTCAAAATTTTTTCAACATCCATTTCGGTCAGTGTATCTGGTGTTAATAAAGCTGTTTGTTTATGTTTACAAAAACAATAATGATATATTTATGTTTATGCTGCAGATGAATTTGTACTATTCTAACTATACTCGATATCAGCACTGCATATTTAATCATCAGCATTATGTACAGCAACTAGAAAATACCAAACACGTTGGCTTATAATCGCCTATAGCGAAGCCCGAAACCATCACTTGAATCCCACGAATTGCGAAGAAACAAGCGTCCAGTGTGTCAGAGATTCGCTTAACACTGCAAGACTAAGAACTGTAACGAGTCAAAATCCAAGAGAGCGAGATCTCTTCTTCGGCCTATGATGAGCTCTTTCTAGCCCTCGCTACCAATTGGGGCGGATGGAGCCGAACGCCAAGAGCAAGGCGAACTGTATGAGGGGATTGCTGGCAAAATGCGTTTTTTTCCTTGGTAGCGACACTCGAGATTTAAAACGGCGGTTGTTTTCTCTAAATGATTTTCCTTCTCCCTACCTCCTATACACAAATTTAGATTTAACAGTTTTTTTACTTATCTTTATGGGACATGGGCAAATGTAACAGAACCACGACATTCCGTGCTCGACTGACATATTTTACTCGACTGAAAGTCTCCGGTTTAAGTCGCCTCTTACGACATGGGAACAGAAATTCAGTGACATACTTCGAGAGATTTCAGCCCGCCGGATACTAAAGACCATGGGTTTCTGTGTGAAAACATGAAATTTTTCGCTATTTTATAGTTTTGATCAACAATACTATGTGTCTTGTCCGCCCACTAGTGAGTTTGTGGAGGTTAGGAGTCGTGTTGGAAGCTTCATTGGAAATGTCGCAGTAGCTTTACGAGTGCGTGTACCATATTATCTGAGCTTGAGCTGGAGCTTGTGCGACCACCCAGGGAATCAGTATCGTCGCTGTTGTGCTATCACGCAGAAAAATTTAGCATATTTAAACCAAAAATATGTGTTATTGAATTCAATCAATTATTGTTTATCACTTTAACCAACAAAATTATTAATTTCACAGTATTTTTTTATTAGAAAAACAATGTATTTTTGCTTTTAATAAAAACATTTTTAATTTCAATAATTTTCTTTCATTTTCAATAAAAAAAATTATTAGAAAGCAAAACAATAAACTTTTTTATTGAAACAATAAATAAATTTTATTGAATTCAATAAATAAATTTGTTGTCTCCCGACCAATAATTTTATTTATTGAATTTAATCCATATTTTTATTGAACCTACAAATCTTTTTTCTGCGTGATCTTATGACAAGCGCCATTTTGCACATTTCGAGAAAAACGATTTTTAAAGTTTGAGATTGAATATCATGAAACTTATAAATGGTAGAAACAATTCAGAGAAGTCAATTGATGCTTCTACCTATTCTGTATTAATCTCTTAAATATTACGAAGATCGGTTGACTATGTTGCGAGTTTTCACTAAAAATATAAACAAAAAACGCACTCACACGTGTCATAGGTGTGTATTGATGAAAAAATTTGTATGACGTGTCATAATCGTGCATGGAAAATTTTCCAAAGAAAAAAATCACCAATTATGAACTTTTATTCATATCTTTGGCTTCATTTGGTTTATAAACAATCGGTTAGATGCATTTTGAAGGAAATGAGTCAGGGAATCTAGAAAAAATAGCTATTTTTAGTTACAGTGTTGCCAAATAGACAATATTTCCAGTTTAAAGCTAAAACTGCGTTTTTCTCCCAATACATGTATTTTTCTTTTGAAAATTATTATGCCATTGTGTTCTTACGACATTTTTACACATAAAAGCAACTAAAATTTTATTATAACTTGAGCCAATCCCAAGATATAATGATTTGAAGCAAAAAACTCACAATTTCTAATCACTTTTCTCGCCATATTTCAGTAACCAAGCAAAATTTCAAAATACTGGAAACGCCATCTTGTAGAGATTCGTTAGACGAGTAATGTGGCATATCTAACTCAGTTTACCCCAAAATGGCGTTTGTCATAAGATAGCACAACAGCGACGATATAACTATGCTTGGGAGTAGCGAAACATCTTTCAATGTGCAACTCCTAGTAATCCAAAAGGTTTTTGTTGATCAAGGAATGTTAGTCCGATACTTGCTTTTGCTAGAGGCCGTATAAACTACTGCGCATTCCACATGTATCACGGAAGGAGGATAGTTGTTAGTGAGTATAGAATAGTGACAGGAAAAAAATGACACCTATCGGCCCACCCCTGAGTCGACTCCGGGTCTCACCAGGAGTACTTGTACCAAATTTGAAGCAAATCGGACAAGTCTAGCTACCGGACCAACGTGCCTGAAGTTTGTAGGGGATCTGGGGGTAAGCCCGACACCCTGGGTAAGCCCGACACCCCACGACTTTTCCCAGATATCAAATTTTAAATCATACAATAATGACAGGATATTATTAGCAAAGATAAACTCAAGATTACTATGTCCCTTATAAAACAGCTATGATGTATGGTTCATGCACTGTGAACCGGTGAACCAATTAATAGTGTGCTTTTGCTTGCCCCTTGGATTCGAACGCCTTTACATCTACATAGAAACGCCATGGATACTAGCAAACCATGCATAAACAATAAACATTCCCGGTATTCGACCGAATATTCATGTTCTCAAAACTGATTTCTTTCAGAACGTGTACGCGTTTGAAAGTTTACTCAACTGTGGTGAAATATCTGGGCAAATCTATTGTGTAAGGAAACATATCCGTAATGTTGTTTTACAAACGTAAGTACTCAATTTGATATAAGATCTCGTAAATTGAACCGCGAAATGGAGACAGTAGTTCATCAAATGATTCAACCGTTTATTAACGACGCTGATTAAAATAGTTTTTCGGTTTTCTTTATTACGTAGACGAAATTCTAGGCAGTAATTCTATACATGAAAATTTTCACGCATAGAAAATTATTGTGAATCGAGATACATTTTGTGTAATCTTTATATGCTAACAATTGGCAGTTGTCATGTCTACGACGCTTCAAAAGACGCTGATTATTGAAATATCGCGCTGTCAATTCGACAGTGAACCAGAATCATCGAGGGGTCACATTTGAGTGGTACATGGAATAGTCATGACCATTCTATCTTGAGTTTATCTTTGTTATTAGTACGATTATTTTAGGCATTTCGATACACATCGATGCCGTATGGATTCATTAAACGTCAACAAAATAAACAAAACAAGCGAAAGCAAAGTTGATGCGCATTTGGATGTTATTTTTAGTTGATACATTTTAAGGTTTCAATAACACAAAAGCTTTGAAAATGACCAGTTTTTGTGTCACACATTCTATTCTAGTCTCCATATCGTTATTTGTGTGAATTGAAGATAAGTTTGAGTATTTCAATACTGTTAATTGAGCATTTAACGAAAATGTGCGCTGTTGGGGTAAGACCGACAGTTTTTGGGTGGGGTAAGACCGACACGGTGTTTAGTTGATTGGGTTCGTTTTTGAATCGATACAAATGACTGGGTATATTTTTTGTGTTCAATTATACTATAATTACGTCATATTAATAATTGAAATACACGGAAACTATGTTTTTTTTTGTCTTTATTTATCAGTATTGTCTAAAAGCCGACCAAAAAAATTAAGAAATAAATTGAACGTGTTTCATAGTTATATTACAAACAGAAACGAAAAGTATAATCTAATATGAGATTTTGAAATGATATTCATGAAAAATTTTCATTGTCCGCCGGATTATTGATCAACAGTGTTCCGAAAAATCACAACACGAACCGGATAGCTTACTACGAAACGTGCGTCACTTTTAAGTGAATGAGTCCTAGTAATAGCGTATATAATCTGCTTGCAGAACAGCTCTTCCTACTTAGAATGGCTATACAAGTGGCAATTAGGCTCGAAAGAATTACTTGAGAAAACCCGTACCATAATATAAACCATGCGTTAAACATTATTTATTCATAACACCACGCATTCGAATGCTCTTCCTCTTGCTACGCGATGAAACTACAGAAAGCATGCGTTTGCATCACACATACTCATGTACACATAATTACACTTTATCACACATACACAATACATTTTTAATGGAAAAAAATTGATAAAAAGAAAGTTCAAAAGGGGGTCGCTCTTGCCCCTTTGGGGTGTCGGTCTTACCCGCAGCGTTTTTAATATGTCATTTTTCTCCATTTTTTGGCAACCAATAATTTTTATTGAATTTAATTTTTTGAAACGCTGAAAAAATTATATTTTGTTAAGAACCACCTAAACAAGGATTATGCACAGAATATAAAATTTTAGGAGCTTTGTGGAATTTTAGAAAAATTATTGCGCTTAAGGTGTCGGACTTACCCCGCGGTCCCCTATGGGATTTTTCGACAATTTACATGGAGAAAGCCCACTTGCACGCATTTACGTCGCTAGATGGCACTGTATGCATCGCATTATTACTGTAAGTGAAAATAAGAAAGTTAATTTAATTGTCTACAACTTTGTCAAAGACTGCTAGTGAAGCCTGCTTTGTTGAAAGAAGTTATTAAACTTTTAACGAAGTGATGTTTGAGTCAGTTTTGCATGGGGCCTAGCAGAGCATGGTTGTGTATCAGTACACGATTCGCACAAACTAAACATTTTCTTGAAATAATCGTTAGGTTTAGCTCAATAGTATGTTCAGAAGAATTATAGCATATAATACGAGTCATGTGTTGGTTAGAAAATTTTAGTTCCACATTGTACCGCATAGAGGGCACCAACACTAACTTTTCAACGGCAAGACATAGAAATTAGGTGTCTTCCACAAAGTTGTAGAACAGACATTTTGCAATAATTCTTCCGAACATCACGATGCTCTATCTCTCATCTATGAAAGTTAGTGTTGGTGCCCTCTATGCGGTCACAGGTGGAACTAAATTTTTCTAACCAAAACATAACTCGTATTATATGCTATAATACTGATACACAACCATGCACTGCTAGGCCCCATGCAAAACTGACTCAGACGTCACTTCGTTAAAAGTTTAATAACTTCTTTCAACAAAGCCGGATTCACTAGCAGTCTTCGAAAAAGTTGTAGACAATTAAATTATCTTTCTTATTTTCACTTACAATGATAATGCGATGCATACAGTGCCATCTAGCGGCACAAATGCGAACCATTGGGTTTTCTCCATGTAAATTTTCGAAAAATCCCATGCAAACTACAGGTACGTTGGTCCGGTAGCTAGACTTGTCCGATTTGCTTCAAATTTGGTGCAAGCAGAGCTAAAAATATTCAAATTCATTGAATGAAAATTGATCATATTCAGCTGCATTCATTTTCAATATTCAGTGACGCAGCTGAAAATGTCAAACGAACAAACCGCCCATTCATCCATGCAGATTTTCATTCGGCTCCGATTATTACACGAAGCGACCTTGCAGAAACGAATCAAACGCATCAAAGTAGGCCACGGCACAATGTAAGCGATGATGATTGTTGTTTCATATGCTTTATCGACATGTGAAAACATTTTCCTACACCCAAAACGGTGAGCTCAGATTTTCTGTTTTTGGGCTCACAATCTCATTCCCAAAAGCAATCCTTTTTGAACATTGAGCTGTTCGCGCACAATTCGGGATGAGCGCAACGCTCACGCAAAAAAAAAACGATGACACACACTCACACACAAGGAAGCTTTGTTAGTATTTAGTTTCGTATCTTTCTTCTACACCTTACATTCCCCCCACCCAACCACCACAAGCAATGTCATCACCATTGCTGCTGCATTGCATTTTGTTTTGTTTCATTCTTTTCTTCGCTGCTATAAATAGCTCGTGACCTGAAACTTCTAGTAAAAAAATCTTATATCAGATTCAAGATTAGAACCGACAAACTTCTAATCGGTAAAAACATCTCTTTATTGCCCGTACCATGACGACACACTGGTGGAGTAGTATAATGGCGTATATAAAGCTTCACACTTATGATGAGTGAGATAATATCGTTTGCATCCCGCCGCCGCGTCGGTATTTCAGCATCGTCATTGACGCATTTTGCTTTGTACCATTTCCCCGCTCTGTTATTAATATTTTGTTTGTATGTATGTGTTGGGAACTAAGCCTTACTAGAAAAAAGATTAACGGGTAGCATCAAGACTGGAACCGACAAACATCCACTCGCTAAAACGCCTGCTTTACACCTTATGCCATAACGACACATAATGAGTAGTCGTTCGAATGGGCTATATAAACATCGCATCATTGCAGCAGTGATCACAAATGGGACAGTATGGAGACGATGGTATGTGTTATTCAAGTTATCCCTGCACTACATGAGCCAACAGTGTGTAGCTATGGGGTACGATATTGTATTCCACAAGTATGAGGTTGGTTTAACACTAATGCATCGTTTGGGAGCTTTTCGCTCACAGTTTGAGAGCGAAAAAAACAGAATCAATTCCGCTCTCAACGATTCGTTTTGGGTGTAGATAATTAGTGTAATGAATATATTGTACGATATTCAACTGAATGAATAAGATGGATAGTTGAATGAATATGTTTTCTATTCACCGCGAGTCGCAACAGGTTCATTTTCAGCCGTCAACAAAGAGCTTCGATTATTTTTAACTCTGGGTGCAAGTACTCCTGGTGGGACCCGGAATCGACTCAGGGGTAGGCCGATTGAGTATTCAAAAATTCATTATTTTTATGGGCAGTCTAGTATAGAAGTTGGATTCTACTTCTTCATTACCGACACCAGAGAGGTGACTCCACTATCTTACTTTAGACGTGATCACAGATTTTTTCACCTCAGAAAAATCTCAACGACCTCGGTCGGGATTGAACCCAGACCAGCTGGAATGTAGTATTGCTGAAACTATGAGCTAGTCCAATAACTATAATCGTTTGAGAATTAGGTAGAACGACCACCAGATGACCTTAGCTAGGGTGTGGAGACTATTTTCGCCCTATTTCTATTATCGCCCTACCCATTCGAAGCCGTTAGTTAGAGCAGCGTCTGCCATCTTTGTTCAACGCATTAGGTTCTTTATGGATACAGTTAACCTCACTTTTCTTGACAGTTCGCTTGTACTGTTTACATGGACTTAGAAAAATTTGTGGACGACTATATTCGCTCGAAGCAAATCGTAAAGAATTTTTCTAAGTCCATGTAAACAGTACAAGCGAACTGTCAAAAATGAACACTCAGTTCATTTGTGACGTCACCGTAAAGTATTCAATTGGCCCATATGGTAGTGCGAAAATAGGAGCATTCGATTCGAGTTTTCGTGGCGCTCAAACAGAAGTATTTCCCCATTCTCAGGACATTTTTGGTATTAAATTGGTTCTTGGGAACGAAGCAAGGATACTGATGCCAATTTATGTGCATTTCATCGACTGTAGACTGCGTAATTAATAGAATAGTGTGGCACCCTCCCTAATGGGGCGAAAATTAAGTCTTTACCCTATATGCACGAAAGTCGTTCGCGATCGATTTCTGAAAATTTCAATCACGTAACTTGAACTCCGGACAGCCGGCCTTGGGGAGTGTTTGTTTCTTATTTATAATACGAGCGTTGTTTCTATTTTATGCTTAGTTCGTGCGACCGCCCTTGGTTGTAACTTCGTTATCGATCTGGACTAACTTATATAACTAAAACCGTCGCGGTTAACAACGAGAAAATGTCTCAATAGAAATCTTTTTTCAAATATTTTTACGGAAGGAAAATGATTAATGTAGAAGAAGAGAAAAAATATTAATCGAGGGTTGTACATAAACTAAACCTACAAAAGAAAACCAAGAACTAATTTTTAACTGCCCAAAATAACCATTAACTGTACCGAAAGATTTACTCTGCATAACGGATACACTAGCAGTTCCACTTGCGTGTCCTTTATTCCTACTCCCAGTCAGCATACGACCACAGATCCCAGACGATCTTCACTTCCCGCTCGAAACGAAACTGAGACAGGCTCCAATCCGTCAACCTGTCGAAGTGAATGAACTGACAGCGTTTGGGGGTGGAACCCGACCAAGCCCCGAGTTTATGCAAAAACGGCATAAGGTGGCCTGCACCCAGGTTGGCACCGCGGAGAGGTAAGGGATAGGTGTTCTGTATCAGAGGTGAATGACGACATAGTGTGGCCTCATGTTGCACGATAATAAAGCTTTGGCAACCAATAAGAAGTGTTAAACGGAGAATGGTACAAAAATTGAAAACGTAGGCGGCGCCAGTGGTTGAGTAGTAAGCGTAATCGCCACTCACCCGAGTTGATTTGGATTCAATCCCTGCCGAGGTCGTTGAGATTTTTCTAAGATGAAAAAATCTGTGGCCAGGCTTTCCTTCGAAAGGGAAGTAAAGGTGTTTGACCGCGGTCCATGAGTTGATAGGTCGATATCTAGTCCAGAAAGTGGAGTCGGTGTTTCGCCTCATAGCAGAAAAGGCGATGGAAAATACAAACAGATATTATTCTACAAATATTGGATCTCGAGCGCGCAATTTTTTATTGCGAGCGGAGACTTTCTTTCGCGGAGCGAAACATTTGTCTGCCTACGTACGTTTAAATCTCTTGTTTTTCACGTTTAGGTCATCATCGTTGAACCTGGCTTGGTGCCCGCGAACAGCTTTTACTTATGGTTGATCAGTGTAAACACGGCGTTATTGTTATTACCTTCCTTGCTGATGTTGCTTACAGTTGATTTTGGGGTGCTGGATGTATCTTTTGTCATTATAGCCTGAACAGCTACCAAAAATTTGGTTACCGGTATCGGTATTGAAAACTCTGTTTTGGATTGGTTTGCTGCAGATGAGTTGGCGATGGATTGAGATGCATGCTCCTCTGCATTTTCCGCGCAAGTTTGTCCAAGATGTGCTCTCTGATTAGAGTAGTTGCACGTAGGAGATTGTCCCTCACAGATGTCATAGGTGCATAGCGTAGTTGTTTAATTGTAGTTCCGTAAGTTTTGAGTTTCATAGTCAAGTAGGAGGGAACAAGTCTTTCGACCCGCATTCTCTTTAGAAAAAACGCCATTAGGAGTACCTAACTAGGAAACAGTTTCTCCAAATATCAGGTGTAACGAATTCTACTTCTCCGTATTGCGACATACATTTTTCGATTGACGAGGTTGCGAGGTGATAGATCATGTAGCCTTACATCTATATAGTTATTTTCAATATACACGGGAATCTTTATTCCAACGTTGTCACTTTTAACCACATGTTTAAGTTGTTTTTCAAAACGAACTTTACTCACGATGGTAAGGATAACTTGATTTTTTTCTTTGTTCTCGAGACAATGCATACAAAATCGAAAGGTCTGTTGTACACTTGGCTCGATTGTAGTTTTAACTTCGGCAGAGGTAGAAAGTAGACTGGTAGATCCTCCTTATTTTGTAAAAAAATTACGGAGGCTTTCAAACTTTTCCTTAGTCATACGACTATCCTCGTATGAATTAGATCCATTACAATCTAGTGACCATCTGAGTTAAACAAGCATTTGCCTTCAACGACTCATCCGAATGAAACAGGGAGCAAGATAATCAAATAAACACTTACTATTTGATTATCTATGCGAGTTCTGCAACCCCTTCCCTGACAAAGTCGTCCTAACTAGAGTCACACGAATCGACCATGCTAGCGGAAGGCTCAGCACCAACTCGCATCACTCACAGCTATCGACTTGGGCTTTGTAGTAGAGTCCTGTTAGAGTCGATTTCATCACACCCACACTCAACTCCCAAACCAGGTTTGACGGCGCAACAAAACCCGGTCTAAAGGTCAAGCTCGTGTAAAGAAATCGACCCCTAGTTCTGCTTTGACTCTTCCGAGTTTCAGCTTGAAATTTCGGAGTGCAACGCCAACGCCGTAGCTCACCGCTCAGCTCAGGGTTAAACAGACAACAAACTGAAGTTCGGAATTTACCATAACTACCGATTCTAACCAAAATGTTTGGAATTCTTCTCAACAGTAACTAACACCAACTTAATACTAGTTAGATATGCTCAAACCAGCACCAAATTGGCGCTAGTTGGACTCGGTACTAGCCAGTTGTTTATCCGTTCCCGCAAGACGTGTAATTTTTTGAATTTTAGCATTCAAATAGCGCCAATTTGGTGCTGATTTGGACTTCTGACTAGTATTAAGTTGGTGTTAGTTACTGACGAGGAGAATCCAAAACACTAAAAACGCTAACAATTTATGTTAGGTATTGTGTCTTCTGGCACAAAATTTGATCTATTCAGATTTTTTCCCTTGTGGGAATTTTTGCTAGACTAACCATTTCGACACTCAAAACCAAGCAGCTTTCCATTCTATGACTCATCGTCTTTTCAATGTAGCCATGGAACCTGAAGATTTTTCAGCGGAGATGAAAAACGCTGCTGAATTAAAGGCGGGTAGGAACAAAAATTGTGAACAAAATTCTAAGAAAGCACAAAAGGAAAAAGCATCGACAGAACGTCACAAAGGTAGAACCAGATGAGAAACAGGAACAAAAAATCTTCTGGCTGTTTTACTCTAAAATTACCGACTCTGCTCAAACCATTCTAAAGTACCATGGCTACCATGTCGCATACAAAAGCGGTAACACACTTAAATACCTTTCGTGTGATTAATGCTGATTTCGTTTTTAGATCAGGGTTGCTCTAGGTTCGCTCGGAACATTCACTTTGGTATTGATATTGTAAACATTATAGCGAACCTAAGGCGAATCGATTCTAAAACCGAAAACAGCATTAAATATCTTTCGTGTAAGAGTAGCCTTGAAAATTCAAACATTTTTAATATTATTTTGGCCTTCCACTTTTTGGTATATTATTTTCAAGTTCCTAAAGCATATTGGGTCTATAAATATTATTTTTGATTTTTTTATTTTATCTCTTAATTTAATTGTTTTCTTTCTTATTGTATTGAGTAGCGTCCAATTAGCGTTAACGTTTATCGATCATTGAATCAATATTGCCTTTGTGATTACACTCACACAAACAGTGATGAATGACGAAAGAGAGAACAGAAAGTAGCAAACTTTAAAAAGAAACCCACAACTAAAAGTTTAACTGACAGCATGTTGAATGTATCCCATCGTCGTGATCTAGAAACCTTACAAATTGTAAATTCAGACTAAAATTACACATACCAGTGTGCATATACTGTATCTAAACAAACAAACAAACAAACAAAAAAAAGCATATGGAATTCGTGCAAGCTTGTTGTTGACGATAGTTGTGCGACGGAAGCAAATAAAATACATATATATTTACAAATCTTTCGTGTGTGTTTAATGCATATATTAAGCCAAACCTAACAAAACTAAGTAAACCCATGAATAACAATCAAAACAATACTCTTGTAAAAAAATAACTAACATCAAACGGAGCACATTCTCAGTGTCAGGAATTTAAGCATAACAAACGTGTGCACAATGTTGAAAATAAATAAATGTTAGCCGAAGTATTCAAAATTGTTTGTTTTTCTCTCTGAAAATTAAACTAATTGTAAATTTTGTTTCCCTGCCATCGGCGTTTAATCGAACCTTCGAAAGGTTCAAATTTGTTCAAGTTAATCAACGGAACTGAACGTTTGTTTAATATTTTTAACTTTGTTCGTAAAACTATTACCAACTGTTAACAAGTAGATTCAGCGCAGTGACCGTGGCCAAAACCTGCAACAGTGAACTGAATATTGGGCGTTCCCGTTAGTTTAACTCCTCGCAATTATTATAGTTGCCTTTTATTGTCATTTTATGTTAATGCGAGTACCGCCGAAAAATTACAATGAGACAAAGCGAGAGCAACCCATACCAGCGAAAGGACGCGCATATTGAAGCGAAAACTAGTTAAAACAGAAATTGAAGATGTTATTTAATATTTTTCGTACGTGTACTCGTTTATCCGCATTTAAGATATATCAAGTATAGGGGGAATCTGATCCAATAAAGTAAAATACAAACATTGAAACCAACAGCCAATGAACCTGTGGTTGAGAGTAGAAAACTATATATATATACACACACAAAATAAATGCAAGATGAAATCTTTACTAATTCGTACATTGTATTAACTGTAAAGAAAATATTACCGAAAGGGATTCTAGTTGCAATCTTATTGTGAAGGGGAAGAGATGAGTAACATTTATCCGGTGTCAGAAAGATGGAATGTTTTTAAGAAATATTTCAATAAACTTGTTAAAAAATAAAAAAATAAACTTTGTTTCAAAAATCTATAGTCACATTTCCCCTATCGTTGTGCATAAAGAGTTGAACGATTAAAATTTGGTTAAACATGATTAGGTCACGTTGATAATGTTTTTATATAAATGGACAAGCTATATTTCTTTTTGACGTTCATTGACTACAAAATACAAAAACAATCATGTGATGTCCCCATTGCGAATCGCCTTCTATCAGATTTTGAACCGCTGTTGTGTCCACTTTATTTGTTGTCGAACATCAATTTGATAGGAGTCATTTCGCATTTCCGACTATCATCTGAATTTTCTTTAGGTTCCACTTAACGATTGTCAAATATTTTTTTAACTGTGTGAGTTTGGAGGGATTTTTGTCCCTCATGTACGACATGCACGTAATTGAGGGTAAACCGTCCGGATCCATTTTCCCGTGGTGACAGGATGCTACGTCTAACCAAAACAACACGGAACAAACGTGTTTCTTCAAAAAAAAAGGCAACCAGCGTTTTTGCAAATATTATCTAACCTAAATATCACGATTTCCAGTTTCAGTTGTCGCCAAAATTTCGCTTTTCGGACAACATGTGCATATCTCCTGCCAAACCAGGTATTTTTTAGGAAACTCTTTCTGTTTAACCTTATCTTGAACCTTCTCTTCTCAGCAATGTTGTGTACAACTTACGTTGTCTTGCTTTAGCCATGGTGTTTTGCTTGTCATCTCGATTAGGTGTGACTGTAACCTTTTACGTTGACAAACTGGCTCATTTTTTGTTTCGCGAGTGATATCCCCAATTTAATGCTGACATCTCTAATGAAAAAGGTTGGGAATTTGTTTGAAAATGTTTGCCATTCTTATTTCGATTACTACGGAATCCGATTTCGGTTTTCTCCCGATCCTGCTGGTGTTCTACTCTTAGCCAAAAACTATTAATTTCATAACAATGTCGTAAATTTTTTAGCCACAAGTACAACGTATACCATTTGCTTCGATCCAATTATCCAGGCGAAATAAAATCATTTTATCAAACTACTTCCGGATACCGGAAAGTATTGCAATAGGCCGATCCGAGTTGTGATCGGAGGCAACTTTTCCCGGTTTTGGAAAAGCGACTACTCTCACTTGCCTCGAGCCCTGAGGGGCAATATTACTCGCAAGGAACGCCTTTTCGCAGAATCAGGTAAATTTTTCAACAAATTGAATTTGAATCTGTTTAACCTCGGAGCGTTATTGTTGCAAGACAAAAGAGCAAGTTAGAATTCCACAATAACAAACGGTGAACATCCAGTCAGCATTTGGAATATTCCGCACTTTCGTTGGTATTGTTGCAGTTGCGCATACGTCAGATAGCGCCCCAACTAGCGCTTATCGATGTTTCACTCGTTAATCCGTCGACGAACCGGCGGCAGTTATCACGTTTCTTAACTTTCATCAAACTCTTCATTCGTGTTTTTAACGCCGCGTACTATTGATAGCTATCAGGAGCCACAACAAGTTGGGATAACGTCCTTGGTTGTTTGAGCTGAGTACACATTTCGTCTGAGCTTGAATCGCGGCATAGAGCATCAATTCGGACAAAAACTTGTAGTTTTCCTCCGGAGAAAGTACCTGTATCAAGCTAATAGTTTTGGATACAGCGGCAGCACAGCTATTCCAATTCCCGACAAACATATGATTACGGCTTAAAAGCCAACTGTCAAAATTCTCTTTGAAAGAAAATTACGCACAAACCGTTACTGGCTAAACACAGGTCATAGCAGTTAATGGAAGAGAAAACTTTTCTCCTTTGTTTACTATCAAGTTCTGTGATTGACGAGTAACGGTTTGTCCGGAATTTCCTTTCAAAGAGAATTTTGACAGTTGGTTTTTAAGCCGTAAGGGGCCGTTCATAAACCACGTAGACTCATAGGGGGACGGGGGGACGGGGGGTCTGGAAAAAGTCTACGTTTGTCTACGAGGGGGGAGGGGGGTCTTTGAAAAAGTCTACGTAGACTTTTATTTTTTGTTATTCTCGTATTACTAATTATGAATAGGATTTAAAGGGAGTTGTATTCAAAATATCGGTCTGTTCAGTATTTATGCAGAAACTTCAAAGCTAGTTATTGAGGTAACTACTCGTTAAGCGACCACTCAACCCAGAATCCACGATTTTTTTTTGGACAACCTCACACGTTGTTGTTTCATGCGTATATTTTGAAATAGTTTTGATCTAGGAATAATACAAAATGACAGTTCTAAAGACGATCGCCCAAAATTCCTCTCGACGGAAGATTTTGACTGTGAAATCATCTGAGACACCCCTAGTTAGCAGACATGCATGGACCATTAAATGCATGAGCCATAAAAAGTTCAAAAATGGTCAAAGTTAAGCATTGTAACAACAAAACACCCGATTTTTAACAATAAGTAGATTAATTTTTTATTTTTTATTTATTAATTTCGGTGGTTAAAGCAGTAGTGTAATTAAACTTCTACAACAAAGTGTTTACTCGAGTTAATCAATTTCTCTTGCAATCATTTACACTGATTTCAAAAGGTCGTCAAACGGTGGGATAACAAAATTCTCACAAGTTTCCTATCTCATGCATCCACGCGAGTCCAAGTCTATTAATGACATTTGGTTCTTAGACCGGCGACGACTGGG
Organism: Topomyia yanbarensis; assembly: GCF_030247195.1. Lineage (NCBI taxonomy): Eukaryota > Metazoa > Arthropoda > Insecta > Diptera > Culicidae > Topomyia > Topomyia yanbarensis. The sequence goes on along the minus strand of NC_080671.1, from coordinate 399,222,504 downwards.
TGCTATCAGCCTTCTGCCGATAGTAGCAGAATGAGAGGGTGCGCACAGATCTAGTCGAGAAAACGTTGCCGTAAAAATGAATAGTTGATCGGAAATTATGATCACGGGTCAATACGTATTGGAAATTCGCCGCGTCTGTGTTTATGAACCTAATTTGATCGACCGAAAATAAAAGTAGCAAGGGTAGAACATGCTTCGCAAAACCCGTTTCAAACATTATAAAATATAAAAATCGGAAATAAACTTCGAGCATAAAAATCGGACAGAAATTCTTCAGCATAAGAATCGCTTAAAAAGTTTTCACCCATAAAACTCGGCAAGGATGAACCGTCAGTATAAAAATCGTTTTAAAATAAATAAATCGCTCGTAGGAGCATCCGTATATCTTGATGTTCAAGATTAAAAGTCGGCTAAAAAAAGCTACATTGTAACAATCGGATATATTTCATTCCGGTTCTTTTACTGAAGGTTTTTTTATCCGATTGTTACAAAGAAATGTCCCAGTTCGATTTTTATGCTTGAAGTTTATATCCGGTTTTTATATTCTAATATATTTGAAATGGATTTTACGAAGCATGTTCTGTCCTTGCGACTTCTATTTTCGATCGCTCATTTCAAGCTCCATTATTGCTAACAAGCCCGTGCATCAGGTTAGCAATCTTTTATATTTCCTTTCAGTGTTCGTTATTATCGCTCATATACCTGTATTCCACAAACAATCCGATATAGAAAATAAGAACTACTTTCCTTGATTTATAACATCTCGCGCTATCTTTGCCTATATAATGTGTTATCACTCGGTAGTTTTCAAGCCAATAAATATATCGTAGAGAGGAAGTAGCGAATTCTGTCTAAATACTGTTGCAATACATAGTGATCCGGCCCATTACGCAGATAAGATTAGCTTTTCTAGGCAATACTCCGGCTCCGGCTAATACGGTCGGCTGTGTGGATTTCAAATTGCTTTTGTTTAGGAAACATAGTATACTCTCGGTAGCCGGCTGCCCAGAGTTTAAAAAGAACCAAAAATTAAACAAGATCTTTTCTTTTTCGAGTGATCGTGCACTCGAAGACTAACTAAACAACTACCTAATAAAATATGCTTTACAGGTCGCATCGCTTGCTTGGAGCGAATCCTAGACCTGATACCCCTCCAAACTACCAACTCCGCGACACCTATGGAAGAGTCTGATGAATCGTCGTCCTTCCGTTAAGTAGGTGGAGCATCAACACTTCCTGTCTACCTTATCCTTTATCCTTCCCCGTGAACGATGGAGATGGGGGCGGCCGGCAATGATGACTATCATGCTGTTGAGGTTTTTATATGGTTCGGATTGGTATGAATTCCTACTTACCATTTCCTAAGCACCTCTTATTAGATAATCAGCAGTCAAACATGATGAAGTAAGTGTGCAATCCGCCAAAATCATCGTCACAACGCAACGCAACGCAAACATTTTCACCTGTTTCAAAATCTTTAAACACCCGTTGAACTTTACGTCTTGACCCTATGCAACTCCGTGCAAACCGGCTCTACTATATTTATCTTCGAAAATATTCGGAGTTGAACTTTGATACTTTGCGATAATACTCTAAGGTGATACGGCTATTAATTACATAAGAAATATAAATATTTTTGGGAAGATTTAAATAGCTTCGTTCCCTTAATCAAATAAGGCAATTTAGATTATCTTATTATCTTAGAAATATTGAAAAAAATTTCACGAAAAGTGAAATTTGTGTGCATGTTTGGTTTATTATTCTTATAATTTAATAATTTTGAATGCAACAGTAAGGCTCAAAAAGTGTTTAGCAATTCTGCATTGTTGGTGTAGGTCGCACTTCGGCCAAAATTTAAGCTAGTTATAACCTTGAAAAGAAGTATTCCGCTACACAAACGTTGGAAAGCACCTTGAATCGGTATTAATTGATTTGATCAATCATAGACAAAAAACCAATGTGAAAAACCTTTCTTTAATATTTAAAAAACTTGAAATAAATCTGAACGCTAATTTTTGATTGAACATTATAATGTGCTTCTTGCTAAATTCACATTTCCTGCGAATAAAAAAAAATCAAAAGTCTACGTAGACTTTTGGCGTGGGGGGAGGGGGGTATGTAAAAGTCTACTAAGGTCTACTAGGAGGGAGGGGGGATGGGGTTAAAAATTCTCAAATTTCAGTCTACGTGGTTTATAAACGGTCCCTAATCATATTTTTGTGGAGAATTCATCGTTCTTGTAAGGTCATACGAAGCATTAACTGCGGTCGGCGGCGGTATCGAACCGCTACCGATTGTAATTACCTGGCACGGAACATGCGAAGACGGTCTTCTTTTCCCCTTCCGATATTGATGTTATTTTGCAGGGAAAAATCCGCGTGAAAAATAATTTCAAGCAAATGTCGATGATAGTGCTGTGCCGATGCAGCATAGATTTCTGCCGATGAGGTACAGATATGTGCCGAAAATAATAGAGCTCAACCATGATATGAATTATGTTATCGTTTGTCTGAGCTGTGTAAAACAACATTAACCATAACTGTTGAGCAGATTAATAAAATTGCACGTGCGTCGTTGCATTTTGCATATTTGTTTCTGTGCATGTACATTAGGGTGACAATGATTTATATGAAAAAAAATCTCGCAACCTACATCCCCTAGCGTCGTTCCAAATCATGAAAAAATGACACTGTCCAAATTTGAGCGAAATCGGTTAACCCTAACCCCTCCCCTAAAGAGCTTAAAGTTTGTATGGGAGAGGTTGCTGTAAACATCCGAACACGAGCCTGGGAAGGAGTTAAGCTTTTGAAGATATGCCGAACAAGTTTGTCGAAGACTACATGACAATCCAACCAACCGTTAAAGAGTTATTAAAGTTTAAAGTTGGATACTGCTGCTTAACATTCGCAAAGGGCGTACTCCGCTTATCTCAGCGACAATTTTAAATCATAAAATTAAGGGGAGCCTTTGTTGCAATAATTTAGTAGACGTCATAACTCTTTTTGAACCCCTAAAGTAGGGGAGACCGAGGAGGGTTGAAATAATTTTTTGTTTTTGTTAGATAAATCGACAAAAACTGTCATTCAATATTTTGCTTATTCTTAAATTTCTTACTTCTGTTTATGCTTTATCAAATTACATCAGAATAACTGGTACAAATCAATAATAAAGCATCAATATATTGATTGTTGTAACAGTGTTCGTTTTGTTTCAACTCTTCTCATACCGAGGTAAGTTGAAACAGCAATGAATGTGAGTTAAAACAAGTAACTAGTTATTGTAAATATTATCAGAACGTGCTTTAAAGCATCAAATGTTACAATTGTGTCATTTTTATTCGTTCACACTAAGATAATTCCTTAAAATGACATGCATTCTTATCATTATATTTCACAGTGTAGCTACGTATAAACTGACACTTGTTTTGAAAATTAATGTTAGATTTTGGTTACAAATGCAGGAATTTCTGCACTCATCCCAACAGTAATAACAGTAAATACTTTACCTAACCCCTAATTAACTATAACTGTAAAAGCAATAAATTTGATACCCATTTTTCATATATTCAGTTATGTATTATTTTCCAAACAAGTTCCCCTAGAGCACTATGCATTTATTAAAATGGTTGATATGACCAGTGATACTATTTATGACTACAAATGATACGGCTTTATGAAAACAGGTAATTTGGTATCCATGTCGGTAGTATTTGGTTTATTTTGAATTATGGTCACTTCGCTCCAAGTTTCAGCAGCTGATAGGAGTAAACAGTTAAAACAAATGTATATTCCGTGGTTATAAATGACTCAAATCTATTAAATTGAGAACTTTGGTCACTGTTATCAATTCAGGAAGGAAGAATCTTGATTATTATTATTTGTTTGTGATTATAACATTACCATAAGACTGGAAGTTCTTCATCGAGGAGAGTTGAAACAAGGCGTTTCAACTCTGCTAGGTTGAGAAGTAAGGGTTGATCCACAATTTACATCGCAAAGATAGAAGGAAACGCATACAATTCATAAATGTTAACTCTCAAACTACATAATAGTGATATTTCCATGATCAATATAAAATAGGCGTTGGGTCTTTAATATATTTCCATGGTGTAAATTCAAATGGTATAAATAAAATATTAAGTGATCAATATTTTATTTATACCAGTGGAATTTACACCATGGAAATATATTAAAGACTAGACTAGCTAATGCAGTGATCCGAATCAAATAAATGAATCATATAATAAAAATGTAGAAGTTTTATAGAAAACGGAGCACAAAATCGGTACCAAAATGAGCACTTTATCGCTAGTGATAGCGTTCAACAGAACTCAGATATTATGTTAAATATTGGCCAGAATAAAGTTAGTTAAATGAAACACAAATTGAATTTCTGTAATAGGTTAGTGCACTGTACGCTGTAGTATAAACATCAGGCATCTCACTCAAGCATGCTAGACAAAAACATTTCAATTATCTGATGATAATACAGCCGAGAAGACAGTTTTTGTTTTCGCGTCATTTTAATGCAATAGTATTTCTATTGACACTCAATTTCATGGTATGCGGGGGATATGTACCGTATTAAAACACTGTTAGTCTGGAAAATCGTCCAATAATCGAACAATAAACAAGAAAAACGTGAAAAAAGTGAAAAGTCAAAAAGTGGTGAAACAGCGGTTTTCCTAAGGTGTTCATCAACCCGCGACTTATATACGTATAATTTTACTGACATACAGAAACGTACACAGTAGCGGTAGGACTAACTGTCGTGATTTAACTTTCCATCGGATGTCAAATGATGCTAAACCACATCTTAGTCAATTAATCATAACAAACTTAATGCTGCAACTGGCAGCAGCATTTTAGTTGCTTTCGATGGTTTCCGATTCTATGTAAGTTTCAAAACAACGTGACGATACAGCGAACAAACATCAGTAGGCTATCAGGAAGAGCAACTAAAATGTTGTAACTAGTTGAGTCTATAAGTCAATAAGTTGAAATTGTTTCGGTTTCATGTTTTCAGTATATAGAAATTTTTCGTTTTATTTTTGTTCGTTATGAAATAAAATGAGATGATCAGAGATCACGGAGAAAAAGAGTGAAAAATCAATCAATAAATTGAAATCGACTCAACAGCAGTTCTTCTATACTTTCTATACTCTCAACTCGAGTGGTTTCGGAATTGCGCTCTGATCTTCTCATTTTCAAAAGAACTTTACGTCTTCATTATCCGTAGGGCTTTGATGCGTTAGGTGCAACAGCTTCAATTAAAACAATTTCTCAAATTGAAAGAAAATGAACATGTTATAAAATAGATAATACAGTTTTGTTCAAGTAGTCGAACATCTTTCAATCTTTATGGTAATTGTGGAAAAATTGAGCGAATTATTTTCCTAAAAAACTAACCAATTATTGAACAGATTATTATATTTATTATATTATAGATTCAGTATATTTGTAACGAAGTAACGAATTGGATTAGAAAGTGTAACCGAAATCATCAAAGAAAGTTTTCCTTACACTTACGTTACTCTTCGGCAAAGGAGAAGTAGATGCGATGCATTCCCTTTCATGTGTTAGAATCAAGAAATGCTGAAATTATTGAGCTTGTTCATATTTATAGTTTCCAGTTATTTTGGTGATGTCATCAATGATACATTAAACAAATTTTACGTAAATTGGAAGATATTAGTAATCAGTGTTAAGTGAATTTTATTCAATTTGTGGACAATTTTCTTTAATAGCATAAATTCTGGGCAGTTTCCATTAGTTGATTAAATCATTTAAATATATATTTTTATCCTATCGATCACCAAAAATTCTTCCTAACTGGGGCTCTGATCTGCCAGGCCAAGGCCAGTCTTGAAAACAGTTTCATTTAAATAGAATATATCAAAAAATTGTCTTAGCATGATGCCTTTGAACTGGTATGAGTTGCAGGACGCCAGATCAAGAAAATAGGACCATTTCTGCGCATCTACAAATCGCTTGGTAAATTAGAAGATTTTGTGCAAATTTCAACATTCTCTTCGTTCCAACATGTTATGGATATTTTTCGACTCATTTAGCGTCTTCCACACCTTTTAAACGTGTAGCTTAGAACATCTTGCGTTTTCCAGCACCGTTAAGGATTGTCATATTCGGTTAACGAATAAATACTTTGAACTCTAGAATATTAATTGTTGTAACGAGAGTAAGTTGTAACTTGTAAATAAATAATCAAAATCAAATTCAATAATTCGTTGATGCACTGTAGCTTTTCTTGTGACAAAGAACATGTTTTTAGGATTGTCTTAGATTTGGAATTGGTTTCATTAGGACTTTTTCAAAATTTTATTTAGTTTCTAGTGACGATCAAGACAAGTCATCAGAATTAAAATCTTCATGCAATAATTTTTTAAAGCCCCTCCTAAAACCGAAATCTTGCCTACGAGCGTATCGATGGCGTAACTCTCTTTAGTATTTCTGCGTATGAGTGTTTAGAACGTCTCTTAAGAGAACGGTTCAGCTTTTCATTGCGCTATTTGTGTGAGAAACATGTCGAGAATTCATGTAAATTCTCCCTGCAGTACGGACACTTTTCAACAATCTCTCCAAAAGAATTATCCCCATGATTCCCAGCGCATTAACCTTACCATGTTGAAAAGGACATAATTTGGCAAAGCAATACGATTCTGACACGACAAAGGTTTTTTGTTATTTCTATTATAAAGGGTTTACCCTTATGATCATTCGGTTCTACATAGGTTTTTATCCCGTCCTGTGTGACTGGTCCTGAATGCAATCGCTTGTAATCAAAAGGCTCTACTAATTAGAGCAACGGGTCTTTCAAACAGCCAACCCCGCGGGTCAAACTCGATTCGGAAACCACGCTGTTTATTTCTATTTTGTAAGATGGTAGGTAGACACGATACTATGAATGGGCAAAGTCGATGCGATTTTTTCAAAATCGATCTTTTTACCTCTAAAAAGCGATTTTATTTCATCCCAACTTTCTGTTTCGACAATATCAACTTTTTAGAACTAAAAAAGTCTTTCTCGAATAAAGATTTTGCTTGCAAAATTCCCATTAGAAAATCTGATTTTTTACCGATATTATTACTTCATAAAATCCAAGGAGAAAGTATTTAAAATTTCAACCAATTTCGGAAGATTAATTCACAAAGATAGTTTTATCTCACTTACCATTGAAGTAGGAAGCAGATATTATGCCAATGTTTTCATAACATATGTACTAACAAACACTGTAATCATTGAAGTCGATCTACATAAAAATGACTTCTCGAACAAAGGGATGCTCGTTTGTAAAAAAAAAGTTCTTTAAATATAAATATTAAACAATAGGCACATACACATAACTATGAAATTGAATTCAACGAACACAATACAAATACATCATGAACTAAAAATCTAGAGAAAATTTACAATAGGACGTAAGTAACAATGAGAGATTCTCTTTGGGGTCTTTCTCTTCTGTTCATTACTCGGCCCTTTCAACATTTACTACTCTACTCTTTGCATAATATTCTAGTAAAAACCGTCGGCTTTCGATATGTACTGGAAAATTAGTGCAAAGTGTTGTAGTGACGTCGTAATAAACGAAAGAGAAAGTAAACAAAGAGAGGCTCTCAATGTTACTTACGTCCTATTGAAAATTTTCTCTAGAAATGTATTTTCTGATGCCAATTATTCATAAAGGTTAAAAAAATTAGTTTCCTAGATCGACGTACAAATGAGTAAAGTTATATAAAAATAGAAATTTATTTTTCAAAAATAAAAAATGTTCTAGATGCTTAGGAAGAGCAATTCAAAACTTGTCTCCTTTTAAAGAGAAGCAAGTTTCCGAATAATGAGTACATCAGTGATATTGATTTGTATGTGGTAATTTGGATGTGCAATGAATGTGTCAAGCTGATGAAGTTTGCTCGCTTTCGCGACACCGTTTCTTCACTTGGATGTGTTATCGCTGCTATCGCTGGGAAAACGGATGACGTCTGTGGTGAACTAAAGGCCGAGTTATCCAAAAATAACCAGCAAATTTCGCGCCTGGCTAGAAAGGTTTCAACAGCTACTCCAGTCCGGCCAAACTCCGGTACCTCTCGACCACCTCAGAAACGTCGTCGCGAGGATGGCCCTGATCCGAGCAATATTCTTGTTGGTGGTCGAAAGCTAGTCGATAGTAGCAACATTGTTACGGTTTCACCTCCCGCGCCGTTGCTCTGGATGTATCTTTCCCGCTTTCATCCTAGCGTTAGCAAAGAGACTGTCGAAAAAATGTCTAAAGAAGGACTAAATTGTAACGAGGAGATAAAGGTTATTCCGCTTGTTAAAAAAGGCATAGACGTCAGTACTTTGAACTTCATATCCTTCAAAGTTGGAGTTCACCCAAAGTACCATGATGCAGCTCTTAATCCTGACACATGGCCGCAAGGCATACTCTTCAGGGAATTTGAAGACAGCCGTACCCAGAACATTTGGAGCCCGCCGACTGATTTTCCACCGCCTCCAGAAGAAGCATGTACCTCTCTAATACAGCCCGGCCCATCAACGGTCCTGCAGAGGACTCCGCAACGATTGGTCATGCCACTATACCAAGCCACACCGCCCTTGTGAAGGAGTATCGATACCGATCGCATACTGGGATGCAACGCAGTTGGTACTGTGGAAGCCCTCGATCCCCCCGCTACAGTCGAGCTCTTGCCGCCAGCGTTCATCAGTTGTCCCGGTCCTGTATGTGTGGGTGGGGAAAGGGTCTTCAAAGCCGCCTTTTTCGGCAAGTATTATAAAAATTGTAACGAGACAACGGTTGAACCGATTCACGCTTCTAGCTCATCGTACGACTCTCGCCGTAAGCTGCTACCACCCCGCTCCTGCTCTCCGCATTCCGCCATCGGGTTCCAATGCATACTGGGACGCACCGCAGTTGGCACTATGGAAGCCCTCGATCCCCCCGCCACAGTCGAGCACTTGCAGCCAGCGATCATCAGTCGTCCCGGTCCTGTGTGTGGGATGGGTGAAAGGGTCTTCCAACCTGCCGCAAATGGCAAGTATACATCTGTTCTGAACACTTCAAGCACTGATGTATTCTTCGCTTCCAGTTTTTTGCCTTTTGCTCCGACATCTTGTTATCAGATGCCAACCACTTCTCTCGACGACGACGATAGTCGTATTTTGGGGCGCGACTCAGTTGATTCGGGATGCCTCGAATCCCTCACCAGAGTCGACCAGGCGACCGTGAACCGTTCCGATACTGTTCGTGGGATTGACGAAAGGATCTTCCTACACGGCAACATGGCTTCGCTCTGTGTGTTGTGTATTTTCCACCTGACAGAATTCGTGATTCCAGCCTGATCGACGTACATCTTTCCTCTATTTCTTTTATCGCCTCGATCGCCGCCCCGTCTGATGATATCGTTATACTGGGCGACTTCAACTTACCTGGCTTGACGTGGTGCCAAGCAAGTAATGGTTCTCTACGATTGGATATCGAAAAATCTGCGCTTATTAACAATGCCAGTTGTATTTTGGACAACTACAGCAGCGCAACTCTTCGGTAAATTAATAATGTCACCAACGAGAATGGACGTACATTGGACCACTGCTTTGTAAGTGCCCGGGACTGCGCTCCGTACTGCTGCACTGCACCGACTCCTTTAGTCAAGCAGGTGCGTCATCATCCCCCACTACATCTTGTATTCGCTGGTAACGTAGGAGTGAATTTTGAAGACGTCTCAAGCTCTATCGTCTACGATTTTAAAAACGCTGACTACGACAGCATCGTTAGCACGCTGTTGGATATAAACTGGAACGAAAATATTAACAATGACGACACGAACGAAGTAGCGATGACGTTTTCTAGTATTCTTAACTACCTTATCGACCGCCATGTACCAAAACGAACAATTAGTAACGATGAACACCCTCCCTGGCAATCAACCGTCCTTAGACAGTTCATGTTACCGGCGGTAAAACATGATGATGAGTTATGTTCTACCATAGACCATGCGGTAGACTTGGGTGAAACGCCCAACTCCTACTCTGCAGAAGGCAAAGAATTCATCACATTTCCTTTCGATCATGCCCATATGAGCCTGCCTAGTTCTAGTTTTCCGTTCTAAGCTTATAACTGATTCGCTCTAGAATACCTATCCGTCTTTCAATTTCATTGCTTTCGTTTCTCTTAGTCTCAAAATTGCCGAAAATAGCCAACAAAACCGATACAGTAGAACCTTGCGGCAATTAAAACATAGTAACATAGAAATCACTACTTTCAACTCAACCACGAATACAAACAACAAAGCAGACGCGCCTTTTTTAGACACCAGCGAAACGTCGAGCGTCAACTGAAATCCAAGCCCAAGTCGTTCTGGAAGTATGTTAACGAGCAGCGAAAAGAATCCGGTTTGCCATCTTGTATGTCGTTTAATGGAGTTTTAGGCATCGACACTAAGGAAATTTGCCAACTGTTCTTCGACAAATTTCCAAACGAGCGCCTGCCACCACAACAAGTCGCTGCCGCCGCTAATTTAACTCCTTCTCTAGGATGAACCATCAACCGAATTTGTGTCGATAATGCTGCCATTCTTGCAGTAAATGCCAAACTGAAAGCATCTTGTTCCCCGGGTCCAGATGGTGTTCCCTCGATTTTTGTCAAAAAGTGCATCAGCGGGCTTCTTGAACCACTTCGGCGAGTCTTCGAGCTATCACTCACTACTGGTACATTCCCTTCCTGCTGGAAAGCAGCGCACCTGTTTCCAGTTCATAAAAAGGAAACAAATCGAACATTGACAATTATCGGGGAATCTCATGTTTAAGTGCTGTATCAAAACTGTTCGAGCTGGTTGTGTTAGATCCTATTTTCTTTCACTGCAAACACTACATTGCAGATGACCAACACGGTTTCATGCCTAAACGATCGACAACGACAAACCTGCTCTCGTTCACAACATATGTACTCGATCTATCTGCGGCCTTCGACTAAATCAACCATGATATCGCAATAGCGAAGCTGGACAAACTCGGCATTCATGGACAACTTCTGCGCTTTCATACAACTTTGTGGAAGACAAACTTTCAATCTCGATCCATTGCACAGTGGTCCGAATCCAGAATTTAGGATGACGAAAACATTTGTGACTAAACTACTGGTTCTAGAGATTTCATGTCTTCGGAACAAATAATCTGTGTCAATTGGGGCATCTTTTGAGATGGGTGACATTAGGGTGGTCCTTATTGTTTGTACGATCTGAAAATTATTTTCGAAATAAGAAGAGATAAAACAATGAAGTGTTCCGCAAAATTGTAGTACAACCTTTTTCAAGCAACTTTGCTGAGGACGTCATATTTGTAACTTTAATGGTTTTAATTTTACAGCTATTAAAATGTTGTGTGATAGGGTATCCCTAACAAAATCAGTTTTTTCGTTATAACTTTTTAAATAATTTTTTTCCGTCAAAAGCGTCTTCGCAAAACTTTTAGAGCTTAATGAGACGAATATTATTTATGTAGACATATTTGAGATAGCTCATTTAGTTCAAAAGTTATGAGCATTTTTAGCAAAAAAACACAACCTTTTCAAATGTTGATATCTTAAAATGGAGCAAGTGAAATTGATTTCTTCTTTTTGCATTCGAAAGATCACAATTGATAGTATGTTTTATGAAAAAATCTCAGAGGTCATTTTTGTTTAACTCATTTTATTTTAGTTTGAATATTGAGAATATTACTACTATTTGTAGCATTAAAAGTAAAACGGTCAGTGTAATCTAGCAACTATTTTAAAATAAGATCAGATAGATAAACAACATCTCAAATAAAACCTCTCGAGTGTGGCGAAGGGCCCGCTGAGTTGTTTCCTATGTATTTCGTTCCGCCTGAGCCGCGGAAAACCTTTCCAGCACTACGTCATAATGTGGCGGAGAGTCCGCTGAATTATTATTTTAGTCACAGCCTTGGTAGAATCCATTTGGGAATCGGAAAACCTTCCCAGCACCCTGCTTAAGTGCGGCGAAAGGCCCATATATGCTGTTAATTTGTCACGAGTAATCAAGATCCGGGTAGCATCCGGAAGATCTAGAAATCTGGAACATTATTTGACCTATTTTTCAACAAGATCATAGGGTCCGAAGTAAGCAGCAATTTTTTTAATACATCTTTAATATTGGCAACGCTGCTAAATTTTCTTGAATGGTTTTCTCGAAACTTGCCGATAGACTTATTCCTCGTTTCTAATGCCTCAGTGAAAAGGCTTTAGAAACGAGGAATAAGTCTATCCGCAAGTTTCGAGAAAACCATAGAAATACATAGAGTAGAATGAGGTCAAACAGGTACGGGTGTACAATAAGTATAGGGCAGTATCTTTGCCATGTTATTGCAGAGGTAGCTCGTGTTGCGTGAATTAGATACACGGTAGAGAGCATCGTTGACGACTATCATTTCGGCTGTTGCCGTGAAGCAGCTGTATTAGTTACGACGTCGTTTATGTTTTCGCGTGTTGTTCTGCGGAAACGAATTGTCTTTCGTCCTCAGTACATTACATTTAATCAACGTAAAAAACATCAAGTGAGTTGTTTCTTACGTAAAAGTTAATGTTGAACAAGAGTATTGTGTTGGTTTTTTGATATTCTCGTTGCTTCCAAATAGCCTGCAAAAACTTGGGAGTTTATTTTTGCTTTGCTATTGATAACGGCGAGAATGATACCTAATCGTTCCAATAAATCTGCATTCAAACCCGTGATCTCACAAACTCCATTCACCAAAAACTTTTCTTGTCGCGTTGCCATCATTGGAATTGCCTCCACTGGGTAATGGCTCATTAATTCGAAGGCTCGATCTTTTCTTTAACGATTTGTCGTCTTTCCAACACGCCACTTTGGTGTTTCCTTCTCAAAACGTCGTCATCGACCACCGATTCTTAACATTTCCTTTCGATCATGTCCATATGATCCTGCCTAGCTCTAGCTTTCCGTTCTAAGTTTACGAATGATTAACTTTAGAATACCTATCTGTTTTTCGATTTTAACATCTTTCGTTTCTCTTATTCGATTTGAGTGTGCATCTTCGTCGCGAGCGGTTGACTCTCGTAGAGCTCCCTTAGTGTCGGTTAATTTTCATCATTTTTGGCACAGTTCACTGTCTCCCGGTTGTCAAAAGTGTTAATAACGGTGCAATTTAACAATTATACAGAGTGAAGTGGTTTATAAAAGCATTTTTCGGCATATTTTCGACAGGCGCGAGTGGTGACAGTTTGTGAAAATTGAATTCCGGCAAATGAAAAAATATCTTTTCCTCGCATTACGGGCCGTCGATTCCCGATGCAAGGACAATGAAAGTGTACAGAAAACATCTAGAAACACAGTGTACATTGTGGGAATGGTGAAAAATGGTTTTTCAGAGAAAAAAATTTGATACGAAAAGTGAAAAAATATGGCAATAAGAAAAATTGACATTCAAATAATTTGCGTTTCACCAGCGACTAGCGACTACCAGGTGTCGCCCAAAATTCTTCGCCCGAAAAATAGGTGGCAAACTAGCCGGTCGGTGCTCAGCTAATTTCGTCCGCGTCCCTTGTCAGCTTTTTTTTATTGAGTGTTTCATCGGCGGTGCTATCTTTAAAAATGAGCCGCCTTGGATATTCAACTGTGTTTTTTTACTGTATTATTTTATTGCAAATGAGTAGAGGTTTTGAGTCTTTTATATTCGGGATTGCAGATATTTTGTCGCGTGTAAATTTTGGATTTTCGTTGATGTGATGGCGCTGTAAGGGAACATGTATCTGCCGGTCGGCAAACTTTTCTTTGGACTGAGCAAACTAATTTTTATATTTCTTTAGGGTTTGTTTTACCAACGGGGGAACTGAGTCACAGAGCATTCAATGTGCTTTGGGAAAACACATGGCCTTATTTGAGTGGAATGATCACTTCAATCATGTATAAGGTTTGAGCATTGACAATTCGCGAGAGGGATCGGGGACCGGTTGGCAATTACCTTCAGTAATGTCAGCACGAAGAATAAGTGTTTTGCTGTCATTTTCATTGCTTAATTTTCTATTCTATCGCATGCCTCCACGCGAGTCTAAGTCTATTGATGACATTTGGTCCTTAGACCGGCGACAACTGGGAGCAATCAGCCTTCTGCCGATAGTAGCAGAATGAGAGTATGCAATATAGCCGAGAAAACAATACCGTAAAATTTGTTCAGAAATCAGAGCCAATAAGACTTTAATTTGACTAGTATCGATGATCGCGGGTCAATACGTACTGAAAATTCGCCGCGTCTGTTTTAATGAATCTAATTTCAAGTTCCGTTATTGGTAACAAGGCCGTGCATCAGGTTAACGATCCTCTGTATTTCCCTTCAATGTTCGATATAATCGTTCGTATACGTGTATTTCACAAACAATCCGATATTAGAAATAGGAAATACTTTCGTTGATTTATAACATCTAGAGCTATCATAACTCTCTGTCTGTATAACGTTTTATCACTCGGTAGTTTGCAACCCAAAAAATATATCGTAGAGAAGGAATAGCGAAATTAGTCAAAATAATGTCGCAATAAATAGTGATCCGGCCCATTACACAGATAAGATTAGCTTTTCTAGGCAATACTCCCACGATCGGCTGTGTGGATGTGAAATTGCTTTTGTTTAGAAAACATAGGATACTCTCGGTAGACCTTATTTTTCGAGCGATCGTGTTCTCGAAAACTAACTGAACTACTACCTAATAAACTATGCTATACAGGTCGCATCGCTTGCATGGAGCGAATCTTAGACCCTATTTCCTTCCAAACCACCAACTCCGCGATACCTGTGGAAGTTTCTGATGAACCTTCTGTATAAGATTCCTCATTTTATTCAAACGATCGCCGGGTAAAATCAGCACCGACACGATAGAAACCACGAAAAAATTCGTTGTGTGATTGAATATTATTAAAAAATATAATCAGTGCTCCTCATAGCCGGCTATCCGGAGTTCAAGGTGCTTATTTTGCTAATCGTATTAATACAACAAATGATAAATTTCCCAAATTCTCGGCAGCCGGCTGCCCAGAGCAATTATTACATGATAACGCTATTGGCACACTTACTAACAACTCTCCCCATCCCGTGATACATGTGGAGATGCAGAGGATTCCTCGGTCTCTAGTAGCAACATGTATCGGACTAACATTCCTTCCTTTCCCAGAAGATCTGCATTCGGACGTGGCCGGCGTCGGTATTGATCAGCATGCAGGGATCAGAATAGATTGTACAATGTGGCTCATCATGTTATTCCCAAGCATGTTGTTCCAATGAACATTTTGCAACCTAATTTGGTTCTGGTCAATAACGGAGTAGCAACTACGGGCGATCTCTTATGCTTATGCTTATGCTTATGCTTTAACATCTTTCGTTTCTCTTATTCATAAATTTTCCGAAAATAGCTAACAAAATTGATACTGTAAATTAAAATATGTGTGACTAGGATGGCTAGCCAAACATCACATTACGTTCTCCGCTGTTCAGATGGATTGATACACGACTACATGAGAAATAAAAACTCAGTGGGCCCTTTGCCACACTTGGGCAGTTTTATTTGAGATTTTGTTTAAATATCTGATCTTATTTTCAAAATAGTTGCTAGATTACACTGACCGTTGCACTTTTAATGCTACAAATAGTAGTAATATTCTCAATATTCAAACTAAAATAAAATGAGTTAAACAAAAATGACCTCTGAGATTTTTTCATAAAACATACTATTAATTGTGATCTTTCGAATGCAAAAAGAAGAGATCAATTTCACTTGCTCCATTTTAAGATATCAACATTTGAAAAGGTTGTGTTTTTTGCTAAAAATGCTCATAACTTTTGAACTAAATGAGCTATCTCAAATATGTCTATATAAATAATATTCGTCTCAATAAGCTCTAAAAGTTTTGTAAAGACGCTATTGACGGAAAAAAAAAATATTTAAAAAGTTATAACGAAAACTCTGATTTTGTTAGGGATACCCTATCACACAACATTTTAATAGCTGTAAAATTAAAACCATTAAAGTTACAAATATGACGTCCTCAGCAAAGTTGCTTGAAAAAGGTTGTACTACAATTTTGCGGAACACTTCATTGTTCTATCTCTTCTTATTTCGAAAATAATTTTCAGATCGTACAAACAATAAGAACCACCCTAATGTCGCCCACCTCAGAAGATGCCTCAATTGACATAGATTATTTGTTCCGAAGACATGAAATCTCTAGAGCCGGTTTTTTAGTCACAAATGTTTTTGTCATCCTAAATTCTGGATTCGGACCACTGTGCATTGGAAAGATAATGTTGGCGCCCTCTACCCTAGCGGCGAAAACACGACGGGGTTGGCGTACTCTATGGGGTCGTACACAAATGACGTAGCTTTTTTGACGATTTTCTACCCCTCCCAGCCCCCCTCGTAGCAATTGGTCACAAAACTCAAACCTCCCCCTTGTAAATAACGTAGCATTTCCCTACACCCCCCCTCCTTGCGCAACGCTGCTGGGGGATGAAAAAAAAATTACATGTTTTTCAATTCTTTTAAAAACATGTCCTTACTACATGTTTGACGGCTTTGATCAACATTTTCATTATAACAGCAAATTGCGTTCAAATTAAGCCCATTTCATGACAAATATAGGCTTTATAGTTTTGTTTTGAATTTTATATGTCATGGAGCATGAAGAGAAGTTCTCTCAGTTAAAAATCCTGGAACTGCCAATGATTCTAAGAAGCATTCGTTCATCTAATTTTTGTTTGATCGAATCCGAAGAGAAAATTTAATAATAATTTAATAATAAAATTTAAAATATAAGCTAACTAATGTAGTAAGTTAATTCCGCATACAAAATGTTTCGTTGTTTTTTGCGAGCTTGTAATTCCGGGAATCGTAAAATTCATCACACTAAAAACCTCGTGAAAAGTAACTTGTGGGAATTTTTATTTCTGTTGGGAATGGAGGATCATTAAATTGTTTTCTCTACTCTTAAAAAAATTTAAACTTAATGCTACGTCGCACAACTTCTGACCCTACCCTCCCCCACGTCACACTTCGTCACAAATTAGGTATACCCTCCCTACCCCCTTAAATGCTACGTCATTTATGCATGGCTCCTATGTAAATTATCAAAAAATTCCACGCTAACTTTAAGCACGATGGTCTGGTACTTAGACTTGACCGATTTGGCTCAGACACTCCTGGTGGGATAAGAAATCGATTAGAGGGTGGCCCGATGAGGTTCATTTTTGTCTCGTCACGTTGGTATACACAGACTACGATAACAGATCAAGAAATGTCGACTGAGGGAAAAATGTTCACAATCGATCAGGCTTCCAGGAAACCATCTGATTTTGCTAAACGGTTGAATCGATTCAGTTCTTCCGAATCGGACCAAGTCCCCTTACGATCAAAAACATACAGTCTAAAACTCGCTCAATTGCAAGGAATGTGATCCGTCAGTGCGTTAGCAGCGTGTAATATGCGCACCATTACACACATAGTGATGAAATGATGTTCAATTCAAAGTGCCTTTGATGGATGTTGAAATTAACAAATTTTGTTTTCTCTTTGAATCTTGACGATTTTCATTCATTTATTTTTTTCATTTTTAGTAAATTTGATGGGGATTCCGAAAACAGGACACATTTTTCTAAATGGTTAAAATGATCATTTTAACAAATTGCTAGTAAACATTTTCATATTGACGGAATAATTTAATTTCCTTCGCCAGTTATTATCTAAGGCCACTAGCTTTCCACTAGTATGCTGATGTCTCTATATTGTACTATTACGTTATGAGCCAAAAACATAAAGGTCGACCACCGACCAAATTTCCCTATCTGTATTTGTTGACGTGAGGTCGATAAAACGCAAATTCAGTGGGCTGATCATATAATGTGAATGTATTACAGGCTTTGTCAGTGTTGTAACCCCTTATTACTTTAAGAACGGAAAACAATAAAGACGCTGAATCCCTCTGGATAAAGACTCACCATCTCTATCTTATTCTTATTATTTATCAATAAGTGTCATTCCAATCGAGCACGACACTTGTCGAAAGCACTCAAGCCGAAGAAAATCGCTTCGAATCCTTCTGGAACGAGGGCCATTGACAGGTCTCGTGCTCGATTGGAATGACACTGACAGATAAATGGTAAACAAACGAGACAGATAAATGGTAAACAAATGATCGAGTCTTTATCCAGAGGGATTCAGTGTCGTTAGAAAACAAATAAACACAGAGAACAGACATACAAGCTAGAACAAATTTTTCTGGAAAACCTGTGTAAACATTTGAATACAATTATACGCTGCTAATCACCATAGCACTCAATTTTGCATACGTGAATTACCGTAAATCGGTATATTGTACGCGAGGTCCATATACCGATTGCTGGAAGTCTACCGGACGATCGTGGCGCCGACTAACGGTAAGTTGCTACCATTTAGAAACGAAGGTTATTTTTTTACACACATTGAAAAGTCGATTTGTATGTCAATTATCTGTGAAATAATTAAACTAGCTTTTTTATCCGAAAAACCTGTTTAAATGTTTTAATGAAAATAAGTTACAAATATTCATTGCACTCAAATTGGTATAAATGAATAAAATTTGTTTCCATGTTTGCTCGCAAGATAGTTGTAAAATTATTCCCCTTAGTTATAATAAAAAACCGATTTAATCCACCTAGCAGTGAGATGAGACGTTTCTTACACATTTCACTATTGGTTTAGTTTGCAGAACTCACGAGAAGTAGGCACCCAATTAGAGGTGGGATGAAAACAGTTTCTACACTGAGCCAAATAATCACATACATTTCATGTGAAAAAGCACGTAAATATTAAAATCGGTCAATCACATTAGATTCACGTGGAGCAGATAACATTCATACCTACATTGATGAGTTTCAAATAAGATACCATTAATTTTCACGTATATAATGTATATATTCTATGTGATTGTCACATACTTGAAATGTTACATGCAAAAAACATAAGTATTACTTGAATATACGATGTGAAAAAATAAACAGATTAATATGGCTTCACGCATCACAACGCTAGGCGAACGAATTACAGTCAAGAGAATCGGAGATTCCCGAACAGTCAATAAAGGTATTTGAACGCAAATTATAATTATTTTCATGAAAAACAATACATTTAAATAAAAATAACATTTCAGAAAACGGAACTGCAAGCATTATTGGAACGCAAAAAACTGCGAAAAAATTCGTTGATGTTTTCAATATAATTGATTCATGGCGAAAATAATATGCAACGGTTCTACTTCGTAATTGTTATGGCATATAATAAAAAGTTAAAGTTTCATATTTATTCCCCGTCTTCCCTCTTCTTAAACACATGAGGAAAGCATTTGAATGCTATTTTAAATGCAGCTAATAATTACATGATAATCACATATAAATTATATGGATTTAATTTAGAAAGTATGTGACATTCCGATGGAAAGTAAATGAACTTCACGTAACATGTATATACAGTCGACACTGGTTTTAATCAGATTGACAACAAAGCCTTCCATGTGTGAAACATATAATATTTACGTGAAAAGTGTTATGGAAAATAATTATATGTTTTTGCATTTGATAAGTACGTGATAATTTGTTTGAGTGTAGTCTTGCACGAATAAAATCTCGAATAAACTGAATAAATTATAGAAATCAACAAAACGACCGAAATAAAAAAGTAAAGCAAAAAATGAAACAATAGGTTTTTAAATTCATAAAATGAGTAGAAAAATTAATGAAAATCATTATAATTTTGATCCAAATACACGAATCAAATTAGATTAGGTTATTACATAAAAATTAAGATTATATTTAGAAATAGTTATAAGATTAACAGAATAAATTGACTCATACTAACAAATTGAATGAAATAAAACGAATGACTGAACATGAAATGCATAAAATTAAAGATATGAATAAAATGAATCAGATAAATCAAATGAATCAAATGAATAAAATGAGTCAAATGAATCAAATGAATAAAATGAGTCAAATGAATCAAATAAATCAAATGAATCAAATGAATCAAATGAATTAAATGAATCAAATGAATCAAATGAATCAAATGAATCAAATGAATCAAATGAATCAAATGAATCAAATGAATCAAATGAATCAAATGAATCAAATGAATCAAATGAATCAAATGAATCAAATGAATCAAATGAATCAAATGAATCAAATGAATCAAATGATTCAAATGATTCAAATGAATCAAATGAATCAAATGAATCAAATGAATCAAATGAATCAAATAAATCAAATGAATCAAATGAATCAAATGAATCAAATAAATCAAATAAATCAAATGAATCATATGAATCAAATGAATCACATGAATCACATGAATCAAATGAATTAAATGAATCAAATTGATTTAATTCATCCAGTGCATACAATGAATCAAATTAATGAAATGGATCAAATGAATAAAAAGAAAGGATGAACAAAATGAATAAAGTAAAAAATAAATGAAATGCATAAATAAAACAAACGAATCAAATAAACAAAATGAGCTGAAGTGATAAAATGAATAAAAAGAATTAAATGCATTGATTAAAATGAAAAATTGAACAACAGTAAAAGGTTATAAATTAATATAAAGAAATAAATTGAATCAAATAAATTATTTGGATGAAATGATTAAAACTGAAAAAGTAATCAGATTATTAAAATGAAGAAACTGAACAAAATGAATAAACTGGAAAAAGTTAATAAAATGCATACAATAAAAACAATGAATGATATGAGTAAAATGCACAAAAAGAATAAACTGATCAGAGTGAATCCAAAGAATGAAGCGAATAAAATAAGTAAACAGAATATACTGGTCCAGTATTTTAACGCGCAATTGAATGTAGTAAAGTGAGACAAGGTCACATGTGCTTTCAAACCCCTTGAACAGAGAACGACAGAGGGAGAATGCGATTCGTGAATGAGACAGGTAGATATTTTAAAATTTAAAGAAGTAAATAGTGTGAAATGTCTATGCTATGTCGATTGCATAAAAGCCGTGTGTTCGTTCTCAGCGGTAGGACCCATTTCCTGCCATCCAACTTTCGACGTACAAAACTCCAACGTATACGGAAAAGTAACACAAAGACGGACTGTGATAGAAGTGGAAAGGAAACAATGAACTACGATCAAGCGCCGGCGGTGGCTGGCTTAGACTGAACTGCTTTTATTATTGCTCAATATCACAGATTCAATTTTAAATGCAGAAAAGTATAAAGGAGTGGCGATGGGACGACTAGAAATTGCGCTCTGCCGCAACACCGTGTTTGTATTGTTTCATTCTCGTGCAGGAAATATGGATAAATAAGTCCTATACAGACCAATATTGTGAAAAAGAAATGGTTCAAACTACTCAGTATATCCAAATATGGACGACGATAAGTTAGAAGACACATTGTAGTTGCATCCCCCATCGAGAGTGGTTACTTTGGGGACTTCTTTTCCTGGATCTGGATTGTGGATGGTGGATTTTGGTCTTTGAGCCGTTATTTTTCATGAAAGTTCGTACCAATACAACGAATGTGCAGCTGATACAACTCATGGTTCATTCGCCTGCGCAACGTTCCGTCTTCCATCTGCACGCCACCATAGATGGTACGCAACACTTTTCGTTCGAAAACTCCAAGGGCGCGTTGGTCCTCCACGAGCATAGTCCAGGTCTCGTGGCCGTAGAGGACCACCGATCTAATCAGCGTCTTGAAGATAATCAACTTCGTGCGGCGGCGAATTTTGTTCGACCGGAGCGTCCTCTGGAGTCCAAAGTAGGCACGATTTCCCGCTATGATCCGTCTCTGAATTTCTCTGCTGTTATCATTGTCGTCGGTTACCAGTGAGCCCAAATACATGAATTCGTCGACCATCTCGATTTCGTCACCGTCAATCCGAACTCGGGTGGGAGGTTCACATTGTCGTCTCTAGAACCTCTTCCTCTCATGTATTTTGTCTTCGAAACGTTGATGGCAAGTCCAATCCTGCTGGCTTCAGCTTTCAGTCTTTGAGCATATATTTCATTCAAAATTCAATAGAGATACGAATAGTTTAAATATCGCACGTGGAATGTCTCTTTTGAAAATTTCCATCGTCAAACTTTCATATTACCCAGTTAAGCCAAATATTTTTCTGATAGCCATGAATTTCCTTAATTATAGTGTGAAACAGGCTTTGAATACAATTGAATTAAAGTTGAGTTGATGTAGCAGCAGACAAAAAATAGTTTTGTTTCTCAAACCTTCGCAATTACAATTAATAAATATTTCAGATTGGCAGAAGATCTTATCACACAACTTAGAAATGGATACAGAAATAGTTAGATAGATGCGATAGAAGAGAGACAGAGAGAGAAAGAGAGAGAGAGAGAGAGAGAGAGAGAGAGAGAGAGATGGGGGGGGGCGTGTGAGGAATGGCAAATGATGGTTAATGCAGTGACATTATTTTTATAGGTATATTATGATATATTGATTCTTACTTTTTTATCATAAATAATGTAAGTAGTAATTTTTGCTCCATAACCAGTATAACCTAAATCTTGCAAAAGAGCTAAATTTTCGCTAGATTTTTGGGCTTCAAACATACAGTTGCTTTCGGTGACGCCACAAATATAATTATATTAGAAATCTTTTATCTCACTACTAGGTGAATTACTTGTTGATCTGTGTATTGATATACCATCCAACCTTTACCTCATGATTGAACGCAATGCCTAATCCAAGGAATAAATACTAGAACTCACTGTTTCTTTATCAACACATTATTTTGTCTTTGAAGTGAACTTATATATTGATTTTTGAGAAATAGTTAATTTATTATAGGGGTAATTCACAAAATGTTCTCGACATCGAATTCCTTGAATCACGTAGATGTGTTTTAATACCCCGATATTCAAAATCGGTTTAGTTTTGCCCCTAAAACACCAGTAAAGCAATACTCTGTATGAAACAATCTCATTTTTAATTAGTGGAAATTGGTAAGCGAGGACTAAAAATACAAAATGTCTAATATCTCCGCCGCTCGCGCACGGATTCAGACAATCTATAGCTTGTTAGAAAGGTATTTTTACAAGCTTTCTATGCATGTATTTTTACAAGCTTTATGTGCATGTTTGTGGGACAATATTGTATTGTTCGAAAGTTATTTGCAAAAAACCTGCTGTGTTTTGACAAAATCGCCCATATCTCAGAAAGTAAACAACATATCGAAAATCAAAAATAATAGTGTCAAATGGCAACGTTAGGCCTTTCATTTGAAACTAATTTCATTAAGATCGGTTAAGCCATTGCTGAGATAATTACATGACATTTTGTACATACATACATACACACATACACACACACACACACACATACAGACATTGTCTCAATTTGTCGAGCTGAGTCGATTGGTATATGAGACACGGCCCTCCGGGCCTCGGAAAAAGTTGTCAAAGTTTGAGCGAATCCTATACATTTCTTTTGTAAGTAATGTACAAATAATAATAAAATGTAATCCCCTAGTTTTGAGAAATTAAAAATGTAAAATAAAGAATCTGGCACCGTCAAGCTAATACAAACGTACCTTATCAAATAAACGAATTGAATAAAAAGATATCAGTGCTGCATAACCACAAACGAATGAGAAGGTGATATCTTTCATACAATGGACCGCACTCACCATGGTATGTATATTTTGAAACAATTTATTTTTGTTCTTTTTTCTCTCGTTTTGCTCTTCTTTTTTTTTATTGATCACTTATATAGTCTAAAAATAGGCAAAGAAACTTACTCAAAATGACACTAACTAATCATCGTACCGATTATAACGTTTCAAACCTATCTTTGCCACTGCCGGTTTCTTTTCCTTGTTCTTCTAGTGAACCAAAAGGTGTAGAATTTTCACACAGTTGTCCTAAAATGCAAATATCAAACACTTTTTGATTCGGTTCTTTAATTTCTCAAGTATGTAGAATCGATGAGATCTGTGATGGTATTTTCTTGCCTTTTTTGAAGCAATAAGTTTAACTATATTTACACTTTCGATTGCGTAGTTACTAATCTGTTCCGATTGCGCGCTTCCATGGTTATCTTCTACAGCTAGTGACTACCGTGATCTCACGTTTTCAAATCTCGTTTTCATCAAGTTTGTAGGTAGCTTTAGTTTGTTTTGTATTATTTGATGACTGCTCGTCTCCTTCCCACTGTCTGTTGTCATTCAGTCTTGTTTTTTTTTTAAATCTTACATATTTTGAGTCGTTTGCGAAGGATTTAACACCTATGTAGTAGAACTTTCGACGCCGAATGTGATCTCCCATCAGTACCGGGGGTTGTGTTAGGGTGAGAGATCCTATCGGGATTTGGCTGGCGAGTATGCGTCATTCGTCATGGATTGATGACACACAGGAGTTGAGTTGGCTTTGAACTCGCACTCTCACGGAATCACGCTGTTTTCAATTGGGATAGCCTAGTAAACACACTGATCCTACTAATAACAACAGATGCGAATGTTCGTTCGTTCCCACGATCTTGTGTTTGTCGTGTTCCAGAGGAACTAATTTGTCACTGCGCAGAGCCACCTGGAATGCGAAATTATCTGTGCGAATATCGCAAAACAATCCACAAACAGAAGCTAAACCAATGGAGGAAATGTATTTACAATATACTTTTCTTTTTTTTTTTTGTTATTCCAGTGTTTTATTTTCTTTTCAATGGTAGTGTTAATTAAGCATTATTCAATAATGGTACAAAATATACATTTTAAATCTCCCTCCAAGATTTATACAGCTTCCGGCTCAGTAAATAATTCAAGTACTTCTTCACCTTAATTTGCCTACTGTCTCTTCGCTCAATAGTTTTACTCGAATGGCTGCTTGCTGCGTTAGTGTTATCCTACTTTCCTACTCTATGTTTCTTTTTTATTTAGTTGGTAGTTTTTTTCTTATTTTCTCTCTTACCGCCTATTGGTTAAGGTTTAATGTTGTTTTTTTTTGTTTTCTTACTCCACATAAAAGCGGGCAAACACATCCGGCAAACGTGATCTTTTGCTGCTAAAATTTACTCGTTCGTGTATTTCTCCGAATTGAGTTATTATTTCTTGGTCACACATTCTCTTTACCACTTTCTTTCAATTATTTTTCAAGTTTAGTTCTTTTTTGGCTTGAGAGAATTTGTTCTTCTAACTAGTGTGAGTTGGTTCACGCTAACAATCGACACCTGTTTTTTTTTCTGAAAGAACTAAATTAAACACGAATAACAAGTGCAGTACATAAATTTGGCTTATAGAGTAGCTACTACGAATTGATTAATCTAAAATATTAAAACAATGCTAACGATTATTGGAAAAATTTGTAATTGATCGGAAAAGCTAGATTGGTGCCAATTGACATTCCATTTTGCGGTCATGCACATCTGAACATCCCATCTTTACTGGAAACTTGTTTGGTTTCATTATTTTGAACAAAATAATCCATAACTCCGCCACTTTGCGGCATTTTTAACGAAAAAAAAAATCGAGCTGTCCAAATGCGTTTGCAAATATACCTAAATTTTCAAAAAGCTCCAAATAGTTTTGCCTTTCAAAAATTTTGTTTTTTTGTTCTCCACCGATAACAGTGATGATCTCCGACTTCAAAGCCTTTCGAACTGAGTTTTTGACATTCCTACCGGACGTGAAAGCCTCTTTTAAGATTAGCCATAGAGGAGAATGGCCATGATTGGCCACAACCGACTTCAGTATCTAACGGGGAAGTCAGATGCATTTTATTCGCATGATTTCAAGACATACCATTCAGTGCTATCTTGTAAGGGCTACCACAAAGTCAGTTTGTACGAAATATCCGACGAATTGAAAAGTTTAGTTGACTTTTCTCCCTTACAAGTTATTGCAATCCAGGAGCTTTAATTCATTTTAACCGTAATGAGGTTAATAAATTGTAAGTATTAGGAAAAGCACGTTTCAAGTTCCACGTCACGAGTAAAGTGAGAACATTATAGACGACATGGGGTAGAATTCAAAATCTCATCCAGTGTCGTAGATGCCAAGGCTTTGGGTACGGCCCAAAAAGTGCCATTTGGATCCGAAATGTATAATCTGTGGTGATAATTCGCACACCAAAAAAAAAAAAAGACACCACAGAAAATATCAAATGCGCTAATTGCAGCGAAAACCATAAATCGAATGGCTGGGCATTCCATATTCGAGAAAAAATTATAAATGCTCGTTCAAAGCAACAAATAAAAAAATTACCCACTTGTTCACGTACACTTCAAGAAAACAAGATGAAACGTATTAATCCGCTTCGTAATAAATTAACTACTTCTCTATCTATATAAGGATCTTCTATCTCTGCCACACCATACTACAATGATGCGTCATATTATGCTTCAGTGACAGGTGACACGGCTTAAAGAACGATAACTACCACGCCTCCAATTTCGTGTTCACTGTTTCTCCCAACGATCTAAAAAATCTAAATCGGAAAAAAATAAATTTCTTGCAGCAATCAATGTTTCAATTGATGAGTGCAATGCCAAATTCTACCTCCATGTTAGAAGCTTTTCAATTTGCAAACAAAATTGTAACGAATTTAAAGTTTAATAATGACTTTAAATAATCATTTAAGCTTAATCAATAGGAATACTCGTTCATTAAAAACGTGCGAAGACGGATTTTTCAACTTCTTCAGGGTACATAATCTACAAAGGGGGGTACAGTATCTACAAAAAGAAATTAAGCATAGATTTACACTCCCCCATTCATGCCCATGTTGTTTGTGGACAACAACGTTTTTAAACAGCTATAACTTTTTATTGAGGCGAGATTTGCTTACAAAAACAAGTAAGGCTCATTAATGTGATTATTGCCTTTAATTTGAGTATTAACAGTTACAAGGATCAGCTCTAGAACTGAAGTTATTGCAATTAGTCTTATTGGATTCCGATGGAGCAGTGCTGCCAGGGACAGTTTACGTTGACGACAAAAAATGATTTTTTCATATATCTTCGTTATGGTGCAATATTATTGAAAACTGATAAAACTCATCAATTTAGGCTGTCGTTGGCTACGTTTTCCTCGCAATTGGACTATTGTAATTATTCTAGGAGAATTGTATTGAGCATTAGAAGGTAAAAATTAACCAGCTTCTAGCACTGCCATGGAAGCACCTATCTTTATGAAAATAGGCTTTTCATGTTTCTTGACCCCACCGTTTTCAAGGAAAAATAGTTTTGAAACCCTACATCAACTAGAAAAAAGTTGGGCATGAAAGGGTTAAGAAATGAAAACTACGCGAAAGAGGTTGAACAAATCAAGCCATATTCTGAACATTTCTGGAAACTTTCTAAGGTTTTTAAGAAACTTCAGCAATCTATTACAGCTTTAAAGGAAGGTGACCACAAACTTCTTACAAATGAGGAAAAAGTTCGAAAACTTGCTCAGCAGTTTGAGAGCGTCCATAATTTAAATTTCAACGTTGTGAGTCCTATTGAAAACGAATTCTTACAAAAATTCGAAAATGTTTCAAATCAAGTATTATCTCTAGACAAGATTGTTGAACAAACCCTGATGAGATCAAATCCATCATCATCATGAATCATGAAAAAGTTAAAATATGAAAGCTCTAGGTTATGGCAGAATTTTTAACATTCTTCTGAAAAGCCTTCCAGAAATCACCTAGCGATACTTGATAAATATATTTAACAAATGGTTTGAATTAGCATACTTTCCTGAAAGGTAGAAAAATGCCAAGGTTATTCTTGTTCTGAAGCCAGATAAAAATACAGCAGAATCAACTATGCTATATTCTTCCTTAGTGGAGAACACTTTCAAAAAAAAAAAACTATTTATTCTCTATTAAGGGGCAAATTGTTCAAAATTATCTTTGCGCGTGAAGAGCACAAAACCTATAACTATATTCACCTATAACTATATTATTTATGGAAATTAGATTTCGACTTCGTCCCATCAGAACCCGACACTAACCTAGTCAAACGTGATATCCCACAAGAAAAGAATCTCATTTTAAGCTCAATACGGCGCTAGCTTGGTCCTATCACGAAGTTAGTGTCGGATTCTGATGAGACGAAGTCGAAACGCAAAAACCATAACTAAATTCACGCGCAAAGTTAAGCAATTTTCTCCTTAATGGAGAAAAAATGGTTTTTACTCAAATTATACTGCAATATGGAGAAATATCATCACTGTTGTGCTATCTCATGACAAACGCCATTTTGGGTCTAAACAATCTCTACAAAGTGGCGTTTTCAGAATTTGACATTCTGCTTGGTTACTGAGATATAGCGAGAAATTTGCTAACAAATTTTTAGTTTTTGGTTTCATATAAGCGTTCTAGGGATTGGCTCAAGTTATCTTGATGTATAACATGTTTTTATGTGTAAAACTATCTGAGAAACATAATGGCTTAATCATTTTCAAAACAAAATTACGCGAATAGCGAGAAAAATGCAGTTTAAATTTTAAACTGGAAAAATAGCATGTTTGGCAACACTGTAACCAAAAATAACTATTTTTCTAGATTCCCTGACTCATTTCCTCCAAAATGCATCTCACTGATTGTTTATAGACCAAATCTCGTGTTTTTTTAAAGAGCCAATAAGCATACTGTCAAAATTCACTTGGAGAAGAAATTCTGGACAAACCATTATTCGTCGATTATAAATCACAACAGCAGACGAAAGAGAAAACTTTGCTTTTTCATAAAATGTTAACATCCATTCTCGGCGAGCTACGGTTTGTCCGGAATTTTCTCTCAATGTCAATTTTGACAGCATGCTTATTGGCCGTTTACAAAAAACACGCGAGAAATGAAGCCAACGATATGAATACCTAAAAGTTAATAATTGATGATTTTTTTCTATGGAAAATTTTCCATGCACGATTATGACACGTCATACAAATTTTGTCATCAATACACACCTATGACACGTGTGAGTGCGACTTTTGTTTACATTTATAGTAAAAACTCGCAACATAGTCAAGCGATCTTTCCAATACTTGAGAGATTAATATAGAATAGATAGAAGCATCAAGTGTCTTCTTCGAAATATTTATAACATTTATAAGTTTCAAGATATTCAATCTCAAACTTTAAAAATCGTTTTTCTCGAAATGTGCTAAATGGCGCTTGCCATAACATAGCACAACAGCGACGATATAGCATAGTACACTGAAGTCTTTTTATGCTACTTTTTTATGCGGATTTTCAAAGTTATACGATTCTTTTTATGGAGCTTCCTTTTAATTTTTAGGGCATCACCTGAAGCGAATTTTATCGAAAGATACATCTTCGTGAATGCACGTGCTCAAACGAACGACATAAAATCACTGAGAACTGACATACAAGTAATATTTTCAACTTGTGTAAGAAATTAAACTGTTGCTTTGAAATGAGAACAGCAAGTAGCAACTTGCCACTGGTCGGCGCTTCGATCGGCCAGCAATCGCTATACGGGACTTGTATGCAAACTTGGATACAATTGTGATTCACGCATGCGAACCTGTATGCGATGGTGATTTCCAACGTATTTTCATTAAAATGTTTACACAGGTTTTTCGGGAAAGTTTGCTCTGGCTTATATGTCTGTTATCTGTGACAAAATGTTCATATTTTTATTTTAAATTATTAATTACTGGTCTTTGGGTTAAAGATATGAGAAGCATTCATTATGTCAGTGAAAATAAAAACAGAAAATGACTGAAAACCTTTTGCAATCGGTCGGAATTTCGACTTTTTAACCGAGGCCTGCAGAGCCGAATCTCTTATACCATTCGACTCAGTTCGACGAGATCGGAAAAAAAATCTCTGATAGTGTATTTTTTTTTACTTGGGGGTAAAGCTTTTACGCCGACTCGGCACACGTTCAGTAGTTAGACAAAAACTACCGATTCCGTCCATCGTATGCCAGAGTAAGGGACTCTGAACAGAGAAGATAACTCTGAACCCTATTCCTCTAAACTCCACCAAGAAGTCCGACATTTGCCTTATACCCCGCATTCCATTTGAAATGACTACTTCGGGAGGAGGCCTGCTAGTGCACTTCACTCGATTCCAGGTCTAGCTGGTCGCGCTAGATTTCGCTTGTCACATAACCGCTATATCAGTCATGCACGGCATGATATTCTACATGCCCTCCTCTCTACGTTGACCAGTTGGATAACGTGGTCGATCCAGCGATTCCGGTTGGAGGGTGGCTTCTGATTCACTGGTGCCCCGACGACCCTGGTGGTTTGTCGCGTTCGGTGCTACTCGGCGTAGTCACCGACGGTGGAGCTAGCCTACCTCGGCGGAGAGTTCCCCGACGAAAGAATGTCTCCCGCAACCGTTGACGGACGCGTTATTCTTCCTTAGATGCAGACCGGCAGAATGCCGAGGTCAGTCCAGCGATTCCCGGTGGAGAATTGCGTCCGGTTCACTGGAGCCTCGATGATTCAAGCCGGCGATTCGCTACGGACTACTCGGAATAGTCCCCGACGGTGGATCTTTCCTATTCCGACGAAAAGTTCCCCGGCAGCGGAAGATCTTCCGAAACCGATGCTACCGGGGCAGATGCCGAGATCGGTCCTGCGATTCTGGGTGGAGGGTAAATTCCAGTTGACAGGCGCCCCGACGAGCATCTGCCGGAGCTACTTCCCGATCTACTCGAACTAGTCCCCGGCGGTGTGCCTAGTCTACTCCGACGGAGAAATTCCCCGACGTTGAAATTTCTCTCGAAATCGTTATCTCGATGTTGGTCGGTTAGGTGCCGAGGTCAGTCTTGCGATTCCGACAGCATAAGTCATTAAGTGACATGCCACAGACTCAGGTGATTCGCATTTTATGCCAAAAGATCATGGCTCCTGCGTTGCAGAAGACAAAGAGTTAAGTAGCCGGGAAACTCTAACCTTGCTCATATGACGCTACTCCACGCTTTTCTAAACTTTTTACTTCAAATCCTTACTCTTTCTTGAGTACTATTGCTCTTAATATTGAAAAATATTTCACACCTTATGTGTTTTTTATGCTGATTTTCAAAATTATGCGGTTTTTTATGGGGATTTTCAAAGTTATACGGTTTTTATGCGGATTTTTTATGAGGTATCCCACGAATAAAAAAACTTCAGTGTACATTTCTGCAGACAAGTGACATGGAGTTTTATACGCACGATTTGCCATCAGCAAAGCCACTAAAGGTAGGGTGGGTGCTCCTGTAGTTGAAGTGTACCAATAGTTGCAGTAATGGGTTTAACGCCTAATTAAGATACCAACCATCAACAAATATTTTTATATCGCTTTATCGCATTCAAATTATGCGACAATAAAGCTGTTATCCTTGAAATTTGCTCAAATAATTATTGAAAAAAATTATTTTCTTCGAATTTCGAGCTCCCTTGCACCTATAGTTGATCTAATGTACCTATAGTTTCAAGTCCCATAAGAAATCAATGGGATTTGCAACAATAGGAACCGAAATTAGCGATTGCACCACTATTGGTACATGTGTTCCTGTAGTGGTACAAGCGGTTTTGAATACGTAAATCGGTTAATAAACAATCTTTATATTTTTTCTATGAAATAGGGATTGAAAGCTTTCGTTAACGTATTAACATCGCCCAAAGACCTATTCACCGATTTTTCAACAAAGGTTTTCCTTAAGTATATGACTATTGGTACATCAACCCTAGTTTTGCGGGGATTGCTCTCATTTGATAAGGCAGCTGTTAAAACGGTTCTCGTAAAGCTCAATGTGAATTCGTTAGTTGTTTACCCTGTGACTCGTCGGGCCTGCACAAACAATAACTACAGTGACCGGATGTTCCTAACTCATTTTACCACAATCATCGGTGCTCTAAAGCTATTCGGAACCTCTTTCAAAGCATCGTCTCGTGGGAGCCACATCGAAAGCAGCACCGCGATGTAACGCAGCGTACAAAGTGCCTTGGGTTTGGCCATGGAACTAAAAATTGTCACATGAAATTACGCTGTGCCAACTGTACGAACGATCATCTTACTGCTGCATGTGGTCAATCCGATGACACCGACCTGAAGTGTGCAAATTTTGGTGAAAAAAGCTGCAAAAAGCGAGTGGAATTCATCGGTGTCCATTAGAATGATACAACCAGCCCGGTCGTCGTCGAAATGTTCGTACGCCTCCGCCCTTCACTGTAGCACAATATCCCACCCTACAGCCGCGCCGAGTAGCTCCGAATCTGGAGCCCTTTCCCCTCAACAGCCAACGGGTACCCAAAGGTCAGACACGTTTCACAGCCCAGCCTCGCCTCACTGCAGCTGCCGCCTCAGGATTATCGGGTTATCAACATGCCGGTGCTGTATCCGGTAACGCTTACGAGTCCCCGCTCACTGCGTACGAATTAGTAACTTTGGTGTCCAAGGTTATCATCATTCTGCGTACGTGCAAAATCCGAAATGAACAGCTATCTCCCTCGTAAACAAGTATAGGTCGTAAAGCCGGTAACATCGCACAAGGAGGAACAAGCACATTGAGTTGCTCGATTTCCTCAACACGAAGGAGATCGACTTCTTCGTCATCATCGAGACACACCTGAAGCCGGAAGTAAACATCTACATACCAGACACGATCGACCCAGTACTCGAGGAGGGGAGATGGTTGTTGCTGTGATGCGCAACATCCGGTGCCGCCTGCTGTTGAACATCGAACTCAACTGCATCGAAGCAATCGGAGCCGAAGTTACCGCTTCGACTGGCCCAATCATCATCATCGCGGCCTGTTATTCGAAACAAACCAGCATTCGAGACAGAACCTAGGCTTTATTAAAAAACGACTTAGCCAAGCTGACCAGATGGAAGTTAAAGTTCATCATCACAGGGGACCTAAAAACCCGGCACGAGAAGGAGGAACCGGAATGGAGTCGCACCGGAGGGGCCGACGAGAATTTTCAGGTCAATGATCCATTTCGTACTGGATATTTGCATCACCAACATCGCCGCTGAAAACTTACCGGTCGTCTTCAGCGAGTTGTCATCCGACCACTTTGCGGTGATGCTGACACTGGGTGCATCAGCCGACGCATTCCAACATCAGCATCCACGGAACTACCATCGCGCCAACTGGGAGGTGTTTCAACCTATCGGTCTCCGGAATATTTATATGAGACAATATCAGAGAACTTACGACCGGGATAAATTTTTATTGCACAGTTCTCTGTCTAGGGCAATCCAGGCGGATCTTCGTAACGGGGATTTTCAGAAAAAAAACTTCAGCAAATCCCTCCTCATTAAAACCATTCGGATCCCTGATGAAGGTTCTTAAAAAAAACCGAAACCTATACCGCCGCTGGTCATGTCTGGGGATGTGGATGATGGGTCTTATAACACCTACCGAAAAGGATCTGAGTCAATTGGCATAAATTCATTTGGCATTTCCCAAACGGACATTTGGCATAACGGTTTTTTGGCATAATGGTCAATAGGCATAATTTTGAGAATTGATAACACTAAAGGTCCTTTAGCATAACGGATCATTTGGCATAATTGCTAAATTTGCGTAAAGTGAGGGTTATTTGTCATAAGGGACATTTGGCATATCGGACATTTGGCATAATTTTGAGAAGTGATCACACTGCAGGTCATCTGCTAACAACAGGGAAACACATAATTTAAGACTGTGCGAGAAGTCAGGTAATTCGGAATAATTTTGAGGCGTGCTACTGCTGAAGGTCTTTCCGTATAACTATTTTTATGTTAAGGAAAACAGTAATTTAACGGTCGTTTGGCATAGGTATATGCAGTGATAAAGTTATTAATTATCAGGATCCCTTCCTGTATGAATTATTTATTTTGATTGTATATTGACAAAAATGTTCATCGTTCGAGGGAAAGTTACTTATGCAGTTGTAGGCAGCTGGCATGTAGCTCAAATGTTTGAGTATAACAGCAACTACCTAATTTTTTAAATGAGTTCGTTTACCAATAGTACTAAAATAGAACTTGAACCAAAATTAACCCTTTCATGCCCAACTTTTTTCTAGTGTATGTACGATTTTAAAACTATTTTTCCTTGAAAACGGTGGGGTCAAGAAACACGAAAAGCCATTTTTCATAAAGATAGGTGCTTCCCACGCAGTGCTAGAAGCTGCTCAATTTTTACCTTCCAATACTCAATACAATTCCCCTAGAATATTTACAATAGTCCACTTGTGTGGAAAACGTAGCCAAAGGCACTATAAATTGATAAGTTTTGTCAGTTTTCAATAATATTGCAACGAAACGAAGATATACGAAAAATTCATTTTTCGTCGTCAACGTAAACTGTTCCTGGCAGCACTGCTCCTATGGAATGCAATCAGACTAACTGCAATAACTTCAGTTCTAGAGCTGATCCTTGTAGTTGTTAGTACTCAAATGAAAGACAATAGACACATTTATTAGCCTTACTTGTTTTTGTGAGCAAATCTTGCCTCAATCAAAAGTTATAGCTGTTTAAAAACGTTGTTGTCCACAAACAACATGGGCATGAATGGGTTAATTAGTTTATTTTTCTTTACCAATTAATAAATAACATATACGCCTAATGTGGCTACGCCACATAGCTTCGCCTGCTGTCTGACATCGCTGTTGCTCCGTTGGACTTAAGCTAATTTATAGCCCCAATGTTTGAGTAATCCGGGCAAACGAGTGGATCACAGATTTGCTTGCGAGGGGCCGACGGCGGGTCGGCGGCCACCTCGTCCGGCCTTGATCTCGGTTATGCAGCAAAACCGTATTGCACTGGCTTCGCTACAAGTGCTAGAGCAGTCTAACAACTAGGGTTGTGGTACCGGTAATACCGGTACCGAAAATCCCGGGAATACCGACCCATTTTGGTACCGTAATACCGGTACTGAACAAAACCCATTACCGGTATTTTCGGTACCACACATTTTTTTATGAAAAATTTATGGACTCTCTAGGGGGACCTGTTTCAAAATATCGGTCTGCAAGATGCCTTTTAATTAAATTAATTACCTTCTATAAGTTAAACATTACTAGCTCCCGTTGTACTGAACGATATGTTTAAATTCCTGCTTTATTTTGTCGAAATTGAATTTTAACGATCGTGCACTAAATTTCAAAATATTCACATCTAGCGTAAGAGACGTAAAAATTTGCTATGATTTTTTTTATTAACGACATTCTGATTGGTTTCCATTATTCACTGGGTGGCGCGTAATTAAACTATGGTCTAAGTCATGTCTTTGGTTTGCTCGTAAACCTTTATTTATAAAAGAACGAAGTGATTTATTAGCTAACAATTTTAGACTTGGTGAACTACTCCAAATGGGGCGATTTGTAATTATTGTGGATCGGAAAATTCAGCAAAACTCCATAGTTTACAGGAAAGCAAAGAGCCTTGGTATGCAGGTCAAAACCAATTTACAGAAAATCAAGAGATGAAATGCGAGCAGCCTGCTCGGATTTACTGCCATTCCTGCTTTGATTTACTGTTGTTAATAGTGTTTCTTACATTTACCATCTGTTGAAGTCGACAAAAGTCGCACCGCTTTATTGATTTCAAAGTCGCCTAGATTTCGAAATAAAAGAAGGTGCCACATACGAAAAATATTTTCTGCTGAAATGAGTCATACCATTCCGAATCAATTAAAAATAGTAAACATGTTTTTTTGATCAGCATAAATCAATCACCTGAGAATAAGGTCATCAGTTTGAGCATTCAATTTCACTTTGAAGCTTTTTTCGATTTTTTTAAAAGAAATTCGAGTACCAGTACTTTACCGGTACTACCGGTACTGAGGGCTTCAGTACCGTAGTACCGGTTCTCGCCAAAAAGGGTCGGTACTGCGAACTCTACTAACGACCGATGGTTGAATATATGTAAGTTCATTCAATATATTATCGTTTGAAAATCTTGACGATATCCACAAATGATAAAGTATATAATTCGAAAGAATAGTTCATGATATAAAGAAAGATAATAAGGATCATTTTAGTTATTGAAACGCTGTATGGAAAACCAAAACTTACTGGCGATCATATTAGTGACCAAAACAAAACATACGTCTGAAGGATCGCAGTTCTAGTGCGCACATTAACAAAAACCTGTTTTAATCCACCTAGCGGTGCAATTGTGCCTTTCTCATTTATCTAAACTATGGCACGGAGGCTTTTTATGTTCAACATAATTGTGGAAATGTCCATTACATTCTTAGTACACTTTGCACTTATACACAATGGCATGCCAGCCACGAACTTGATCAGCTACGTGTCGACGGTGAAACACTTGAAACAAAAAAATATCATACTCCATTAGCCTAATCAGCATTAGATCAATGTTATCTGCTTGCTAGCTCATTTTGTCATGCGGGGGTGGGTATGTGAGGAGGGCGAAAGTCCCATGAACGAACGAGTCCCCAGCTTAAATTGGTATGCTTTGTGATATAGTGGTGGTTTAAAGATGATGAGGTTGAAAGGGAGGGGTATGAGGGCTGGATGGGGTGAGCAAATCTTGCCTCAATCAAAAGTTATAGCTGTTTAAAAACGTTGTTGTCCACAAACAACATGGGCATGAATGGGTTAATGAGTGAACAGTAGAGGGGGGGTGTAACTCCTCTCCGTAAACCATCAACTACGCCCCTGTTAAAATCCAGAAACCTTATGCGAGTCGAAAAAAAAATTTGGCCGGGATTAGGTTGACGTTTTTCAGAGTGATTGCATAACCTTTCTATATGAGAAAGGCAAAAATGTGCCAAAATCCAAAAAAGTGAATCGTCGTCAAATTTTTTTTCGAGTTTGCATCAAATCTCGACGTTTTATGCACCTTGAACACATTTAGCATCAAAAATAAAAATTCTATTTTTAATTTTTCCTATAGTTTATATGAGAAATTTCTGTGTGGCCGCACTCTGAAACTCGTAATTCCGGAACAAGAATTCCGATCGATCCAAAATTCAACAGCAGCCGATGGGAAGGTTGCACCTTTCATTTGAGACTAAGTTTGGGCAAATCGGTCCAGCCATCTCTGAGAAAAATGAGTGACATTATTTGACACATACGCACATACACACACACACATACACACACATACATACACACACATACAGACTTTTTCCGATCTCGACGAACTGAGTCGAATGGAATATGACACTCGGCCCTCCGGGCCGGGATTAGGTTGACGTTTTTCACAGTGATTGCATAACCTTTCTATATGAGAAAGGCAAAACCTGTAAAATCTACACTGTACTAAAACGTAAGTCATAGACAAAGAATCCATAATTGCAAAAATGAACAAGCACAAAAATTTCAAAAATGAAAGTTCTTTTACTGCTCATGTTTAAAAGAAGGCAAAATCAGATATAAAATGTATTCACTCGAAATATAATCAATATCGGGTAATGGATAACAACACATTATTATTATTGCTTAGTGTAGCTTTAACCTTATGGATCATTCACCTGATAAACTACACATTCGTCTGTTATGCCATATGATCTTCAGTGAGATCACTAAGTACAATTATGCCAAATGTCCATTATTCCAAATGTCCGTTATGCCAAATGACCCTCACTTTGTGCAAAATTAGATTATGCCAAATGACCGTTATCCTGGAGATAAAATAATTATGCCAAATGTCCATTATGCCAAATGACCTTCAGTGTGATCAATTTACAAAATTATGCCAAATAACCGTTATGCCAAATGTCCATTATGCCAAATGACCCTTAGTGTGATCAATTCTCAAAATTATGCCAAATAACTAGTATGCCACATAACCGTTATGCCAGATGTCCATTATGCCAAATGACCCTCAGTGTGATCAATTCTCAAAATTATGCCAAATGACCATTATGCCAAATGTCCATTATGCGAAATGATCTTATGCCAAATGGCTTTATGCCAAAAGAGTTTATGCCAAATGGCCCGCTTCCACCGAAAAGGCTAATGCACTGGTGCAACAGTTTGTGTGTTCTCATAATTTGGGCATGGCTGCAATTGATGTATCCGAAAGTTTGGTTCCAGAGGAGTCGAGAGTCACAACGGACGATCTGATGGGTTTTGTTAAAGCATTCCGAAACATCAAGGCCCTTAGTTTCGACAATATTTTGAACATCGAGCTAAAGGATTTGAACTCCAGCTCATTTGCTTTCATAGTTAAAATATTCAAGCGGTGTCGGGAGTTTAGTTACTTGCCTTCAGTGTGGAAGTTAGCAAAAGTTATCCCAGTGCTGAAACCGGGTAAAGAACCTTCCCTTTCCAAAAGTTATCGGCCCATCAGGCTTACTCTCTGCCCACTCCAAACTGGTCGAGAAATCAATCCAAAGCCGAATAATTTCTTTCGCAAATGAGCATGACATCTTTCTTGAGGAACAGTTCCACAAGGGAAGTTCAACCATCCATCAACTCACTAGTGTTACCGACATCATCTAGCGGAAAAAGTCGGTGTCCCAGACGACAGCAATGGCGATCTTGAACATCGAAAAAGCGATTCCATAAAGTGTGACATGATTGTCTGGTGTCTAGCTCAGGTCATCCTGTTTCCACATTCGAGATTGCAAAGGTTTATACCGTCTGAAAACTACACAATCCAGTTCTTGCGACGCCCTCATTCTATGGTCTGACGAAGTGGTCTACCTGGGTTCAACTTTAGACCGACATCTGATCTTCAGGTCCCGAGCTGACAAAATTATTAACAAATACAACATACTCATCTGGTTCTTGTACCCGCTGATATGTAGAACATCTAAACTGAGCCTAAAGAATCAGATGGCTGTCAACAACCAAATAATCTACGCTGATATCGAGTAGTTATGCAGCACTCGTAGAGGGGTTGTGCCAGGACACATAGACTGAAACTTCAGCGTAAACAAAATTAAATCTTAAAGATGAGATGGTACATGAATTGGCCTGCCTGGATACCCTAGAAGATAAATTCCAATAATTTTGCACTGGGTTTCTGTTCTGTACGAAGGGGGGTGTAGCGAGGCGACTAACAACAGTTGTGCTGTCAAATGGTGAGATAACATCGTACTCACAAGTTTCCTATCTCATGCCTTCACGTGAGTCTATCGATGACATTTGGTCGTTAGACCGGTGTCGGCTGGGTGCTATCAGCCTTCTGCTGTAGCATCGGAATGAGAGGGTGCCAACAGGCGAGCCCTAATCCAAGGTGTGACGCGACCCGTGTCGAGGGATGAATGGCGGGAGGGCACTAACCCTACGTAAAACTAGGACTGGGATCCGAAGTGTTGACAAATACCAAGCCACACACGGAGCCTGTGGGGCACCAGGGCGCACCCCACACACCCCTTTCCCTAGATATTCGTGGGAACAAAACGGAAAACACTAAGAACATTAAAAATATGAGATTGCGGCGATGGAAGAGGAGAGGGATTGCGTGGAAAGCAAACTGGGAGAGCTGCTGAATAGCGGCTTACTGGAGGATGATGTGTCTTGCACTTCGTCAATTCTCAACACTTCAGATAGAGACGAGGGTCGGACAGTGACCAAGGAGGGCACGGACCGGTCCAGCGGAGCAACTGTTGGGTCCGAGGGCTCCGAGAATAAAACAAGAGGAACAGGAAAAACGCGTCACTTTAGCGGAGCGGTGAAGAAACGCTATGGGTGGCTACTGAGAAACGGCCACAAACCTGCTGAAGAGTTGGAGTTGGCAAAAATCCCAATAGGGAAGGCACCATCCAAGCGACAGCGTTCGACGGACACGAAGTCGCCGAACAATAGTGCGCGCAGAAAGAAACCGCAACCGATGAAAATCAAGGGTCAGGACTCAGGATCCCAGATAGACGCTAAAAACTGAGCAGCGCCCAACCTTCAACGAAATGGCCAGGTCGCACTTGATGGCGATCATCCCGGTTGGGTACCCTGCGAGTATCCTCAGCCATGAACGTCTGAATGCTACTCGATGCGCGCTGATCAATAGCGTCATGAAGCAGAGCTCAAACAATACGAGACCCAAGTTTAGGAAGTGCACCTACAAACAAGGGTATCTCGAAATCGCCTGTGTAGACAAAGATACAACTAAGTGGTCGCAGGATGCCATTTCTAGTAACAATTGTGGTTTTATGATAGTTTTGTAACCACTGATTAAACTTAGATTGCACTTGTAGCGTGCTATAAAACTTCAATTGTTACTTGGGATAGCTGCAATCAAGCCCTGAGAAAGCGCTTCATTGGAAGCCGTTGAAGCGTCGCAGATTCCAAAACAAGCGCTTTACATCGAGTATTTCCCCGACAGCATCGGTGGCAGCCCGTCTCATGAGCAATACTCAAAAGCACCCTACCGTCTGCGGCACACGAACTGAAACGCAAGGAGAGGATCGAAAACCCCCTGTAGGCGAAGGTGCGCAAACCGGCAAGAGCGGAAGCAAATACTGGGCCAGAACTGTCACTGGAACGATTTTTACGACATATCTCAAGTCATGTGTTTTTTTTTAAATGCATCAAATCAGTAAGATTAAGGTGGACAACAACGTAAATAGTCGTCCCTAATAAAAATAAACTATACACGTGCTATAACCCATATCGTAAAACCATTCCATATATAGTTTGGATGATATCCTGAACACGTCGTTAAGCTATTTATATTTTATTAGGGGTTAAGTACATTGACTGTAGTCGTCTGTCCCGTAGGAAGAGTTCAAGTCGCGATTGTGTGATGCATTGAGCTCCATTAAGAGAGGTTGCTGTAAACCTTGCTCTAATTACTATTATGAGTAGTTACTACATTTGGAAAAAGGTTAACAGGTCTACTCTCGACCATTATAACGGAGTTACTCAACCGGCTTCAAAATAATGCCAACTTTTACGTACTGCACTTGTTGGAAGTCGCGCGGAGGCTAGAAAAATATATATATGAACAAAACATAATAGCAAAATTTGTCGCAGTAACAGTAAATTGTGCGTAAGCAATTGACAAGCATAACAAATCAAGAAAGGATGTGAAATTAAACGAAAACAAAATTATCACAGACAAATGAATTAATAATTAACTACTACAGTCATTTTTTTATTTTTCCTTTTGACAATTTGTTTTCCACTGTCACTCTCGTTAACGCTGTCTGCGCTCAAGCGCAGCTTCTCTCATTTCTCATTTGCTAGTCTAGTAGTTTCTTGCTGACTTAAATACATACTCTTACATGGTACGCTGTAAAAATATACACTATACAAAAGAAACTATTTATATCACAATTAGATTAAACGAAAAAGAAAAGAAAAAAATCAACAGACTCACAATGCTCATCTCGGCTGATTACGGCGTGGGCAGTTCTCCATCACTGCGCGTAAAACAATGCATTACATACTTGCTTTCCTACGGTATTAGTTGATACTCAAAACGTATGCAGAAGAAAACAATAGTCCACTCTCACACACGCTCTCGCTTACTTCTGTTTCATCTTTGCTCATCTTTTAAGTTTTGCTTTGTTCAACCATTAAAAAAAACAGTACACTTTATAAAAGGAAGTAAAGTAATGGTTACTAACTAGTTAGTAGTTTTGTTTTCATTCAATTAGTTTCCCTAACGAACAGAAAATTAAACGAACAAATGAAAACAATATGCTGCCTACGTACGTTTTATCAACACTTTTGAGAGTTTTGTTCCTGACAACTTTCTTACATATAAGAAATAAATTACTGAATTGGTTGGATAGTTGGTTAACACATCTCGCTGTACGAAGGGGGATGTAGCAATCGGGGTTTAGTCCAGGGTGTGTATGTGTCGCATTCGGCGCTTAATTACAGGCTGTATTATTACCGTGTATAATAGTCGCAGAATACTGCAGTTTCAGAACGTTTAGCAAGCCGCATAGCATATAATAAATGCACGATTAATTGAAGTGAGGGGTGAAACCGTGGCCAGCGCAGATAACCATTGTCTATTTGATAGGTTGATAGGAATGGTCCAATGGTCTAGTACTGCACGTCCTGTGCGAACTGACGATTTAGCCATGTCTGGCTTGGTCTGATCAGAGTAATTCGAAGACACGAGGCGAAGCCAACCAATCGGTCAGGGAGTGATTTTTTGCAAATGATGCGTTGGTCGATGTCAATGGTTACTCTTGGTACATTCGCTGTTCTATGACAAAAATCCTGTTCGTCTAAGGATACGACCGTCCTTAGAACAAAGTTCGGATTATTTCTTCCTCTCCAGCCTATCCTAATAAGGTCGGACAGTTGGATATTGTTAGCAGATTTGGTGGATTTCAAGCAGTGAGTTAGATACTCATTTTTGCATGGAGGCTGAGATCGGCACCAGTAGTACAAACTAATTCGACATTCGAAAAGGTTCAGCTATTGTTTTTAAATGCTGTTTTGTTCAAGTATTCTATCAAAGGTGTACAGGCGAATATGCATCAATGAAACAAGTGTAACATTATTGTTGTAAAGGAATTGTTTCTGAATAATAACAGTGAGAAATGTACGGGGATACACAATCTGATTGCTCGACTGGTACTAGAAATTTAGGGGGATAAATATGTTTATAGCGGCAGTTGAGCAGTACGATCCTGAGTTTGCCTTAGTGATACTGTCGTTCCAACACGTCATCTGACCGAAGAAGAAAACAACAGAATGAAATGTGGACATTTACTGTAGTACAAAGGTTGCCGGCTTTGGTAGGATGCTCGCCCAGATTACAAGATTCGCGAGG
This sequence comes from Topomyia yanbarensis, assembly GCF_030247195.1. NCBI lineage: Eukaryota > Metazoa > Arthropoda > Insecta > Diptera > Culicidae > Topomyia > Topomyia yanbarensis. The sequence goes on along the minus strand of NC_080671.1, from coordinate 399,179,846 downwards.
GATGCAGACCAATCAGCAGGTGGCTGCTACGACCGGAGTTGGTGTAGGTATATCTTAACTGGCAATGTTCGGTTGCGTTTGCGTGAATAGTTCCTGAGATAGGAAAAAGAAAATGGATAATATTGTAGATAGTAAAGAGGAGTAGGCGGTGTGAAACTGTGTCTGTCCAAGCTACTTCTTTCTAACCTAGCTATGTGTGCCACCGCGTGGGATTTCAAGGATGTCTTGATGACTTTTGTACATGAATCCAATTATGCACGACATACTTTGTTTCTCGCGGGGAGGCGCAACTTAATTAGGGAGCGGAATGTTGTTGTTTTTTTGTTTGTTTACAAAGTTCAGATTTTGGTTATTGTTTTGTATACCTAGCCTATTCTGCACGAAAGATAGAGGGAGATGCTATAACTAGGAGGGGATTTTTGCTTGTTAATTTAAGGTGGTAGTACAAGAGGGGAAAAAAGTAGTAAAAGGTGTGGTGGTGTTGCTGATGATCAGTTGTTCTGTTGTACTCTGTTCTAGTTTCGTAAAGGTAGTGATAGTAGTAGAAGAATTGACAGTAGAGTTGAGATGGTGATGTACTAGAGCTACTGAGAGTCGGATAGACAGTGGCCGATAGTAGCAGTCGTCTGCAGGATCCCTTGTTAGAGATCGAAAGCCAATCTCAGAGTTTGCGGAAAAAGTGCAACAGGATCGTAAGGTCATCGGGATCGAAATCAATGTCATCATCAAAGTCACTGTGCGTCGTATCGATTTGGGATGACATGTGGCGATTGTGGTTGGTTGAAATCGAATTGGTTGGATTTTTCAGGGATGAATGTGGCACACATACGCACAACGGCAACGTTCCGAGTTCGGACGGGACACAACGCGTTTGCAGTTTGGTTCGTCAAAATCATGTTCAACCCGACGACACGATTACGGTTTGTGGTACAGAACAGAACCGAACACGCAACAAAATGGCGTATTTGTTTTTGGATTCGTGGTCGTGAACAGAAGGCGTTTTCGCGTTTCAATCGTATATGTTGGGATGCAACACCGCGCGGTAAATTATAATAAATAATTTAATAATTAATTAATTATTAATCTGGATTAGCATAATAATAGTTAGCAATAAATTACAATGGAAGTGTCGGCGTGGTGGCGGTCGGTGTCGATGCCATTACAGAGGTGGATGGATATCTGATCGTATGCTGCGACGACGCCTGGATGTAATCCTGGCTAGGATTCAGCACGCTGTCGCGCGAGTTGGAGTGTGACGTTGCTCGTAGCAGCTTGACAGCCTCACGTTCCGGACTACATTGCACTGCTTCTAGTCATTTTTGGCGGGATGATTTCTTCTTCTTTCGTTTAAAGAAGCAGCAACATCTACAAGAGAACAAAAAAGATCAGTATAATATATGTACAAAACATTTGTATCGGTTATTAAAAATACTTTCTCCAATTTATAGTAGCCAAACAATGAACAGTTATATAACTACACCATGCATGCTGCATTTTGGCATAAAATCAGTAACAGAACTACAATTTACATATTTCAATTTTCTATATGGCCTGTGTTAAGTAATTTTTGGTCGACAAGATAACAAGATGGGCTAGGGCTAAGATTCTACCAACACTTTAGGGTCTAATAGAATGCTCCGTCACTAATGCAAATTATACGGAAAACTTTGCTTCGACTTTTATAAACGACATTGACGCTTTCCGTTCTGTTCGGGTTTTCAGAATATATTCTAGTCGATGATCGAACATATGACAACTAGTTAACTGGCCATGATCGCAGGTCAGTTCCATGTTGCACGGGACTCGCTATCTACATGGGACAGACTTTCGATTATAGGCAGATAACTAACAGTGTCTTACCTTTGTACTGCACTACAAGGGCATCTATGAGACTATAGATCTCCTAGGGCCCAAATATTGTAATTACATGTATTGCAGCAACCGAGTCGAGTAGTTCAGGGAAGCGACAAGATTATCTAAAAGCTACTAGGTCTATACCTAGCAGCCACACAAGACCAAGCGCAAGGTGTTGAAGGTAAATATAGCTTCACCTTACCGTTCTCTCAATCCTCTCTTGCTCTCGTTAACACTGATCACTGATCGTAGGCTAGGTAGTATGGGATATGGAGAATAAAATGTAGTCGTTATATATCCAGTAGACGGTAGTTAAAACAAGTCGGGTCTTTTTTCGTAAGAAAGAGATCAACGATCAGCGAAGCTTTCAAACTCATGTTGGAGTAATCTACAATCTTCAGCAGAGCGGATGAGTAGAACCATCTTCGTCTGCGAAGGACAGGCGTGGAGTGTTCAGAACTAGATGAACATCGTTATAGGTAAGCAGAAACATGAAAGATCCCAAGTGACTTCCCTAGGGTAATCCTGACGATGGGATCTGACAATCTCCAGTGACAATCACTATTTCTCATTCTGTAAGAAAGGATCGAAACAGCTGCAACAAACTATCGCTGATTCCATATCGCTCCATTTTAGCGATTATTATATCATGGTTCACGTTGTCAAAAGTGGCAGATCGGCCTGTGTAAATAATATCGGTTTGAGCGCGACGTTCCACGTACTCTGTTATGTAGGATGTTAAGCATAGCAGGTTAGTTGCAGTCTAATGTCCAGACGTGAAGCCATGTTGATCGTCACTTAGGTACTGCTGGCAGTGTCCCTGAGGAGGTCACCTAGGAGGTTCCATAATCACCAGCTCGAACAACTTCGAGACAGCACTCAATGAAGTAATTCCGCGGTAATTGTTGACGTATCGCTTACTTCTCTTTTTAAGGACTGGGAACGTCTTCGCAAACTTCCAGCAGGGTGTAAAAATGCCGCTGGCAATAGATTCTCTAAAGATATGAAGAAACGGAGTCACTAAAACGTCGATGTGCCATTTCAAAAGTACTGAAGGGAAACCGTCGGCTGCTGGATTGAAGGATGATTTAAGCTAAGCTAAGGTAAAAGCTCCGGTAATCATCCATCCAATGACATCCAAAGCTCTCAGAGTTTGGCTCACGGACGGAACTTGACTAACAGCGTAGATCAACTGTTAAGGTCTCACCTGTAAACACACTCGAGAATTTCTCCGAAAATAGTTTGCACACATATTGGGTTGTGGTAGCTGTGCTACCACTGAAAGTCATAGACGATGGCAGTCCAAGATTCCTTGCGCTGCTCATTCATATATTTCCAGAAATGTTTAGGGTGTGACTTGAGACTGAATGTTTTACTGATATCGAAAGAAACAATCGTGACTAGCTCGTTTATAAGCATGGTTGAGACTTGCGTAATAGTTTCTAAGTGGGATTGTGCGATACTTAGTAAACCTTCGAAGAGCAGCTCTCTTGATACACTTCAGCCATCGCATCGCGGTCGTTTGTCAAGGAGGGCCGGTTTGTTGATGATGAACTATCTTTAAGGACGTGCCTGTCGATAACATAACCCAAAAGGTTGGAAAATGTTTGAACTGCCATGTCAACATCTTCGGAGTCCAGAATATTTAGCCAATCGAGAGTGGAGAAGAGGTCTGCGATACTGCGATGATCAGCTTTGTGGAAGTCGTTTGAGACGAGTACCAGAGGAGCATTGTAATCATGCGCCAGGGTGCGATCGATCGTGGCGATCAATGGTGGGTGATGTGCTACTGGTTTCACTAGAGGAAAGGGAGCCATCACTACTGATGTAGCAGAAACCTGATCGCTGACAAAACAAAGATATGTATTAACTGTACACTAGGGCATTGCAGAAAAACATTTTTTTTGAATTCTCAAAGGCCCCCCCTCTCATATTGTGACAAATGTCAAAGTAAGCTCAGATGCCAAATTTCACATCATTTGGACAATTCTAGACCCCCGCCCACTTCGCTTGAAATTTTTGAAATTAATGCTATGGGAAAATGTGAAGGAAAATATATATTAAATGCTATAACTTTTGAAGTAGCAATCAGAAAATTACAATTTATATATCTTTTTAAAGGAAATAACCTTAGTATTGGAATGGAGATATTCCTGTTCCTAGAAAAATACGGGATTGTGGGGTACTGGGTCATTTTGGCCCCAAAATCTCATATTTTTTAAATTTTTCTGCTCCGTTGTGCAAACCATACAGATTTTGCAGTTTTTCTAATGTGAAAAAATCTCAGAAATCGAACGGAACCTTTTAGACCTTTGCCCGAATACGAGAAGTTGGGGTTATAGGGCCTTTTGTCATCTATATTAAATTTTATCATTTTCTCGTGTATATATCTCTATTATTCTTCATTCAATTTTCATAAATTGTACCTTGCTGAACGTGGAAAATTCTTAGAAATACAACAAAAATAGATTCGTTCGCGTTAAAATTCAAAAACATCTAATTTTTTGACATTAACTCTACAAATCACATTTTTTCATTAAATGTCCTAATACCACAACTTCACCTATTTTTCCAGGTATGAAACTTTTCTCATGTGATTCCTAAGTGCATTTTTCACTATAAATAGTAAATTAAATAAGAATTTTGTTGTTAAATGGAGTTAATATGTGCGATTTTATGATAAAAATGTGAAATCGAGACTATATGTCTGATAATTTGATGTTTCTGAATTTTACCGGTAACGAATCTATTTTTGTTTTGTTCCTATGGATTTTCCACGTTCAACAAAACGTTTATGAAAATTGAATGAAGAATAATAGAGATATATGCACGAGAAAATGATAAAATTTAATATAAATGACAAAAGGCCCTATAACCCCAACTTCTCGTATTCGGACAAAGGTCTAAAAAATTCCGTTCGATTTCTGAGATGTTTTCACATTAGAAAAACTGCAAAATATGTATGGTTTGCACAACGGAGCAGAAAAATTAAAAAATAGGGGGTTTTGGGGCCAAATGACCCAGTACCCCACTTTCCCGTATTTTTATAGAAACAGGAATATCTCCATTCGAATACTAAGGTTATTGCCTTTAAAAAGAGATATAAATTGTAATTTTATGATTGCTACTTCAAAAGTTATAGCATTTAATATATTTTTCCTCCACATTTTCCCATAGCACCAATTTCAAAAATTTCAATCGTAGTGGGCGGGGGTCTAGAATTATCCAAATGATGTGAAATTTGGCATCTGAGCTTACTTTGACATTTGTCACAATATGAGAGGAGGGGCCTTTGAGAATTCAAAAAAAAAATTTTTTTGCAATGCCCTACTGTACACCTACCGTCTCACCGTTGTACTTGACAGTGTATGCAGTGCTTTATGGTTACATCTATGACCGCGCACCCTTCTTCCCATGGTCGTTTTGGCGGTTCAGAGGATGTCCTTTCATGTTGATCAGAGATACATTGCTCCTATACATACGGACTTACAATCATACTATTTGGCACATGTCATCTAGTCTGTGTAATCCTATGGAAAATCATCCTACCATCGCCTTGGGGTCTACGTCATATTGGCAAATTTCGCATTGAATCCGCTTCTATCTCTTCCTAATCTCCTTTTTGTCTCCTAGGTCCGAAGCGGATCAATCGACTATTAATTGAAACGGTAAACATACTAGCAGTGTTAGTCCTTACTCGCGAATACTTTTCCTACAACTGTGGTGTTCTATCTCTATCTTATAACAGAAGTCGATTATCCCTGTTCTAGTCAATATACATATTTATTACTATAGACCAGGCAAATCCTCGTTTTTTTCCTATTTTTATTAACCTGAGTAGCTAGACGAGTGAAGGCATTTTAGGGTTTCAACAAAAGAATCTCTGCCCATAAAGAACATAAGAAATATTTATCCACTGTTCCCCATAAAGTTTGCCTGAACCGATCACCCGCGCCTGGTTCGACTCGAATAGATCACACCGACCCGAAAGGGTTACTTATCATTTCTGAGAGCTGGTGTGCTTGGTCGAGTTAAATAATCATAAGAACAAGTCCTGAATAATTAACTATCTCTTAGGTGCCAGTCCTGCACTCCTTTCCTGAACTAGCCTCATACCCACGGTCAAAAGAGTCGACAACTAGTAGGATCGACATGTCCCCCACCCAAGCGAATTGATCAACTTGCAAGTAGGAGCACATATCTACCAACCAGCCAAGAAGACTTCCGAACCAATGAGAATAGACCATGCCAGTCGAAGGCCACAGGCCCAGTGCCATCTCGTACAGTTCCTGAAATAAAGAATTTTGTTAGCGCTACTTACAGATTTCATTTCAATGATAGTAAGTCGGTCGACTGTCTCATAGAAGAGATCTCTTTTATCAAATCCTCAATTTCCGTCGGAACTCGTATGTCAGACGCTCAAGGAGTTCGGCTGGCTCGAATATCAACTATCTGAAGCGAAAAAGACATTATTTACCATATTAAATATAATCCCCAATCCCATAATCAACTAAGGCTGTCTGTCGATTCTAGCGCAGAAATGCTAATGATGTGACCATCAAGAACACGTCAGACAACCTCAATTGACCCCCTTCGACACCAGTTTGGCCTTACCAAGCCGTAACGCGGGTGGCGGCGTGAAAACTGCCGAATAGGAGTTGAGAATAGCTTGAAGCAACTTCTGATGTTGCTCCAAATGCATGTGATATCCAAGACTGACTTGGATAGTTCCATCGAGCCTAGTTTGCTAACCTTACATAACTAGACTCACTGTTCTCCATTCAGCCACAACCACGTTTCGACGAAGACGATGATATCAAAATTGTTATCGCAAGGCGATATTCCTCAACGGTTGAATTGATATCACCAACGTTTGGGTAGTATAGTAGCAGCTTGTCGCGTCGTTGTCCAAGGTTGGAAATCGAAGTTTTGAGGCAAAAAAGAGCTCATAGATGCTTCAGATAGATGCTTGCCTGTTGTAGGTTTGCAGAAGACCCCTCGTCCCAACTCCACCACCGGAGCGGGACGACGGCTGCTGGTCGCTGGCTTGAAGGGCTCGACTGTGATGGGGGGACTGAGGGCTTCCTCAGGAATGCAAAAGACTTAGTAGATTTTCGGAAAGATAGATGAGACGGGTGTGGACTCTTTATGGCCCGCACTTCAACAATATGGGTATTTTCGGAATGGTCTTGACGAGTAGGTGCCAGAAATTGATTTTTGACGCCATTTTGAAAACCAAGATGGTGATTTCCGGTTTTACGGAAATTCTCTACAAATCATGGAATACGAGTATTTTCGGAATGGTCTTGACGAGTAGATGCTAGAAATTTTAGAAGCGTGCCCCGCGCCGCCGCCGTTTTCGGGTAAAAAAATTAGAGCTCCAGAGCGCTTACTATTTTTACCTGAAATTGGCGGCGCAGCGCACACCTCCAAGGGACCATTCATAAATTACGTAACGCTTTTAGGGGGGGAGGGAGTACGACAAGTTGTGACAAGTTGGGACATAGGGGGGGGGGGTGTAAACTAGATCGTTACGTAACATGTTTTCATCGAAGAAAAAAAAATTTTCTTGGAATTTGTTACGTAACAGGGGAGGGGGATGGAAAAATTTGTGACAATTTGTTACATAGGGGGAGGGGGGAGTCCATTTTGAGCAATTTTTGCGTTACGTAATTTATGAATGGTCCCTAAGAAATTTATATTTTACGTTATTTTGAAATCCAAGATGTCGACTTCCGGTTTACCGAAATTCGATATAACCCAATCAATATGGGTATTTTGGATTTCAAAATGGCGTCAAAAATCATTCTGAAAATATCCATATTGATTGGGTTATGGCGAATTTCGCTAAATCGGAAGTCGCACTCTTGAATTTCAAAATGGCGTCAAAAATCAATTTCTGGCACCTACGCTTCAAGTCCATTCCGAAAATACCCATATTGTTGAGGTGCGGGCCATAAGGAGTCTTCCAGACCCGTCTCGTCCATCATTCCGAAAATCTACGAAGTCTTATGCATTGCATTGAATATTTTTCGCAAAAACAGTGTTAATTGCAGAAATCCGCGCAAAAAAACTGCCAAAATTCTTCTAATTTCTTTGCATTTCAAAGGACTTAGAATTTTATTTTCAGAAAAAAATCCAAGTCTTTTGCATTCAATAGCACTTAAAATATTTTTGCAAAAACCGCGTTAATTGGAAAATCCGCGCAAAAAAAAACTGCGTTAATTCGGAAATACGCGTAAAAGAACCTTGTAAAAAACAGCTCCAAAAACCCGCGTGAAAAACCTGAGTGATTTTCGAAGCGATAAAAAAATACAGTGTAACCAATACACTCTAAACTACTTCTACCAAGATTTTCGAGAGAAAATACCCAATGGGTTATTTCCCACAGCATTTTTTCCGTGATGCAATTTGATGTGATGTGGGTATCAGACAATTTTATCGAGAGTTATCGTGTTCGCCGCGGCACTCCTCGACGTGGAAATGGTTGGACGTCTACTCTTGGAACGCTTGTATGTGTGGCTCTGCGTTGTCTTTCTCTCGAATCTCTTTGCTCATCTATCGTCTTCATTTTTTTCATTTTCTTACTTTTTGGATTTTCTTAGTCCTCTTAATTCTTTTGACTCTCTTGATTTTATTAATCAAACTGATTCTCTTAACTTTCGCGATTCTGTTGATCATGTTGCTCTTGGTTATCTTGTTTCTCTTGATGGTAATGTTTCTCTTGATACTCTTGATTTGTTTGGTTCTGTGATGTTATGATTTTTATAGTTTTTTAGAATTTTCTTGATATTCTGGGATCTCTCGATTCTCTTGGCACTTTTGATTCTCAACTTTAGAATGCTGATTCTTTTCATTATTTTCGTTCTTTTATTTCTTTTAACAAGAGATTCTCGTACTTCTCTTGATTCTCCTCCTTCTGCTTTGCTGTTTTTACATTGTCTAGATTCCCTTCATTGCTTTAATTCTCACGATCCTTTTGATTCACCTAATTTTATTAGTTCTATCGTTTATCGTTATTCATTCTATCGATTTTCCTAATTCTCTTAATTTTCTTGATTTTTTATTTCATTGACACTTTTGATTATCTTGGTTCGCTGGATTCTCTCAATTTCTTGCTTCTCTTGACTTTTATAATTTTCTTAATTTTTTGTGATTTTTCTGATATATGATTCTGTTTATTCTCTTGTTACTCTTTATTTTCTTTGAATTTCTCAAATTTCCTTATGATAAAGGGTGTCCCACATCAAATTGCATCACGGATAAAAGGCTGTAGAAAATAACCCATTGAGTATTTTCTCTTGAAAATTTGGGTAGAAGCAGTTTCTGTGTATTGTTTTCACTGTATTTTTATCATTGTTAATTTTTCGAAAATTGGAAAAAGCCGAAAAGCAACGTCGCGAATTGATTTTATGCAAGCACCTGGAAAGTCCTTAAATGTCTCATCAGGACTTCGGAAAATAACTCGGAATCGTGCAGTCACCCTGTTTCGAATTAACTAGCTCTTATCAGCTGAAAATGAACTCCTTTTCTTGCGGAACATCACGCAGGACTAGGGGTTTGCTCAAGAACACAAATCGTGTTTTCGGTTTGGGAGCTAGTGTCAATCCGGCGCTAGCTTAATCCTGTCACTACGTTAGTGTTAGATTCTGATGACGCGAGATCGAAATTCCAAAACTAATTTCTTATGATACTTCTATTAATTCTCTTGATCTCATTATTTTCTTGATTTTCCCAATTATTTAAAATTATATGATGTGTTGGTCTATTGATTATGATGACTCTTTTGACAGCAAGTTGTTTGGAAAATACACGTGTTTCAGTGAAGCAAGTTTCAACTCTATACGTGCAATATTAACAAAGTTGCGCTAGATGGAAGGCGAGATAAGAAAATAGTATCCCGCACAGCGACGTGGAAAATCCAAAGTGATGGGAGACAGTTATTAAGAGTTTCCGCAATTACAAGTGTGACCCGAAAGGTTCAAAGCAAACTTCGTGCTAGAAATTCGGATCGGCAGCTGAGTTAGAAAGTGTTGAATGAAAAATGCAGTGCTCTCTGATCAGGATGTCGCTAAAAATACTATGCCAAAAAGGGCTCTGACGAAGTGGAGAGGATGCCTTTTCATGGCCGACGTGACATAAGTGATATAACATAAGACATAAGTGAAGATGGAATTCAGTCAGGTTTCCGAATAACACATTTAACTGGCCATAGCAAGGATTGATGATCCCAATAAATTCACGTTTGTTTTAGCCGATGAATGCGCCTGGAAACTGACAGTCTGGCAAGGAATTTGCAAGGAAGGATCGTTTTGTTGGTGACGAATACCTTGATTTTGATTCCGCCAGTGCAAATTCCTTGCCACACTATCAGTTTCCAGGCGAATTCATCAAACGAATATGCCCGTGGCGATTCCGGCCAATCGAAAGGCATTGCACAATTGTCAAGAGGAATTCAAAGAAAACTAGAAAGACGACTGCGGATGCTCCACAAATGGCTCGATGTTGAAAAATGAACGCTGGGGATAACCAGTCCAGTGTAAAGTTCTGGCCGTGAGTGTGCTGATTTAATTTTCTTTTCTCGTCAATTCTTGAACATTGCGAATACTGTAACGTATCGAGACGAAACTTTCACCACCACGCACGTATTTTCTTAACAAAAAGCTGTTACAATATTTAACCCTAGAACGTTACTCTGGGGTACAAATGTACCCCACGCCATCTTTGGAGCCGTGTGAAGACGAGAATTCGGCGTTTACCGACCTGGGACCCTAACCATAATTCAATTTTGAGTTCATAGTAAGTGTAGGAAAAGGTGGTACAGCCAGTTTGCTTTAGACCTTCGTGTAAGCAAGAGTCAAAGTTGGCGTGGTGTACATTTGTACCCCAGTGTACGGTTGCCGTTAGTGTTTGGTTGCCGTTTGGGGCTGTCAGTGGAAATGTGACTCGTGACAATACCAGTTTAAATACTGGTTGTTTTACTACTTAAGTAACAATTACTATTATGTAATCGTTTTTAATCATTTGTTCAATTAATTCAATTTAATTTTGAAGTAGCAAAAAAAATCGTTCTCATTTACGCTTAATTTAACTTTTTTATTTTCTACTTTTTATAGTTTTTAAAGATAATGGCTTGCAAGTATAATCTGCTCACAGTAACAACTGTAACAGTGGCGTTGCGTGTTATCAATGGATCACTGGTCAGAATTTTTTGTTTTATTTCAATTTCCGCCCCATTTCGGGGTATATTCCAATACCCGATTTTTCGATCTTCACTCTTCCAAATAACTGCACTTTTCCAAAATTATCGAAATTCCATTTTATTCCGTTTTTACACAATTCCTTCAACTTTTAGAATCATTTTTTTTCAAATCGGTTGAAAATTCGTAAAGTTTAGTAATTTTTGTGAAAAAACCGCGATTTTCTCGCTTCTTTTTTGCTCAAGTCAATTTATGTACCATTATTTCAATAGAGTCCGTTCTTTCACCTGCACAGTTGTTTTCGATACTGCTATCTTGTTTCTTACTATAGTTTACTGTATCAATATTCGTTGTATAACTCTACAATCCTTTTTCGTTTTGGCAGTTTGCTTTTTGTTTTGGAGCTATCGGATGTTGATGAGTTGAAGTATTGGGAACAGTTGTTATCAATTACGATTTAGTCACAATTGGTGATTTTGTTGTTGATGATATTTGCGAATTATTTCCGGCTACTGCTGCGTTCTAATGGTTATTCCAATCTGCTTCCGCATCTTACTTCCCGTCGTGTGCAATCTGTTCAAGGAACAATTCGTCGCTGTTGTGCCATCTTATGACAAACGCCATTTTGGGGTAAACTGAGTTAGATATGCCACATTACTTGTCTAAAAAATCTCTACAAAGTGGCGTTTACAGAATTTTGATATTCTGCTTTGGTTACTGAGATATAGCGAGAAAAGTGCTGAGAAATTTTTAATTTTTTTGCTTCAAATGACTATGTCTGGGGATTTGCTCAAATTATCTTTATATATGTTTTTATATGTAAAACTATCTGATAAACACAATGGCATAATCATTTTCGAAACAAAAATGCACGAACTGTGAAAAATGCAATTTAAGTTTTAAATTGGAAATATAGCATATTTGGCAACACTGTAACCAAAAATAACTATTTTTTCTAGATTCCCCCCCTCATATTTGTTTTTGCATATTTAAAATTTGTGATATGATAGTATAACAACTATTGGTTCAATTGGTCGACATTGACTTAACACAGGTCATTATTTAATTTGTTTTGTAATATCACATGAAATGTTTGGGTTCTATAACACCAGGAAAAATCGCATTCATTCATTAATATTCATCTAACATAATTCACACATTACAACGAAAGGAAATTTCAATCAATACTCACTTTGTTTCATCGATCAGTTCCACTTCCGGCTGCTGTGTGATGGGTGTGTTCGAATGTCCGGCGGTTGGATCGTCGGCATTCAATTCTCCATTGGTTGAACTTACGACCTGTTTTTACGGTGTTGATTGTGGTGGTGGTGTTGGTTGTAATGGGTGCGTTTTGATTTATTTTTTGGCATGTTGGCATTCAAGAAGAAGAAGTAGAAGAGTAGGTGCAAGTTTGGAGGAGAAAAGTTAAATCAAATCAAAACCACAATTCCCATTCGATAGCGCACATGAGAGGCACGCGAACGGAAAAGGGGGACGCAGGAGGGAGTGCAGGGATCAAAACGGTGTTCGGTCGGTTCAAAGGGATGGCGCGGATTGCGGTTGTGGTTGGAGGTGGTGAAAAGGAAAGGAAGAAAAAAAGAAGAGAAAACACTTTGATTAGTTTCATTTTGGTTTGCCCAAGGTCCTTTCCGGGCGGGGTGGTGAGGTAAGGTTCAATATCACTACTGCTGGATTCAAAGTACGGTCATTAGCACCAGAGTGTCTACTATACAGTCTTAAGATACGTGAGGGGTGTGGGGGTGGTGTGTTCAAGTGGGTAACAAACAAAGTGGTGTGGAGAAGAAAACTCGGCTAGTGAGTGTGGTGGAAGAAAGTGGGCAATGTTGTATAGAACGAGAAAACAGTGCCGCGCGTGTATCAATCATTACAGTGGCTATCTTTTGCGTTTTTGGGTGCGATGCAATAGAACCCAGGTGCGGGCGGCGGTAGGTGCGTCGGGTACAATGTTTGGTGGAAAAAAGGTTTATTCTACTGGGCCAGTCAAAACAAGACAGAGAAAGAACGTACATAAGCATTTGGTTCAGATTGAAAGGATGAGGGATATGGGTGAAAGGTAACTGTAAGCTAAATTGGGTAGATTTGTGAGAAGGACGAAACCCAATCTCCATTGTAGACCTTATCGGATGTACCGAATTTGTTAGATGGACTATTTTTATCTGAGGGAAGGAGTTGATTTATGCATGTTAATGATTAGATTAACACAAATGATTAAGAAACTAATGATTCAATAATTATGTAATGTTCGAGCACAGGTTTCTGCTGATGTGGAATTAAATTGGCGTTCGATTTTAAGCGGTGCGATTTTTGTACATCTCAATAGCTTTTGCGTAACCCATTGTTGAGAAGACACAATAGTTAGTAAATCATATTATAAGCTCAAAGCCGCTAGCATGCTAGTTTGTTGTATTGTTTGTTAAATAGCGTAGAACTTGTTAAACCTTCAACTTACTAGTGTTAAAGTTATGTGAATATGTGATAAATGAAAAAATAAAAGCATCCCCAAATATCATCTAAAACCAAGACAGCTCGTATACAGTCCGTCCTATAAACCTGCAAAAGATGTTGACAAATGTATGGTCTGATGATTAGTTGAAAAACTATCGAAACCGAGCGCCCAATCTAAAAATTCAAAATCGATCACGATTAACATCATTGTATAACTCTACCAAAATAATAGAGCTGTGCGGTGACGTAAGTGGCCGAATTCGTTTTTATTTATTTTACCACCCTTCCGCAAGAATTGACTTAAGCAGCCACAATTTAGCAGTAACTAACAGACAACTGAACCACGACATTTCGTTTCTTTGAAAAAGGTCCAATACGGACCGAAACGTTGGAAGATATAAAAGAGGAAATTCTTACATAATGAACACCGAAACGTTGACCTAGCAAAAAGGAGAATTTTCAAAGAGTGGTAATCTTTGACAATGAAAAAAAAAATCCCTGCCTTTGATTGAGCATGTACAAAAAATAATCAGCATCACTCTAACAACGAGCCCTATTGTCACAGTCACGTCACTTAGGCTGTGAACCATTTGGCGATTTTTTAACCTTTAGTTAAAATTTGACAGTTCGAAAGTTATTTTCTCTTGAATGGAAAAATTTAACCGAGAGAGCGAACCATTTCAAAAGTTGACATATGGATAGTTATTTAGAATTGACAGCTGCGATAACCACAAGATGGTAGAGGTGTGAACATTTGTCGATATTTTGAAAATTAGTTTTTTTCTTATTACATTAAGTATGACAGTCATAGCCTCGAAAAGTAAACATCCATATCATGAAATAACCCAAACAAATCTTAACACAACACGTTATCGTTTCCATATTTATCCCCTAATTTTGTATTTAAAAATATTGACAACCTCAATTAGGTACAGAAAATATTTCCACCTTTTTATTCTGCATCATGGGCAAAATTTTAACCATCGAGCTGTCAAATTTAACTATCGCTCTGTCAATTTTAACCATGCACCAGAGTAGGGTTATTTTGCAAATAAGCTTCGAAGTGTCAGATTTTAACTAAAAGTTAAAAATTTCACCAAATGGTTCACAGCCTTAGTGCCTAGAAGGAAATTTTTTTCAACACTTCAACTTCTTGAACACGATTTCAAACTCGTTGATGGATTTCTATTAACCCTTTCATGCCCAACTTTTTTCTCGTGCATGTTTCAAAACTGTTTTCCTTGACAACGGTGGGGTCAAGAAACACGAAAAGCCTTTTTTCATAAAGATAGGTGCTTCCCTCGCAGTGCTAGAAGCTGCTCAATTTTTTCCTTCCAATGCTCAATACAATTCTCCTAGAATATTTACAATAGTCCAATTGCGTGGAAAATGTAGCCAAAGACAATCTAAATTGATAAGTTTTATCAATTTTCAATAATATTGCAACACAACGAAGATGTATGAAAAATTCATTTTCCGTCGTTAACGTAAACTGTTCCTGGCAGCACTGATCCATCGAAATCCAATCAGACTAATTGCAATAACTTCAGTTATAGAGCTGGTCCTTGAAACTATTAACACTCAAATGAAAGGTCAATAGTCACATTTATTAGCCTTACTTGTTTTTGTGAGCGAATTTTGTCTTAATCAAATGTAATAACTGTTTAAAAACGTTGTTGTCCACAAACAACATGGGCATGAATGGGTTAACTGTGTTTTTGGTTTTCAAGGACGGTGGATTTCTTGAAAAAATTTATCTTGGATCTTCAAACTTTATTAACCTAAAAGGAAACCTTGATTACTTTAAAAATTTTACTTTCAACCTGATAGTAGGCGTTGGTTGTTTTTTCCAAGAGCGGAACACAATTTACCAATATTTTTTTTTCTGTGTGTAAAAGGTCCTGGGAGTAGTGGGGGCGACATGAACCATCTTGCCACTCCAAGTACCAAGCCTCAAAATTAGTTGGAACGCTAACCTAAAGTTGCTATATCTTTACTATTCTTCATCAGATCCTAAAAGTTTGATCACCCAGAATAACCCCAAATTTGTAATGTTTTTGGATGCCACAGGATTGTAAATTGGTTAATATTAATCAATTTTTCCATGACAAGTTTTTTTGGCCTGCAAAATGCCCAGCATTGCTCGAAAAATGCTTTGCAACGTTAAGCATTGCATACACACAGGACATTTTGCCGGTCACTAGAATTTTACCCATACGCTATAAACATGTCTCATTTTTGGACATGTTTTGAAATCAAGAATAAGGTTTGAAAAAATGTGTTTATGTCGAAGTATTTTTACCAAATATGTACAAAACATGCCTAACAAGAAACGTATAGGGTGATTGTAGTATCTCAATCACTTACAAAATAATGACTTTGCTGAACGTGTTCACTGCCCATAAAAGCATAAGAGTCCGATATGGATTTTTGTTGAAAATGAGTTATCTGTTGGATTGTATTCTGTATTACAACTGAATCACAATTTACAAATAAGATTACCAGGTTTGCCAAGAAAATATCGGAAAAAATACCGAAACATGGTTGTTCCATCCATAAGGCTCAATGAAAATGTAAATTTTGAGCGTTTTCCCGGCTTGCTGTCAATATGGGACTCTTATGCTTTTATGGGCAGTTTATTTTACTACCAGTTCCGCTATTCCCATATTTTGTATCTTTAAGAGAAGAAAAATAAGCTCAAGAATGGATTTATTCAAATTTAGCTTGATTCATCTGCTAGAGACCATCAAACACATTTTCATATGAGGCTGACAAAAGCGGGGGTTAGCAAGATCGGGGGCAGACAAAATCGAAGGCTGACAAAATCAGGGCTTCGTATCTTCTAGTGGCTATATACAAGTGCTGATAATGAAATGTGTAGTGTTGTAATCGAGTATGGTTAGAGTAGCACAAATCTATCTTCAGCATAAACGTACAGCAACTATGAATCTATCCCGCCTTGTGCAGGAAGGAAAAGCTTTCATAGTTTTGATTCAAAAGCCGTATTTCCGTAAAGGAAACTTCTATGTTGGAAAGCTACTTAGCCCCGTCTTCGTAGCTTTCAACAAAAATGGCCCACCACATAATTTGGGGCAACTCAGATATCATTTTGAGAGGCACCGAATTAATGGAATACTCAAGTAGTACAAATCTGCACATTCTTAATGCAGGAAACCGCCCAACATTTGCACGAGCTGACAGAGAAGAGGTGTTAGATGTAACTCTCTGCTCTGACGGTATTACGCATGAATTGGCAAACTGGCTCGTACCAAACGAGCTCGAACCGTCGTTATATGATCATAAGTACATCGTCTTTGATCATTCTACGATGAGGGCTTGGCGACTAGGTTTCACGGGTATTTTCCGACAATTAAATCTCCACGGGACTTAGATGAGGTCGTGGATAAAACAAATTCACCCATGGTAGCAGCATACAAAGAAGCCCGTTTCGAGCTATGCGTGCTTCTAGAGGAACACCTTGGTGGAATATCGAACTTGTTCGACTCAAAAAAAATATGAAGAAGAGTTTAGAATCGCTGACACAGGGACGCGACGTAGACATTTGAGATGGCTGGCAAAACATACAGAAATGCCCTTCGATCCTCTGATCGAAGTGGTTGGAAAAGCCTCTGCACAAATGTCCCAAGTCACAACGAAATTAGCAGATTTAATAAGTTACTTTCGAAATCGAAAGACTTTCATGTCAGTTCAATTAGAACTGCTAATGATGAATACTCGTCTGACGAAGATGTTGTACTCAACTGTATTTTTGACACTCACTTTCCAGGATGTACGGAGCGATCACTGACGATTGCCCCTTATTTCTTTTCAGGTAGTTCTGACTTTTGGGCATTTGATCGTAGAATTCAGACAACCGAATCGATCAAATGGGCGATTGAAAGTTTTGCTCCGTATAAGTCTCCGGGAAAAGATGGAATCATTCCAGTTCTACTACAAAGAGGATATGAACACTGCAAGAATATTTTGAAAAATGTTATTACTTGTAGTCTTGTAACAAGATACATTCCATTGGCGTAGCGTAAAATTCATTCTCAAAGGTGGCCGCGTCACTTATGAGGAGGCAAAGAGCTTTAGACCGATCAGTGCAGATTTGTACTACTTAAGTATTCCATTAATTCGGTGCCTCTCAAATTGATATCTGAGCTTCCCCAAATTATGTGGTGGGCATTTGCATCACTGCCGATGCACAATACTCTGTAAATCAGTAGCGACTGGCTCAAATGGCAAGTTCTCCATGTTGATCGGAGATTTGTGCCTTGTGATGATCTGCTTTTTCATCGTTTCTCTGATTGGAAGGATTGGGGAAGTGGTAAGGTTAGAGGTAAGGAAAGTAACGACACAGAACAATAAAACAGAGCATTTTGCACCCCGGAAGAATGCTGAGCGATATGCAGGTGCTACAATAGTAGAAATAAAACTTCCAACCCCCGAGCGATTCATAATGTTTATTTAAAGTGTGAGCGGATGTATCGACACCCCCGAGGGGATATTGTCATTCAAATATGGCTTAAACTATAGCTGTTTACCATACTGGGTTAGGAAAAATAGCATATATTTGAATTTCAGCTCTTTGTACATAGGTTCATTTATATATGAAGAACCAAACATGCGGATACGCTATTGCATTACTGCTGGGAAGGTTCCATAGAAGTGGTGACAGCACACCACCTTAAGGACATCCGCAGACACTCAGTTTCCTGATCTCAACTTGTCTTAATGATGACCACAGATGCTAAGCTGATTCCTGACCAGCGTCACTATCGAGATGGCATGGCAGATGTCAAAAGCAATATTCAAACCTCAGAGGATCAGATGGGCGATACAATCCTCCAAAACCTACAAATCACAGTGTTTGGATGGAATATTTTCAGCACTCGTTGGGCTGGACCTTTTTCTACTACATCTGGTATGGAGAGTATTTGCCGGTATGGTGGGTGGTTTTTATACCAGTCAGGTAGACTTGACGTTGAACAACCTAAAGCGTACAGATTAATCAGCCTTATGCCTGTTCTTCTGAAAGTGTGTCTATCAATCAACTCTGTAAACTAAAGAATGCGCAATGCCTCTCTTCATAGACTTTGAAGGAGCCTTCGAACCGCTTCGGTGTGCGGCTGAATGAAAGGGGATAGAGCAGTCCACTGTCGAATGGATTACGGAAATATTGTATTGTCCGACTATGAACCCGTTGTCGAGAGGAGAAACCGTAACCACGAGAACCACTAGAGGATATCCTCAAACGGGAATGCTATCACTCCTTCTGTGATCTCTGATAGTGGACGAACTCTTGAACGCATTGAAAAGTCTGGGATTCAAAGTAAAGGGTTGCGTAGATAACATTGTACTCACTGTCGCCGATCCGAAACACAGCAGAAAGATTTCAAAACTATATCTCGCATTGTGACTTGGTATAATTTTCTGTTATTTTAACTACGCCAAATTTATAGCTCCACTTACTGCGAAAATTCCATCCTGTTATAATTGTGTTATTGCGTTTCGATCGGGTCAGAAGCAAGAAAGAATCTACAATTTTGTGCCGTATTCAAACTGCTCTATACGTGACATGGCAATGGTAAGGGATAATCTTAACGTAAATCCCTAAAACAACGCTAGTCCTATGAAAATGGAAGTTAAACTGGAACCATCTGTCCTTAATGAAACCACTATCGAGCATACTACAAAACTAAAATATCTTGGAGTATTAGTAGATAACAAACTGCTGTGGAATCTGCACATCAAACGAACTACGGTTAATATCTTATATTGTATGATGACTTGCCGTAGTATCTTTGGAAAAAATGACGTACTGGATCTACACTTCAGATATCAGACCAATTGCTATGGTAACCAAAGGTACAAAGCGGAAAACGCATGTTTGGAGCAAAATGTTTTGTCACAGAGGTAGCAAAGGTGGCCCCAAAGATTGCCTTACAAACAATATGAAACTGTACGATTGCCTTGGAAGAAATATTGCATGCACTGTTTTTATTATACCAATAAAATGTACAGAGAGAAAAAGTTTTGAAGAATTGAGATCATTCGAAAAGTCAACAAAGCGAGCTTCAATGAGATCATTCGAACTCCAAAAAAGTCATATGGAAGTTAAAATAAATTTTGGGAAATACTACAATGCGCACAGATGTATTTTATAAACTTCAAGCAACTGTACGAAACAGGGGCAATGTTTGTTACACACAGTTTAAAACTATTTTGGATGGCGAAACCTGCCTTTATTGGACAGTATATCTCTAATATGTGAATTAATTTAGCACTGTATATTACTTTTGAATAAAAATATCGGACATAAAAAGTAATGTAAGGTACTTTTGTTATTCGATAGCTCGCATAGTACGTACGCTAAACGAAACGCAGCTGTACCTATTATTTAGGAATACCTATATTTGGGTGTTAACAAATATTGTATATTAACAATGTAGTCCACTCCTGTAAATCCCATACGAATCACAAAGGACATAAATGTAATGCCATCTGTAGACGAAAAAGGTTTTTAATCTCAATAAATAATCATTCTGCGATTAGCGTGCGCCGTAGATTGAAATGTCAAACGCACCCAAGAAGTATAGAAGAGAAAGGTGGGCAAATTGCACGGCTCACAGAAACGAGGCTTGCTACTCTGCGAATTGACAGTTTTCGGTGACGCCAGAGAAACCGTTGAGATAAACAAACGAATTTCTCGAAAGTTAATTGACAATATTTGAGCTCTTATGGTGGAAAAAATAATGTGCAATGGATTCTTGAAGTAAATTACGCCATAATTACACTAGACACAGTGGATAATCAGTGCATCTATGTGATTATTAGCGTAAATCGGGATGCCATAGAAAACATATCCCACCGTAATTTTCTGTTCACAGCAAAGGTATTGGACATCGGCTTAGCTTCCTTGTGATTTATCAGGTGTCGAACATTCGTTAGCAGCAAACAATATAGGAATTTCATATAATTGTTTTCGCCGACGATTTCTATGATGCGCGCTCGTCAAATGTTTACACTTTAACGAGCTAGCCTAGTATATGTAAGCCGTGGGCAAATTGTTCATTTCCTAACGTGTTGGTATTTGTGTGTCTGAAACCTTGAGTATGCTGGAGCTCAATGTAAAATATTTCGTGGGTTTGTCGGTGTAATTTGTTTTTGCATCAGCTGCATTTTAGGGATGCTGCTTTAAACTACCAGAATCTTCTCCAGCTGCGTTAGAAAAAAATATCCCAAATACATGTACTGCCCATAAAAGCATAAGAGTCCCATATTGAAAAACAGCAAGCCGAGAAAAAACACTATTGAAGATTTACATTCTCATTGAGCCTTATGGATGGGACAACCGTTTTGGTATTTTTTTCGGTATTTTCATAACAAACGTGGTAATCTTATTTGTTCATTGTGATTCAGTGGTGATACAGAATACAATCCAACAGATAACTCATTTTCGTCAAAAATCCATATGGGACTCTTATGCTTTTATGGGCAGTGTAAGCAGAGAATGAGATGTCCAGCATTTTCGTCAGCGAAATATTTTTCTGTTTCCTTTTTTCTGTAAACTGTGCCTCTTAATGAACTGGTCAGACTACGCAATGGTCGTTATCTCATGTGGGTTCTAAAATATGATCATTAGAACGAAATCATGTAGCTTTTTCCTGCTGGAAAGATAATAAATCCAAAAAAGTTTTCTCCACTGAAAAAATTTAACACGTTAACATCATATGGAAATCTATTTAATTATTTCAATCCACAAACACATTAAATACACACCGTTGCCACTTAAATATTCATCGAGTGGGAGATATGGTTTTCAAATGAAATTCATGCGAACATGGTGGGAAAAGCACATCAACATCATAAGAAATACCATTGACTAAAATTTTCAAATATCACGTGAATATCACATTGTTTTACTTATAGATTTCATTGGCAGGAGAATCGGTGAAATCAATTGTTTTACATGTAGAAATGCACTCCATGCGAAAGTCATGTGGAAAGTTCAATAGTATGGCAATGATCATTCATTGGACAAATATATCATATTTACGTGGAATTTGTTTGAATTTAATTTGAAACACCACATGAAATGGTTTTTAATGGATTTTCATGTGAAATTCAAAGGGAAATCATTTCTTTTACTTTTTAACATGAGAACACTCATGAAAGTGATGTTTAATTGCATATGATTTTATCGTTTCGATTATTTTCAGTGCCCCTAATCTAGAAATTAACTTTTTGTGCCATGGTGACGCCAGTGTGGTATCTTTTAAGAAATGCAGAAGTGAACCATATTGTTATTTTATAATATTTGGTGGTAACTTGCAATAAAAACTAATGCACGCTCAGCAAACTCTACCATATGCCATGAATAAAGGAGGGTTTACTAAAAAAATGGGTAGTGCCAATCAGATAGTTATTACTACACTTGCCAAATGTTGAACCTTTTAAATAGAACATGGGCCGTATGTCAATACAATTTTCTTATTGGACAATATCCATTTTGAGTAGATGCACTTTTCAATTTATTTCGGTAAAATGTATTTTGCTAAATAAATGTGTAATGATCACTAAGAAATTAGCATTGACATTCCACCAATATTCTGCAGGATCAGCATCTATGCCCGGTTTGTAACTACCCATTTCTGAAAAATGTAGCGTTACTCAGAGGCCGAATAGTTTGTTGAAAGTGTAAAGCGTCTGAATAAAACCAAGTAATGTTTAAAAAACTACTTGATTCAAAAATTTAGTTGTTTCATCCCTGTATCAAGTCATTGAAAATAAAATAAAATGGTGATTTATTGGGAAAATAAAATTTACCGGATCTCGAACTATATGCTCTCAAGCATTAATCTCATTGAGACTCACAAACCAAGCATACGCAACTATTTACATGCCGAACGAGGTCAGTGACTAGAAGAAGATTGATCGAAGCCTGAAACGAGCTGTTCTAAGCCAAGCATACTCTACTGAAACCTATTCTATGAATAATGTGACGAGCTGCTGTTGCATTCACGATAAGGGACTTTCAGCAGAAACCCTCACTGGCTACCAGAAGCCAATAATCCTTCATTATTATGCAGACCAGTATGTATTCGCTTCGAGCGAAGATGATTGAAAGCAGGTCGACAAGCTATCGCCGCCATCAGTCAAACTAAAGAGCTAGATAGAGTGGATAGGGCTTCTACGAGCAGCTACACGGAAAGTATCTGTGGAGTAATTTTCAGAGGTTAGATTGTTGGTTTGAACCAAAAATAATTGTTAATCCTTGGCATTTTTGTGCAATAGAAATATTTTAAATCATTTATTCAGCATTCTATAAAAAATATAGTGGCGGATAGATGCTCACGGCAGCTTTTCTCAAGCGGTTTGAGAACAAAAAAAAATAAATAAGAATATTACCATCCATTTATATTTGATCATGACTTATTATTACCAACATTTTTATGATTTAAAATGGCCCATGGGCCATTTTGATGATTCACAATTTTGTTTTGCTCAAACACGAGTATATTACAATTAGAAGGAATTAATGCCGATTTATATATTCCATCGGTTCATCATAGGTTAAATATCATACAACCCCATGAAGATACCATGGATATGGTCCACGTCAAATTTCACAATCATCAAAACGCCATAAAATGGCCTCAAAAATCAATGAATACACCAGAATATGGTTTTTATATGGGATCTTCTGGATTATGGTGATAATGTTTCCATGGGTTGAACCCATTTTAAACATTATAAAAATACCATGCAGTATGGATGAATTTAGAGCATGAGCATCAGGGAATTATGAACTTCTTGTTTGCTCGGGTATTCTATTTCACTTTCTTTAAAACTATTGAATTTTTGCACCGGTTCTGCAGAGAAATGAACCAAGTTTAAGCAAGTAAAGTACGACAACTAGTATCGACGATGTTCCACAGAGATTAACTATTGAAGTAAGTCAAATTTTCGATTTTCCTGCTCTAGGACTTTCCGTGTACCTGTAAAATTGATTAAGCGACTATAAGAGCAGAAGGCCCACTAGCAACCTGCGTCGTCGAGTGCTGTGAGGATATTTGTTAGGCAAAATAGCTTTGAAGGAAACGACGATTGCGTGTGTTCGGAAAATAACAGCTACGATCTCGTTCGGCTTGATTCGATATTACTAAAATACTGTGCTACCCGGATGAAGGTTGCCGAAGCATTCGCCTAAGAATTAGCATTTATTTTAGTGAAAAGTTTACGTGCGAATTGGCAATTTAATCACCAAGGTCGTGAACTTTTTCACTAAAACATGCCAAATATGCCCGTTCTCAATTATATGTTACTAATTAATTGACTGATGAATGTAAGCCGATTTGTGGTAATCTATTCCAAAATTAGTATTCATTTTCTATTGCAAATACAGCACTACAGTGTATGTGTTAAGTATAAATATCGATATGAGTGTGAGCGGTTACTACTTCTACTAACTTCAACTACGGCGGATGTTGTATTTATGGAAATGGATCTATTACAGGTAATGAAAAACAACGCACTCTGCTAAATAATCTTTACAAGTTAGTAAATTGCACGTGATATTGTTCCTAATTGGCGAATATATTATATAAATTGCTCAGCTAAGGGTTAGTATATATGCAAATTTTCGAACACAGGTGTGCCAAAAAGTGTTGAAAAACACCACTGATCAAGTACCTTGAAATTAGTATGTAGAGCATATCAAGGCAAAATAGTAGAACATAAACGACCAAAAATAAGATAGTCAGCTGCGCTCAGTTCAGTAGTGAGTAGTTTTTGCGGGTTTCGGGAAGGAGAAGGAACGAGCATGATAATAACAGATATCAAGACGTTGTATTTTTTGTTTTATAGCGGAACTGCGATTCGTGAAAATGTTTTGTTTGAAAGGGGAAACGAAAAATCAGTCATACTAATGCAACTAAGTAAGGAACACAACTGAATTAGGGAGATGTGGAATACACAGCCATGTCGTAAAAATTCGGTTGATAGAGGTTATTAGGTCGCAATGGGTTCTACTCTTGTTTGTATTGGTTGCTTTCAATTAATGCATATTAGAGTGACGTCTAAAAGTTACCAACAGTAGTCAATAACTGTTTTGATTTAGGCTAGAATTTATTCTTGTCTTGTATCCTTTCAATAGTATTCTACGGCAATGGTTGGCAGGGAGCCTTTAAAAACTATTAAACTGTAGTGAAACAACTTACTTCTACACTGAAGAACAGCAATGTTTACTACTCAAGGCATGTCAAATAGGAATTCTACACGAACTTATCATTATTATTGTTATTACGAGAATATAATAGTGTAGCTGATATAAAAAAGACAAACTATGATTTTAAGATGTACAAACAGATTACCTGAAAGTTGCTCAATTTTATACACTAAACATCAGACAGTTTATTACAATCCATTTGAATAGATAAACTACATAAATTACAATTCACCGAACGAAAAACCTACAACAAGTTTACGCAACATAAGGCGTGTTCGATAGAGACCCATTTATATTTAACCTTCTTCAAATAACGATGCCATTTTCGCATTAAACTATTCAAAACCACAAACCTCAACTTTATAACCCTTAAATGCGCAATGTTGTATTAAAACAACATTGCGTAAATCATCTCCAAATTATTATAGCAACGTAGTAAATCTGTAAGACAAATATCAGAAAATTAACAAAAAAAATGATTTGCGCCTTTAAGAGTTAACTAATTTGCTTGGTACCTATTGCCCTGTGGTTGTTAGTGTCAAACCAAATATGAGCTAAATTGACCGTCCGCCGAAGCATATAATAAAGTCGTGATCAATCTACTGTGAATCATGATGCAAATTGCGGAACAAAAATGTTTCTATGAATAATATTCCAAATTTTGTGGGATAGTTTACGTGAAATTTAGGGACCTTGAAAAGAGTTTCATGAAAGTGAAGATGATTATGGATATCCTCAAAATTTGTAAATTTATTCATGGGCAAGTTTTTTGAATAAGCTACTGAAAATCAAAAACCATGTTTATGAAACAAAAATGGATCCATGTAAAATAATCTCAGTTCTGTGAAATAGATCACGGGGATGCGAGGGCGAATGACCCATCACGGTTAAAGTCGGATAAACAGTACAATACTGAGAAAATATTAAAACAATGGACTATTCCATGAAAGCGGAAACGTATTTTCTGGTTTTGCTATCTATTTCATGAGCACAAATAGTGAATCGAATCAGGAACCAGTTCAAGAGGTAGTAATGGATACATGAATGATACTCCTGAAATCGTGAAATAGTTCACATGCAAATATTATGACCATGCACAAGATTAGATCATGAAAGTGGAATCCCCTGGCAGGTATGGTTATGTGAACTATTTCATGAATAGGAATATCAGATCGTGATCTATTTACTATGAATCGGAAACCAGTTCACGGAGAGAAATTTTATCCATGAATAATATTTCGAATTTTATACAATAGTTCACGTGAAATTATCACGACTGTGAGCTGAATTGCTTGAACTATGAACAAGATTATTAAAGTGAAAAGAGCTAGGGATATCTCCTAAATTCATCAGTATATTTCGTGATTATTACACTATAAGTGAAGAATCAGTTTGAGAGTAAAAATGGATAAAATTCTGATTTCTGTGACATTGTCCACGAAAACAAATGAAATATTTCACCTGTTGAAATCGCGAATCGTGATCAATATAC
Organism: Topomyia yanbarensis; assembly: GCF_030247195.1. Taxonomy (NCBI): domain Eukaryota; kingdom Metazoa; phylum Arthropoda; class Insecta; order Diptera; family Culicidae; genus Topomyia; species Topomyia yanbarensis. The sequence continues at coordinate 399,153,601 of NC_080671.1, read as the reverse complement.
TATGAATCAGGAATCAGTTAAAGAGCAAAGTGAATCCATGAGTAATATTCCAAATTTCGAGAAATATTTCACGAGCAAATAATTTGATTTGAATTTGGTGAACTAATTCCCAACCATGAAAATCATAAGTATATTAATGACATTAGAAAACAAAATTTATTTATTAACAATGTACATGAAGTTTTTGGACTGGTCCACTGACAAAATGACGGATTTGTGATAAGATAGCTAGAACTATTGATGAAGTTTACAGAAAAAAGAAAATAAAATTTTCACAAGTAGAATTGTTTTGCAGGTGTTTCGGAAGTAAAATTGAACGCAATTACAAAATACGTGATTTCTGTTCACGGCCCTGTTGTTTTCGTAATGTATGAATTTGATCGTTCGTAATTTCATGGTAAGCTAATCACGAATTTTAGGAACACGTTTTTTTCGTGTAGTAAGTGATCTGTGGGTGTGGCAATGAAGTCAGATGAATGCCTCCGAAAATCAACCACGAAAATGTCCTGAGGTTTCGCAAAAGCTCGCTACCGTTTTGGTTGCGGCATATTGCCACTCTGCTCCAGGGATGCGAACGGTACCGGTAAACTACATTTTTTCCGGTACATTTACATTTGCACAAGCCGTACAGCCCGCTACAGCGACGCATCACTACTGCTCTTGCCAGAACGGTAACCAAACCAAGTAAACTTTTCCGTACAGCAGTAAAATAAATCTTTGTTCTGCTGCTGTACTCCGACTGCTCGGTAAAAGTGTGGCGTAGTAAAGTTTGTTCTCTCGCTTTGGACACTTTTCTCTGCATAGTCAAAAGGAGAGGCCCGCACACGAAAGCGTTGATGCCGGTCGTGGCGTAAATGAACCGCATTCATTGTCGTCGTTTGTGATTAAAAATATTAAAAAGTGTAAAATAAGGAAAGAGAAGTTGTACCGCTCTCGTCTGGTGGCTGTACTGCGGCAGTATTTTTTGTCATATTACTGCTTTGCTTACAGACTGCCGTACAGCGCTGGGCGTCCTGCACTAGCGAACGACAGCAGCGTCATATGAGAAAGGAGAATGTAAGCAGAAAAATTACTGCCGTAGAAAAGGTAGGCATTTTGCATCCTTGCTCTGCTCAGACCATGTTGAACGGGTACAAACCCAATAAGTGTTTTGTTCAAGGAAGTCAACACTTCAAACAGTTCGGAGACTTTTACGTGGATTTTCCAATAACGCGGATTTCTAAACGCGAATTTTTAAATCAATTCTTTTTTAGGCGCGAATTTTCCAATTATTGTGTTTTTCTGCTTGAATGTAAAATTGTCGTTAGGTTTTTGAAGTTTTTTTTTGCATGGATCTCGCAATTAGCACGACTTTCTTTTAAATTCTTAGAAGATTAGAAAAGTGAAAAAGACGAATCTAGAAGATTCCTTGCGGCCAGCTGCTCAACAATATAAGTATTTTCAGAATTTGTCAACAGCTACGACAAATCAATGTTTGACACCATTTTTCTTTTCATTTTCCTTCGGGCTCTGTCCGCACTGAGTGTCTATCACCGACTCCACCATCTGTACCCTAGATATCGACCCATGAACACATGGACCGACGACTTCGGCTGGGATTGAACCCAGACCCACTGGGGTGAGTGGCGTTCACGCTTTCCGCTCAACCACCGGCGCCGTCAATGTCTAACGCCATGTTGAAATCCAAGATGGTGACTTCCGGTTTAGCTAAATTCTTGATAACCCAATCAATACGGGTATTGTTGGAATGGTCTTGATGCGTAGATGTTAGAGATCGAAGTTTGAAGTTATTTTGAAGTTCAAGATGGCAGCTTCCGTTTTATGCGAAATTTTCTCTAACCCAATAAATATCTCAGAATTATCTTGAAAAGATGCCAGAAATCGATGTTTGACACCTTTTTGAAATTTTAGACAATTCGGAAAATACTACAATTGTTGGGTCACGGGCAATAATTAATCGTCAAGGTCATCGTTGATCATTTTCGTCATCTAAGGGGTGTTCTTTTAATTTTTTTTCAATTGGGATTTTTTGACAACTATGCTCTATATGATAGTTTCAATTTTCATTACAATTTTATCATACAAAATACATTCTCAATGAACGTCTTCAAATTCTTATTTTTCATTAAATGTGGCCGTTTGGTCAACCAAGTTTTGCGTAGTTTGCTGATAAGTTATGGTTGACATAATCGTCCATCCGAACCCACTATTCGGGCCTATCTAAACAAAAGCGTGAACGAAGATCGCAATTTGGAATTCTTGTCTTGTCAAAAATTAATTACACAAGATTATGAAACCCAACGTCCTAAAAAATAGAGGAATGATGAGGTTCCTTCAATTTATGGTCCTATATTTAGGTTGAGCCTTTCATCTACGCCGACAAACCTCAAACAACTTAAGAGCTAGAGGCCGAATGAGCCCAAGGTTAAAGCCTCTATGATCAAATAAAAAAACTTATTCCTAGTATTTTATAGTAACTCAAAGTCGCTATTTTCGATTTCAAAATAACCTCTTATCACTACTTTTCGGTTTTTACTAACAAAGCATTGGACCGGGAATTTAAACGTAGATTTTCCAATTGCGCGCTTTCTTCGCAAATTTTAGCGCTTTTCTTCGCGGAAAAACTGGGTGTATTCGAATTGAAGAAAGTTACCACATAGTTCCACATAAAAATACCTTGTAAAAACTGCGTTTTTGTGAAATCAGTGTAAAAACCATGTTTACTTCGAAAATCGTTCTAAAAATCCGCGCTACATTGAATGCAAATAATTAAGATAATTTTTTAACATTTAGAAAACCAACATTATGACTTCCGGTTTAGCGGCAATCTGTAGACCTCAATCAATATAGGTATTTTCAGAACGGACTCGTCGAGTAGACGCAAAATATCGATGCCTGGCGCCATTTTGAAATATAAGATACCGACTTCTGGCTTAGTAAAATTTCAGACAGAGTGTACCCCATTAGACATAAACACATTAGACATACAGACGTTTGGCATACGTGCATTACGCATAATGCACGTTAGGCATAAAGACGCTAGGAATAATAGACGTTAGGCATAATGGACGTTGGGCGTAATGGGCGATAGGTACAATGAACGTTAGGCATACATTATCATGTTGAGGTATCTCTTAAATGAACCTATTTTTATCGGTGATGGTGTCGGGTGGTAAGATAGTAAATGTTTGAACTTTTTTTTTAATTTAGTTACTATGTTTTAATTGCCGCAAGGTTCTACTGTATCGATCTTGATGTTTTTTTTTATTTTGTAGAATTACTCTGTAAACTGATTAAATTCAATCAACATTTTATTCAGCTTTATACAGAAGACCGAATGCTTGGCATATGGTAAAATTGGTTCAACACTCTTGTTTAAAATCAATCTCTTTTGTATAAAGGTATGAATAACGCGCTCTAACTTAGATTAGTTCTTACATACATACATGGTGTAATTGCCCAATAATAAAATGTATATCTTAAAGATCAGCTCATGAAAGAAAGAATGATGCATTTTATTATTCATTCAACAAATATACGAGTATTGTAGCTTCTATATTATTTCCCATATCATTCAGTGTAATAATTATATTCTTACGGCCATCAGAAAGAAAACTACGGAAACTATCTGATACGAGGGAGAGTTTTTTCGTGTACTGTGATGAGGTTCCGATCAAAAAAGGTATCCTCACGAGCGTAACATCGGTAGCCTAATGCATTTTGTTTTTTTCCAACGTTTGGATGCAATTCTATCGGTAATACATCTAGAAGGTTTGAAATGTGCTTGAACCAAAACTGTTCACTTGAATGAAGAAAACATCCAGCTCATCCACGGACAAAATGGAAAAATTGTAAGGGATAAATATCTCGCATGATATTTTTCATCTTTTAATATCTCGTTAAAGTTATACGAAGGCATGGTATAGCACCGCGTAGTTTTAACTAAAACCTTGCGATTACTTTTATTTTTTTGTTAATTATGCCTAACGTACATGATGCCAATCGTCGATTATGCCAATCGTCCATTATGCCTAACGTCCATTATGCCCAACGTATATTATGCCTAACATATGTATGCGTAACGTCGCGCAACCTCTTTAGAATGGACTTGACAACTATGCGGTTTCCCGAGTGCAATGTCTGACTTCATTTTAACATCCAAGATGGCGACTTACAGGAAATATATATTATTAAAGTTATAGATAATAACTAAACAAGAAGCCGTCATCGTGGATTTATAAATGGCTTCTGGGATTGACATCCGGTATCTCTACATCACCGCTATTCCAAAAATTCTCACATTTTTGCAGATGTTGTAGAGATTTTTTTCTAAACCGGAAGATTTCAGCTTTGATCTCAAAATAGTCTATACGACCCCTCCCCGTCAAACCCGTTCCAAAAGCATCCACAATGTTGGTGGTATAGTCCGCTTAACTGGTCTACCAAACAGGAAATCGCCATTTTGGATATCAAAACGGAGGAAGACACTGGTCTAAGACATCTGCTCCACAAACTCATTCCGAATTTCCTAGTGTTTGGGTTATCTTGGTTTTCAAAACGGCGTCAGACACCGATATCGGACATCTACCACTCAAGCCTGTTTCGAAAACACCCATGTTGATTGGGTTTTAGAAAATTCTGCTAAACTGGGAGCCGCCATCTTAGTTTTCGAAATGGCGCCAAACATCGGTATTTGCCGTCTTCTTGTCAGGTCCGTTCCGATTTGATTGAGTTTTAAAAAATTCCGCTAAACCGGAAGTTACCATCTTGGTTTTCAAAATGGTGTCAAGCTTCATTATTTGGCGTCCACTCATCAAGCCCGTTCCGAAAATTCCGTTAAACCGGGAATTTGTCATCTTGAGTTTCAAAATGGTTCCAGGTATCGACATTTGGTGTCCACTCGTTAATATTGTTCCGGAAACATCCATATTGTTGAAGTATGGACCAAGATTCGACTTTTCCACTTTCCCATAAATCCATATACCACGTGAATAATTTAGGTGAGGATAGGGGTCACAAGAAAGTCCACGCTCGTCCATGTGGAGGGGGTGGGGGTGTGGGAAATGTTCTCGTGGACCTTTCAATATATTTATTATTCTTTTATAAGAAAATGGAACAAATTTGTATCGTCATTGATATGAGCAATTACCTTCAATTTTTTTCAAGATTTTGAAATAGTCAAAGTGCTTATAACAGCATAGTGTGTGAGTGTGCACATCTGTGAAAATTGAAAACATCAACGGCAACTTAAAAAAATCAGAGGGAATCGAACGGAACAAAGTTCAAGAAAATAATCGGCCTGAATCACTGGATTCGATCTCCTGTAACTTGACCAAATTGACCAAATCCCACTAATTTTGGATTTGAAAGCTTGTGTTTGAAATTACGAGTCAATTCAAGAAGCTATAGGTTACTTCAAGTTCGTGTTATTATGAATCTTTAAAACGTAAATATAAAACGATCATAAGGTCGTTTACAAATGAGACATTCGCATGGACAATTCACAAATGATTAAAGAAGTGCATGACATTCTGTTGTTGAAGATTGAACGATTTTCAATAAGTCATAGTAGTCTAACACATTGGAAAATTGGCTAAAAATCCATTTTTATGAAACTACCCGTAAAAATTCTAGAAAGTTCACGTGGACATCGTACGGAGGGGCGTAGTGATACAGGAATTGATCACGCCTGTTCCCGGAGGGAGGGGGTCAAAAACGAAGTTTTTTTTGTTCCCGTGGTATATGAATGGCCCCTAGGTTCTTTGCATTCAAAGGGGCTTAGAGTAACTGCTAATTGCGAAAATCATGTAAAAATCGGACAAAAAAACGTGTACAAATCTTTGTATTTACAAAACGATGTTATCATTATCCAAAACGGGACGAAAGAGACGAGTCCAGACAACGATGCAGGTGTTTTGATTGGGAGAGGAGGTTCAATAAAGCAGTTATGTAAAAACGTAATTATATAGTAGAAACTCATTTCCAGCATTTTGGTAATGCCCAACGGGAAACAGATCGAAATGCTGAATTAAACGAAAGAAAAGACCTGCAACCTTTGGGACTCCAACCTAATGCATTAAACCTTGTACTATTCCTGGGCTCTGACGTCACAGGAGGAACACATCTTTATCGCATTGACGACAGTGAAGCTCGTCCGTGAGAGGCTAATAATGGGTTCCGCTTAATTCGATATGTTTTTCGTTCGACATATTTGTAAAAATATTGAATAAATATGATTAACCGCTATTAAGAGGTTATCCAAAAAGCTCTTGTAGTTATCTGGCGAGTTACATGAAAAAGTCACGAATGGTCTGGTAGACTTTGAGTTATGACGCACATCAAATTTTTTCGGAGTTTATCCGGAGATTCACTGTCACTTGCACCATTTTCAATATTAGGCAATGAAAATACAAGCATATACTGTTTAAACGTTGGCTTATTACATGTCAGTTGCCTAAATTAACTAACACTCTCTGTATCGTCAGAAAAAGATAAAAACTATTTTTTCGACCGAAAATACCTCCCCCTTAACCTTCGTTCTGTGCAAAAAACCATGAACAATCTTCGAAAAACATGATTCCCACACACAGAAAAAATGTAGCATAGCTTATATAATTATTGAAGATCGATTTTATATTACCGTAGACTTATTGTGGCGGTTTTTATGGATGCTTGAAAAGCTACCGAACGGGAAATAGAGGGTCGAATAACTACTTCTGAAGACGAACAAACCGTAGGCCGAAACGTCAATAGGTTTTTTCTTTTTATTTTTCACCGAAATACATCACTCAAAAACCGCCACAATATAAATAATTATTAGGAATGGGGCCGATAATATTTTTATTTATGTATTGAATTTAATAAATAATTTAATGTCTCTCCCTAATTGAGTGTCACTGAGTAATCCTATTCGTTAATCTTGTTCAAAAACGTTCATTGAAAAGTTAAGCAATTATGGGTCGCACACGAAAACGCACACGCAAGTGAGAGAATAGCCATTGAAATTTTCACAACTTTTCCGATATTTAGGGCGTAAATTCGAATGATAGTAGTATTCATGGTGGGCGATAGAGAATAAGGAGTAAGGATTGTGGAACTATTCAAACGGTGGGTAAGTAACCAAAACCAAAACTTCAAACCAAATTAACTAAAGTTCCACGAAATAACATCTATAGGAAGGTAGTAAGATTTATAAAAAAGACAGAAGGAACTTGCCACCATATACAATTGGGGGGAATCATTTTCCGAAACCAAACGAAAAAAAAGATATAATTATAGACACACTATGTGCGGGGGGAGAGACATAGAGAGAGAGTCGGATTCGGGGAGTGCAAAGGTTCTGTGTTTGGTTGGGAAAGGGGTGGGGGGTTTCTCATAGGAGCAAAACGATAGTAAGTAGATACGGAAACGAAAAAACAAACAACAAAAAAACAAACAATACCAGCAAAGGACCCGGAAAGCGGTTAGAACACACGTACCTGAACTGAACCATGTCGGTCGGCTGGCGTTAGGTTGCCCAGTGTTCCAGTCTGTTTGGGCACGTCCGGCCAGGCGGCGACACCTCCCTTCGAATTCGTCTGCTGCATGGTTTTTTTTTTGATTTGGGCGTGTATGAAATATTGTGTCGGTGAGCGCGGGATGTGAGTGAAGTGTTGTGGGTTGTATTGTATATGGATTTGTGCCAATATTCGTCATTGTGTTGGTGGTCAGATGGTGGCATATTCCGATTATTTTTATTTATTTTTTTTCAGGCCGCATGTCAAACAAATTGAAATCGGAAAAAAAGAAAGAGGACAAAGAAGAAACATCTGATCAGTTACTCGGCTTTTTTGCTAGAAAGAGCGAAAGTGGCACTACTTAATAATAGCAACTGGCTTTGATTTGCTAGAAATTTTTTTGGGGGTTTAAAGGGAGCAATAGCGTGGTTACAATTTCTTTTTTCCAAATGCGATAACATAGGTGGCATCTTGGTAGAAAACACAATGCCTGCCGCTCAAACATTGGGAAGGCATAGATTCGGAAAGATTTACAGGATGGGAACGATAGAGTTGTTTAACTGGCATGGAGAAGCAGTAGGGATAGTAAAAATAACACGTGTTTATGTAGGAAATACTAATATTTTTTTTTTGGAAAATTTAGGTATAAAGGCGAAATTGTTCGTAACTGTTGTGTAGATTTTCACGTATTGAGGCGTCTTCCACTGAAGAGGGTTAACTGACTAAATCTCTACTGGAACATAAGACAAACAGCAATAATAAAGAAAAACACGAATTAGCAAGTTTTGGAATACTTTGACAACCTCTAACACGACACAAGGGCACATTAAAAAATCTACACACAATGTTACTAAGACACAGTAACGGTACTCAATTCATTCAGATCACCTAATCCGATCGTCTTACACGCAAAATGCCAAAAGATGGCTCAATTGACACAGATTTTTTTTCTGAAGACATTAAATGTTTTGTCATTCTAAACTCTGGATTCTAACCAATAAGTAAAGCACTGAAAACATTTGTCTCGATACTCGAAACTTAAAGTGCACAATTTGCACCTTCCAGATCCGGTTCAGTGTCCTTCCAGTGCCGTGCAGAGGACACCAAAATTTTCTATATAAAGGGTGTTACAATAAAAAATGGCCAACTTAAACTTAACGCATTTTTTCATTGCGTATTTAAAAACTATAGAGCTTTTATTCAAAACGTCATATCTACAATGAGAGCATCACTTTGTTTACTTTCTCTTTTGATTTTTACGGCGTCACTATAGCACTTTTCACTTATTTTACCGTACAGATCGAAAGACGGAGGTTTTGACTAGCATATTATGTAAAGAGTTGAGGTATAAATGCTAAAGCGACCGAATTATAAATAGAAATGAAAGTAAACAATGAGTCTCTCATTGTACATATCTTTTTGTAAAAAAGAAATCTGTACACCCCTCCTTTTAAAGATGTATGTGTGTAGCATCATGTCTACTGTTTAATTTTGACATTTGCTTTTCAGTTATGAAAATGGCATCGAAGAAAGAGGAACACCGGAGCAACATCTCCGTTCCGGATGTCGCAAGCAAGCTGGGAGTATCGTCTACAAGCGTGTATCGAGCTCAAAAATGAACTGGACTGTCGACTTGAAGGAAGGTCGGTGACTCCAAATCGAAGAGAACGATCGCGGAAGCTATTCATCCATATGCTGACGAAGTTTTATTGCGTGTTACAGGATGACGAAACCTACGTCAAGGCAGACTTTAAGCAGGTTCCCACAGGACTTTGGACAAGACTTCAACAGAGCGTTCTCCGGGATAGAATCTCGAAGAAAACTCCCATCTTAGTCAATTCGCATTTCGCAAGAGTGGAGGGACTGGAGCCTTTGGGGGAATCCTCCGACAGGCCCTGGCGGACGACTTGCCTGCCGACATAGCAATATTAGACATCGCCCAGGCCAACAACACAGTCTACCGCAAGGGGGTTCTCCGGCAACTAGCTAGCTGGGAAGTCACCGGAATCCTTGGGAACTACATCAAGAACTACCTCAACAATCGTGTCTTTCAAGTGGGAGCCGCCGCCAAATGCTCAGTATCACACTGTTGCAATTCCCATCACTTAGCAGCCACTAAGAGACCGGTCAAACTCAGAAATACACTTATCCCTTTCCGCAGAGAACCAAAAATCCTCGGTATAACGGTATTCCGAACTGTGAAAAGAGACTGTGAAAGCAGGAAACGCTTCACTCGAACCAGAGGTTATGTTTCATGCTGGGCAAGTCTAACCTGACGAGTGGTCCGGGGTCGGGGTTGCGCTAAAGCTGCTCGTTTAAAACGTCCTGAGGAGCGTTTTGGTAGACAGAAACCGGGAACGGCCCCGCTACATTTTGGTTACTCTGAACGTCTGCAATGCGCTCATCAATAGCAAAACATCCTACGGTATTGAAATAACCAGCCACAACCTGGAAGGGCTTATGAGGATCCTTGCTCTCCTGCACAACGGAACAACTCGGTTAGACTCTAACCTATTGCTCAGCACTACCACCGAAGCAGCCTGTGTCGAAGCTGGCATTCTCCCCTATCAGTAGGCGGCCGCTAACATCATACTCAGGCACGGTCTGGGATTCCTCGAAAGGACTTCTGGTAGCACTTGTGCCCTCCTGAAAACTGCTCAAAATGTATTCCTAGAATACACCGGCCCAGGTCACCCAGAAATAGCTCGCCTCCACAGAACCCGCGATCGACCCTGATACATGAGAAATCCGAACACCAACACCAACCTATCCATGTAGCTGCGAGCAGGCCATCCCCGAGGTCGCTCAGGCCACATTCCTAGAGATGATGAAGCAACGATTCCCGAACCACGTCCGGATCTATACTGACGCTTACAAGCTGCAAGAAACAGTCGGGTAGTGATCTTCGGAATAGGAGCTGGTCTGGCCTACCACATCCTCACAAGCTGCTCCGCTTTCTCGTCAGAAGCAAGGAGACCAGAGGGAATACCGACTATTATTCTGACGGACTCTATGTCGGTCATATTTGCCCTGGAAACATGAACGTCGAGCCACCCTTACATACAAGCTATAGAGGACACCGGCGATGCGTTGACCATGATATGCTGGGTACCCGGTCACTGCGGGATCAGTGGGAATGAGGAAGCCGACTCCTGGGAAGCTCGTGGGAGACAGGCCCGATGATCGCTGTCCGAATTGGTCCCATCGACGGATATCATCTCTCACTTCAAATCAGAAACTATGGCTCATTTTACCAGCCACTGGAGTAGCCAACTCGTCTACCTCCACAAAAAAGGAACGACTGGAGCAACAGGCTCGAACAGAGAGCACTCTCTCTGGAACATCTTCTGGTCGATTGTCCATAGTTTCAAAATCTCCACCAACTACCATCTTCAATCCGAGACACTCTGACCAACGATCCGACAAGTGAGGAGACAATTTTCATTCTTGAGAGATGCCGACCTGCTCTAGAAATAATCGGAACCCCACGGACTGATCGCCTCACCCGCTCCGGAATACTCTAAAACCCAAAGCACTCCAGCGACCTATCACGCGAAAACCTAGCAAGTTTGCTTTGGCATAAGTTGGCTGTTTATTACGATTGTAGGCTGTTTATTACGATTATTGTAGATTTCATTGGTGATATTCAAAAGGCTTTGAATATCACCAATGAAATCTACAATAATCGTAATAAACAGCCTACAATCGTAATAAACAGCCAACTTACGCCAAAGCAAACTTTAAGCAGATTCCTGGAATATCTAAAACTTTTGTTACGTCGACTGGAACAGGAAAGATGGCAGAGATTTTAGAAAACACTATAAGCTGCCGAAATTCGCAAAAATATCCCGTGTGACAAGCCATCTGTTCCTGTGGTTCCTGTGGGGTGAGATATACATGGCAACCGGGACCATCAACCAGGAAATTTATGTGCAGAAGTACCTGGAAAAAACGTCTGATGCCTTTCCGCAAGCAAAATTAGTGTTCCGTTCTGTTTTGACCGAATTTGCATCTTGTCATTACGGAAAAAAAACCTTGAAACGGTATTCCGCGAACAACGTCCAGGTGGTTCCGAAGAACATGAACCCCTCAACACGCCAGAGCTCCGCCCAATACAAAAATATTGGGACCCTTAATACTATATTTCTATATAATTGTTTAAAATCATTTTTGCGTGTGAAGAGTACAAAAGCTATAACTAAATTAGTAGTTATGGTATTTGCTATTCGATTACGTCTCATCAGAATCCGACTTTAACTTAGTGACCAAACAAATTTGGCGCCAGGTTGACACTAGCTTTAAAAGTCGAAATGCAAACTCCATAACTAATTTAGTTATAGGTTTTGTCCTCTTCACGTGCAAAGGTATTTTCAAGCATTCTTCTCCACTAAGGAGAAATATAGCAATATAGCATATAGGTTTGCTAAACCTAACCAAGTTTTGATTTCATTAATTTATATCAGCTAAGGATGGTATTGGAGCTGAACTCATCAAAATGGGTCAGGAAAGGCTGACCATTTGTCTGCACAAACTGATAGTCAGAATCTGGGAATCCGAACAGCTACCGGAGGAGTGGAAGCAAGGGGTTATTTGCTCCATCTATAAGAAGGGCGACAAGCTGGAATGTGAGAACTATAGAGCTATCATCATCCTGAATGCCGCCTACAAAGTGTTACCCCAGGTTATCTTTCGACGCCTATCACTTATTACAAATGAATTTGTGGGAAGTTATCAGGCCGGTTTTGTCAACGGGCGCTCGACAACAGAGCAGATCTTCGCCGTACGGCAAATCCTCCAGAAATGCCGTGAATACCAGGTCCCAACGCACCTCCTGTTCGTCGATTTCAAGGCGGCATACGATAGCATCAACGGCACAGAGCAATGGAATATTAAGAACGAACACGACTTGCCCGGGAAGCTCACAAGACTAATTAAAGCGACGATGGAGGGGGTGCAAAATTGTATGAGGATATCGGGTGAACTCTCAAGCCCATTCGGATCCTGCCGGGGGCTAAGACAAGGTGATGGTCTATCGTGTCTGTTGTTTAACATTGCATTGCACTAGAAGGTGTTGTGCGGAGAGCCGGGTTTAATAACCGAGGTACGATTTTTAGACGATTCAGCCAATTTGTATGCTTTGCGGATGACATGGACCTTATTGGGAGAACATTTGAAACGGTGGATGAGCTTTACACCCGACTGAAACGAGAAGCAGCAAAAGTTGGATTGGTGGTGAACGCGTCCAAAACAAAGTACATGCTGATAGGAGGGACCTAACGGGAAAGATCCCACCTAGGAAACAGTGTTACGATCGACGGGAATGTATTCGAAGTAGTGAAGAATCTCTGCTAACGGCTGATAATAATAACAGTAGGGAAATCCGAAGACGCGTCATCAATGGTAGTCGTGCCTACTATGGGCTCCAAAAGAAATTGTAATCAAAAAAAAATCACCCACGCACTAAATGTACCATGTACAGAACGCTGATACGACCGGTGGTCCTCTAGGGGCACGAAACCTGGACCATGCTCGAGGAGGAGTCTTCGGGTGCCGTGTGCTTAGGACTACCAAGTATCCAGAAGATGGCCAAAGCCTGAAGAATACGATGGGCAGGGCACGTTGCGAGAATGCCGGACAACAACCCCGCTGAAATGGTGTTCTGCCCAAATCCGGCAGAAGACTAGAGAGTAGCGGCCCAAGATCGAGTAATCTGGAAGTCTAAAATACATTCGGAGCTCCCGGATTGTTCGGCTACGATGATAAAGCAGACAAATGACATTAGCTACGACAAGTCTTTTATACCGCGTCTATATGCCCGCTCACAACGTTGAGATAGATGGTGTGGTTACCTATTCTAGTTTGATATGCGTGAATCTATTGATTAGTTCAAGTACTCCGCTACCCCAATCTGTGAAGATTTTAGATAGCACGAAAGTGTATTTAGCATCAATCGCAAAGACCGGGTAAAACCCTATACTAATTCAGTATCTCACGGGGTGACCATCACTAGATCTCCCTTTCCAAACTGCATCCTCGTTAACAAGGTTTGCCGGTTTATCCGATTTTTTATGCCGCGGATCATGAATTGCATAAAAATGCAAGAAATTGGATCTTACACCCATTGTAGCAATAAAGCACGAGGTGGTAAATACGCAGGGAATTGTGGCGATCATTCTCGCAGTGGAAATGCCGAAAGCTAGTCCACAAGAGCTTTCGACATTTGTCGCTTGTAAACAGCTCGAGGAAAAACTGAAGCGTCCTATTTTGAATGCGGGTTCCTACACCATCAGCGCACCCAAATTCGACATGGATGATAAATGTTTTGAAAGTGGACGTAATGCCGCGCATACTCCAAAAACTGGGATATTTTAGCAAAAACATCGTGGATGTTAATCTGTGAGGTGTTTTTGTAGCTGCGTTTAGGATTATTCTCTCGTACTATGATGTAGTGCAACTAAAATTGGTTTATATTTCGGTTGAAATAGAGATCAAAATTAGAATCTCATTGCAGTTTCCAAGTCTGGAAATGGTTGCGTAGGTATCGACGAAACCATGGTTGAAGGTAATGGATGTGGGTGATTCCATTCATGTGATGGCTATGTCTCGTCTCATGACCAATCACTAAACGTTGCATGAGCATCTTCGTTACATTGGACCCATGGAGAGCAATCTTAGCACTTACGGCAAAAGCTATCTTGATGTCGCGAATGTATCCCGAATACAGTAGAGCCAGACCCAGGTCAATGTATTTCCTTTAGTAACCTATTTAGCTGCCCTCTATCGCTCATTCATATTCTCACAAACGCTGTACCACCTCTGTCACTGTGTCGTGTACCATCGATGATTTGGAGTGAGCTCAAGGCGACTTAATACGATTCCGTCATATAAACCAACTAGCTCGGGTTCTAATGCTTGCATTGAAATAAAGAGACAAAGTTCGCCGGTTGACAGCTCTATTAATTGGTTTACGGCAGCCTGGCAAAAATAATGAAGCAACTACATTATAATGACCGCCGACCCCACCCCGAAACGAAAAAGTCCGTCATCGAGGCGAACTTTGTGTCGGCCGGATACACCCGAGCGTCCTTAACACTCGGAATACCAAGGGGGTAAAAAAATGGGAACGCTTACTTTGGCCGGTCATATCTCAGCCGTTACATAATCGATTTTAAATCTGTCTTCACCAATAGAAAGATATGTCTTTTGTGAATACGTCAAATTAAAAAATAGAAGAATAGAGTTATCTACCGTAAGTTACAGTAAAAAGAGTATAACAAAGTCAGTGAGAAAAAAATGGGAACGCTTCTTTGACTTGCCATATCTTAGCTGTTTGCTCACCAATTCTAATTCTTTTGTCACCATTGGATAGGTAAATCTTTTATAAAAACAGTGAACAAAGAATGATAGAAATCAAATTTGTATATCTGAAGTAATTGTAAAAACAGTAATTAAGAGTCAGTACAGAAGAAATGAGTTTTTCTGTTCAAACAATCGTATCACGACCGTTTGTCAACCAATTTCAATTTTCCTTACACCAATGCAATCCTTAGAGCTTCTAGACTTGTAATATATGCAATAAATAGTAGATTTTCAAAAATTACTATACTTTTTCGAGTTTTTAGGAGATAGGATTTTTACAATGTACGTGGCATACGGTTGATTGAAATTCTTTGCGACTTGTTAGTTTTACGGTTTAAAAATTACCTGTTTACTCAATAGTTCTATATATTATACATGGATATTATTATATCAAAATGTTTGCACGAACGTGGAGAAACACATTATTGTATGTAAGTTACTAAATAATAGAGTGTGTTAGGACGATTCAGTAAATACGAAGAAGTTCAGAATTTTAAAATATTCATCATATAACTTTAAATTTGAAGCGATGACCTATACATTTTAATACACCAGTCGATTGTAATTGATGGCGGCTACAATTTCTGAAAAAACACATTTTTATATTTTCTCAAGAAATAGCCAAAAGTACTTAGAAGTACAGAAATTTCATTTAGTTGGCAAATAACGTCGAATTCAAAGCGATGAACCATACCTTTTTATATACCAATCGATTATAATTGATTTTGGTTACAATTTCTGGAAGAACAATTTTTATATTTTCTCAAAAAATAGACAAAAGTACGTAGAACTACAGTAATTTCATTTAGTTGACAAATAACTTCAAGTATTCAAAGCTATCACCTATGCAATTTATACACCAATCAATTGTAATTAATTTTGGCTACAATTTCTGAAAGAACAAATTTTTATGTTTTCTCAAAAAATAGCCAAAAATACGTACAAGTACAGAAATTTCATTTAGTGGGCAAATAACGTCGAATTCTAAGGGATGATTTATACTGTTTTAATACACCAATCGATTGTAATTGATTTCGGCTACAATTGTTGCAAGATAAATTTTTCATATTTTCCCAAAAAAACGACAAAAATTCGTAGAAGTACAGAAATTTCGTCTGATTGGCACATAACTACAAATTTCCGTACTTCTACGTATTTTTGGCTAATTTTTGAGAAAATATAAACAATTGTTCTATCAGAAATTGTAGCCGCCATCAATTACAATAGATTGGTGTATAAATAGTGTAGGTCATTTTAATTTGCAGTTATTTGTCAATCAAACGAAATTTTTGTACTTCTACGTATTTTTGTCGTTTTTTTAAGAAAATATAAAAAGTTTATCTTGCAACAATTGTAGCCGAAATCAATTACAATCGATTGGTATATATTAAAGTGTAGTCATCACTTTGAATTTGACCTTATTTGCCAACTAAATCAAATTTTCGTACTTCTACGTATTTTGTCTATTTTTTGAGAAAATACAAAAATGTGTTCTTTCAGAAATTGTAGCCACCATCAATTACAATCGATTGGTGTATAAAAAAGTATAAATCATCCCTTAAAATTCGACGTTATTTACCCACTAAATGAAATTTCTGTGCTTATTCGTATTTTTGGCTATTTTTTTAGAAAATATAAAAATATGTTCTTTCAGAAATTGTAGCCAAAATCAATTACAATCGATTGGTGTATAAAATGCATAGGTGATAGCTTTGAATACTTGAAGTTATTTGTCAACTAAATGAAATTACTGTAGTTCTACGTACTTTTGTCTATTTTTGAGAAAATATAAAAATCGTTCTTTCAGAAATTGTAACCAAAATCAATTATAATCGATTGGTTTATAAAAAGGTATAGGCCATCACTTTGAATTCGACGTTATTTGCTAACTAAATGAAATTTCTGTACTTCTACGTACTTTTGGCTATTTTTTGAGAAAATATAAAAATGTGTTTTTTCAGAAATTGTAGCCGCCATCAATTACAATCGATTGGTGTATTAAAATGTATAGGTCATCGCTTCAAATTTAAAGTTATATGACGAATATTTTAAAATTCTGAACTTCTTCGTATTTACTGAATCGTCCTAACACACTCTATTATTTAGTAACTTATTTTAACATAACATTTTGATATAATATTATCCATGTATAATATGTAGAACTATTGAGTAAACAGGTAATTTTCAAACCGTAAAACTAACAAGTCGCAAAGAATTTCAATCAACCGTATGCCACGTACATTGTAAAAATCCTATCTCCTAAAAACTCGAAAAAGTATAGCAATTTTTGAAAATCTACTATTTATTGCATATATTACAAGTCTAGAAGCTCTAAGGATTGCATTGGTGTAAGGAAAATTGAAATTGGTTGACAAACGGTCGTGATACGATTGTTTGAACAGAAAAACTCATTTCTTCTGTACTGACTCTCAATTACTGTTTTTACAATTACTTCAGATATACAAATTTGATTTCCATCATTCTATGTTCACTGTTTTTATAAAAGATTTACCTATCCAATGGTGAAGAAAGAATTAAAATTGGTGAGCAAACAGCTAAGATATGGCAAGTCAAAGAAGCGTTCCCATTTTTTTTCTCACTGACTTTGTTATACTCTTTTTACTGTAACTTACGGTAGACAACTCTATTCTTCTATTTTTTAATTTGACGTATTCACAAAAGACATATCTTTCTATTGGTGAAGACAGATTTAAAATCGATTATGTAACGGCTGAGATATGACCGGTCAAAGTAAGCGTTCCCATTTTTTTAGACCCCCTTGGTAGTCCGCGTAACTTTTTACCCCCTTGGTATTCCGAGTGTTAAATACGATCCTGGCGTTTATGCAGAAAGGTGAGAACATCGAGTGCAAGCCGGGTTCCGTCCGACGGTTTTGCGTGACCGTAAGGTGCAGCAAGAGGAAGACGTAAATCAAGGAGGCGAAATCCATAAGCATCTGGAGCCGAGAGGTCGCTGCGACAGGCCAGACGGTCAGAAAATATTTAACCAACGTTGACATCGTCATGAGAAAGTGGAACTCGAGGTTGGCCATATCGGAAGCGCAAGCTGTCACCAAAACGCAGTGATTGAATGTGCTCGTTAAGGATGTCTTTCCGGCGAAGTGTAACGTGATTGTGACCATGGCGACGAAACGTATCTGACGCTCGACGACTATGACTGCCAGGAGACCGGCCATTTCGCGTCCCCGTAAAGTACATCTCCCACTCGAAGTTCCCTTAGAAGACCCTTTTGTTATTGACAATCAGTGAGAAGGGGGTGTCAAAGCCGGTCTTTTTCTCTTCGTAATTTCCGGTCGACCAGGAGGTGTACAGCACGAAGTGTTTACCGGATTTGAGACTTCGATTAAGAAACACAAACCGAATTACGATGTCGTGTTTTGATCGGATCAGGCCTCAGCACATTACGTGGCGCGATCACTGGAGCAGATGGTAAATGAGGATTCCAGTCGTCCCCAAGAACACCAGTTCTCCAACGCGCCCAAGCTGCATCCAACCGAAAATTTCTGGGTGAACCTGAAGAGGAGGATCTATTCGAACAGTTTCGTGACGAAACGCGAAAGGGAAAACTGATCACTAAGATGACTAGAGAGTTGAAGAATATGTCAACTGCCGTAAGGTCGCCCGATAGGGACTGGTGTCATACTTGTGAAATCATGAATTAAGACCAGAATTAATGAAAATTTGTTTCGTTTTGATGTCTTTTATCGTTTTTACCCACCCATCTATAAATTATCTTTATTTTAATGCAAGTATTCAAGATCAACATCATTGTACCAACTCAGTGTCGCGCCGACCCGCACCAGAGCACTACTTTGTGAACGTCTTTACCATCACCACTATATCTATACGAACAACTGGCACTAGAAATTTGAAGCCGAGAACGACCATTTGAAGATGTTCCCTGAAGGTTCGAGGAGGACCATTCGGCTTGCCGGTTCGTGATGACTTGGCAGACCGAGACTGTCATTGGTGCCGCTGATCTTCCATTTCCCATTAGATGCTGGTATATTCTGTTGTATGTTCTCCACATCAATCTTTTCTAAGCATAGTTCAGTTGGCCTCCTTACAAAAAGCTAGATTCTCTTTGCGTAACTCTCTAAACTATAAATTGGATTTTTACCATCAATTAATTTTGTTGGCAATGACATAACGGCCTTGCGGAACATCATAATTCATTAGCTGTTTGTTCAGGAACACAAATTGAGTCTCCATCTTTGTAACCAGCATCAATACGGCGCTAGATTAGTTTTGGAACTAAGTTAGTGTCGAATTCTGATGAAACGAAGTCGAAATGCAAATTCCATAACTAATATAGTATCGATATTCAACGTCCATGATAATACATAAACATTTTCATCAATCGAATAATACAGATTGTACTGAATAGACGTAATAAAGATTTTTTGACTTTTTGACGACGAATGATTTTGAACAAATATATTGCCTTGAAAAAAAGAACTAATTAGTTCAAGATAGTACTATCGGAAGGGGACGGGCATAGCGTAGTTGGTAAATCGATTGCCTCGTACGCAGCTCACCGCTCCCAACCCCGCCATAGGGTTGGAGATTTTTTCCAAAAAACCCAAACCCGAAAAGAGGCGAATGACCCTAAGGTTAACACCTCTATAATAATAAAAAGTACTATCGGAAGTTTTAAAATTTTATGATCTGTACGAGCAAATCGTGCAACAGTTCAGTTGTCAAGGACCCAAGAAACGGTATTGCTTTCGATCAGTGATATCTTCTTCAAGAGCGGACGCGAAAAAGGCAGCGAAAGTGCAGTTCCTGCTGAGAATTCTCTGCATGAGTACGTCGCACGTACGCCAACTTAGTACTTTCAAAACCCTCGTGAGTTTCGTTCTCGATGATGCAAAAGTTGAGCGCCGTACAACATCCGGATCATCCAATTATTATATGTGCTTCCTGTGAACAAAAAATAACGTGTAGACTATTTTTGTGTCTCTAGGGTGATCAAGAGAGGCTGTGAGAACCTAGAGCCCAGCGAAAACACGGCGGATTAGTTCAATTGCACTTCGATAAACACGAACTCCACATTTTGTCTGATCGTACGTCGATTCTACTGTTGAATCTCTAAGTTAACGTGGAAGCTTTTATTGCAACAGGGAAATTCATGGCCAATAAAGTAATCTTTTGAACTTGTTGGCTGTCGCTGGTTGAGTCAACGATACAGACTTGTGTTCTCGGTCGTCCTCAAGGCAAGCCTCGAATACTGTAAGTTAACGAAGCTGTGATTCAATCTCAAACCCAAAGCCAGATCCGTGATCAAACATAAGCAACCAATTTCTGTCACGTTCGTGGAGAAGATCGATGCTGAATTGGCAGCTTCAGTTGGTATCACCACATCAGGCAATCAGTCGCGGTTGTCTACTCCAATTTCCACATTGAAAAAACTAGCAGGAAAAGTGCATGTATGTGACGATTTCTCAACCGGACTTCTACTTTTTGAAGTTCACACACTATTCACTGTCGGTCCCAGACAACATTTTCAGCAAGTTTTTTGGTTGTCGGTACTTTAGTGTCATTGACTTCAGTCATACTCATGTTCAAGGGGAAGTTGACGACGATTCGAAGCAGCTACTAACCATCAACATGATTTAGCGTTACTAGCAGGTATACAGGTACTTGAGTATTTCTTTTCAAACGAACTGCTTAACCATTGATCGAGATCTAGCGCATTACCATAATTCTAGCCTGACCAATTCTACGCAAGAGAGCTACACATTTCCAAACCTCCTCTATAATCTGTAGTATTTCGTCGTTTAGTTCTTCATCGTAATAGCTGAAAAAATCCTCATCCTGGAAGGTAGCAACGTCGAAGAACGACATTTAGAAACGGTTTGTAAGTTAACCTGATAGTTGATGAATGATACTGTTTGTTTGTTTTCGTTCGTCATGCAGCTTATGTGCGTGTAATTTAATGTTCTTTGGTACTTGCAGTGGATAATGATAGTTAGTTTACACTTTGCTATACAGCGAAGTTATCAACAAATGCAACAATAGGGAGAGACTTATGCCATACACACACATACATCCATTATGCCCTCGAAATGATGATAGTCGAAACGAAACGAAAAAAAAATACACAATGTTGTTTGTTCTGATTTTAGTTACCAGTGCTATATTTTTAAGGATAAAGACAGTGGGTGAGTGGTGAGGACGTGGGATTTGGGACACGAATTCTTCGAAATGTTGTTGGTGTGTTAGCGCAAACTATGTTTTCACCTATTCTGGTTATAAGATGGTACAACATAGAAACTTGGATCGTGATTCAAGTACCTTATTTACAGGTGTGTGTCTTTCTCTGTTTGGTGATACAACTACTTCGTGGCCGGTTTGCAGCGATCCCACTGGGGTTGACTGTGGACGAAAAAGCAGAATGTTAGAATGTAGATTTATTGAATGGACAACACATAATAACGAGCTTAGCGATAATATTACAATTAGTAAAGTTTGAGTATAGCACATCATCCCATCCCTCACGGGGCAATAACCAAAGCAACTGGGAAACTAAACTAGTCTACACGAGATATCGATTTTGCTTGAGTACCCTATTTCTCAAAAAAAGTATCGAAATCTGCGGCGCATAATCCGAAAACGATTATGGCTTCTGGAGCAGTTTTTGAATTGTGTTTTGGATGCAGCCATTATTGCAAATAATCGTGGAGAACGCCTGATTTTTCTACAATCTACACGTATCGGGCATAGATGTCTTCAAGGGAATCCGTACCAAACGAAAGAAGAAGGCCAAAAACCTTCCAGCTGCGGGTGATTTCAAAGCTCCCTTAAAGGTGTAAACACGTCTGTTTCGTGAACGGTTAGGTGTTTACTTTATGTGCCTTCCCCAGTCATACACGCAGTAAATCCAATTACTGAGAATTCATGTCTATCCATCGTTGCATAAACGGTAAATCGAATTGTATTGATGAGTACTAGGACATTGCAATTTTTTTTTTTGAATTCTCGAAGCCCCCCCCCCCCCTCTCATATTGTGACAGATGTCAAAGTAAGCTCAGATGCCAAATTTCACATCATTTGGACCATACTAGACACCCGCCCACTTCGCTTGAATTTTTTTTGAAATTGGTGCTACGTAAAAATATGGAGGAAAAATATATTAAATGCTATAACTTTTGAAGTAGCAATCAGAAAATTACAATTCATACCTCTTTAAAAAGGAAATAATCGTAGTATTTGAATGGAGATATTTTTGTTTCTAGAAAAATACGGGGAAGATATCTCAGATATCGATCGGAGCCTTTTTGACCTTTGTCCGAATACGAGAAGTTGAGGTTATAGGACCTTTTGTCATTCATATTAAATTTAATCATTTTCTCGTGCATATATCTCTATTATTCTTCGCTCAATTTTAATAAACTATACCTTGTTGAACGTGGAAAATCCTTAGCATCATAACAAAAATAGATTAGTTGCCGGTAAAATTCAGGAACATCAAATTATCTGATATATATAGTGTCGATTTCACATTTTTATCATAAAATCGCACATCTTAACTCCATTTAACAACAAAATTATTATTTAATTTACTACTTTTAGTGTAAAATACGCTTAGGGATCGCATGAGAAAAGTTTCATTCCTAGAAAAATAGGAAAAGTTAAGGTATTAGGACAAATAATGAAAAAGTGAGATTTGTAAAGTTAATATCAAAAAGTTTGATGTTTCTGAATTTTACCTCTAACCTTTCTATTTATATTTTATTCCTCAGAATTTTCCACGTCCAACAAGTTACATTTTATGAAAATTGATTGAACAATAATAGAGATATATGCACGAGAAAATGATAAAACTTTATATGAATGACAAAAGGCCCTACAAGCCCAACATCTCGTATTCGGACAAAGGTCAAATGGATTCCGTTAGATTTCAGAGATTTTTTCACATTAGAAAAACTGCAAAATATGTATGATTTGCATCACGGAGCAGAAAAATTATTCAAAAAAAGGGAATTTTGGGGCCAAATTGGCCCAGTACCCCACTTTCCCGTTTTTTCTAGAAACAAAGATAACTCCATTCAAATTATAAGATTATTTTCTTTAAAATGAGGTATAAATTGTAATTTTCTGAGTGCCAATTCAAAAGTTATAGCATTTAATATATTTTTCCTCCAAATTTTCACATAGTACCAATTTCAAGCGAAGTGGGCGGGAGTCTAGAATTGTCCAAATGATGTGAAATTTGACATCTGAGCTTACTTTGACATTTGTCACAATATGAGAGGGGGGGGGGGGGGGCTTTGAGAATTCAATTTTTTTTTTTGCAATGCCCTAATGAGTACTACAGTATAGTACTATAGTCGAATGACAGTCAGAAAATTGCTTAATTTTTATTTTTCATTTATTTTATACGGCTCAACGCGTTAGCTTGACTAAGCCGTGGATATTTAATTGTAGAAAACAAAAACAAACATAATCAATTCATGTCTGTTCGGTTCTGTTTGCGCAGTTTGCTGCTGCGTCTTGATACCCTTTTTTCTGGGCGGTGAAGCATTAGCTGTTGTTACCTGCGCGACTGTCGAGGGGGAATTGAAAACCTCGAGCAGTCCCGGAAAGCTCAGAAAATGCGCTCACAAAACTGAAAACACAACAAATCTTCATATTCAACATAAAACTTTATTGGCGCTGCTTCGCCCTTCTCCTCTAACTCAAATTCATCTTCATTTTCCTTCTTTTCTCTACTCTCCTCCTTTTTATTTCCTATTCAACTGCATCTCGCTCCTTTCTCTACTCTGTTCTTACACGTTACGCACATATTTTATTTTACTCGCTCTTTCTTCCGGGGCGCCCCTTTACGCAGGAAAAACAACGCTCATTTCCTCCTTTCTTCCTCTCCTGTCGCTTTCGCCTACGCACACGCCTTCGCGGCCTATTACACAGCGTCCCGGATCAATTCTCCGTTGTTGGCTCACTCCGCCGCATGCGGACTCCGAAACTGTACCCCAGCTTCTTTTCGTAACAATGAAGGTATGATGGTCGTCTCGGCTGGCTTCTCGACCGTAGGGGATGGCGAGACTTGTGGATTGAAACTACGTTTTGCCAGATGGCTGCTTGCCGACGAAAATCTGTAATTAAAACAAAAACCCTGCGACGCGAAGCGATCAGCTTCATTGCAGGTGCTCAAGCCTAGCGGGAAACTTACTTCCGATGGAAGGCTTTTGTTCTGCTTTTATCCTTAGTCTGAGCAGTCCGCCACGTGCTTTGATCCGAAAAATGTATCTCACGGTCTGTTGAATAGCGCGGGGTGGCCTTACTTTTTCGTGAATATCAAACTGTCCAGGTACGGCTAGTTGCCCAGTGAGCGGGATGAAATCTGTGACAAACATAAGCGATTTCATTTATTAAGCTGAACTTTCAGCAACGCGCTTGGTTCAGGCTCACCATTGTCTGTGCTGGGTGTTCTTTGCCGGCGTCCTTACAAGATGGCAGTGATAGCGTCCATGCTCTGACTGCGATTTTTCCTAAGCCGTCACAATTGAATTTAGCACGGCATAAATACAGTTTGATTTAGGCTTACCTTGCCTTGGGTGACTTTGCTGTGGGAAGTTGTGCAAAAGCGGATGCTCTTCCCGCAGACGAGATAATTTTCTGCCATACTTTTAACAGGCGTCCCTGCGAACACGGATGACTCTGACTGGTGACGGTCTATCGCGTGCAGCGTTGTGTGCGAACTGGTTAGAACTAATCACGCTCTTGGTCGCAATCGTATGCTCACTCCTTCGATGAGATTTATACAGAGATGCCAGGTACTTTTTTCAAATGTCTGCAATAATAATTTTAAAAGTCTGGGAAGTACAAAAAATGTGCGGCAAGCTAGTGTAACCAAAAGCCTTTATATTCAAAAATCTGCAAATATCTGCAACCAAACTAAAAAATCTGCAAATATCTGCAACCAAACGGAAAAATCTGCAAATATCTGCGTCATCGAAAAAATCTGCAGCTTAAATTAAAAGTCTGCGAATTTGCAGACTTGTCTGCAAATCTGGCATCTCTGGATTTATAATGTGTGAGAATGAGCGAATGACGAACGTAAAGCTCTCCGCTCTAATAACGGTCCGATGGTCTGATTTTGCTAGCCTCGCTTTGCATCGCCGTACGTGTGTATTCTCTGAGCAAAGGCTCTCCTATTTCCCAAGGTGAGTAAGTGAGAATTCGCAGCCTAGATTGACTGAACGAGCAAGGTTACCAAAAATACAGAATAATCTGTATTTATACAGATTTTTCAGCTATTTGCAGACCAAGAATCTGTATGTGCAGATATACAGATTTTTGCGTGTATGTACAGATATACAGATTTTTGAGAAATGATGTTACAAAAACTATTTTTACTGTATCGATTTTGTTGGTTATTTTCGTCAAATTTGAGACTAAGAGAAACGAAAGCAATGAAATTGAAAGACGAATAGGTATTCTAGAGCGAATCAGTTATAAACTTAGAACGGAAAACTAGGACTAGGCAGGCTCATATGGACATGATCGAAAGGAAGTGTGAAGAATTCTTTGCCTTCTGCTAAGTAGGAGTTGGGCGTTGCACCCAAGTCTACCGCATGGTCTATGGTAGAACATAACTCATCATCATGTTTTACCGCCGCGTCGGCCGAAAATAACCCACAAAATCGATACAGTAGAACCTTGCGGCATTTAAATCATAGTAACAACAAAAACTATTTTTAGAAATATTTTTTTCAGTTTCAGTAATACTTCCTCTGTGTCCCTCTCAGCGTAGCCCTCTATATTAGCACAGAGAACAGACGTACATCTTCAGCATTCAACTTGTGTAAAAATCTCTAACGGTTTCGAAGGTAGTTGGGATACCAAACCAGGTGCGCTACCGTCGTCATGTTTTTTGTGGCTGAGTTCGACTGAATTGACAGTGGTTATTCCTCTACCCAGTCAAACTAGTCCAGAACCGGTTCGGATTCGGACTTCCAGTATGAATCCCAGCTCAAATGCATGAACCGATAGTCAGAACCGGTTGTTTTCTTTGAGCAAGATTCCATACTGGATCCATTCAGGATTTCGAACCGGTTCCGAAATGGATTTGATGGATAGTTGGGATAAGTTGGTTTGGTGGCGCTAGTGTTTATCGTATATTAATTCAAATGTTTACACACGTTTTTTAAATATTTTTGTTCGATCATGGATGTCTGTTCTCTGTGATATTAGGCTGTGCACGCTGACGAAGTCGACTTAAAAATGACTTTTACTGTGAGCCGTGTTTACAAACATTGCTTCACAGTTTAATGACAGTGTTGATAAACACGGCTCACAGTAAGTCATTATTTATGTCGACTTCGTTTGCGTACACAGCCTAATTAAAATATATCTTCGCATTTGAGAAAGGTCGATCATTCTGAAAGGTAAAGGTTTGTAGTACACTCAGGTTAGCACCCAGAAAACGCCTGGCTGAAGTCTACTTCCAGAAGCGTTAATTGTAATGCTCTGTGACTAAGTTCTCTGTCCAAAAATTCGATAGCTACATTGATCGACTTAATGTATATAACATTATATATCAACAAAATGAAGAAGAAAATTATTTTTCCATTGTGCACATCGGTAAAGTTCAAGTTTCTGGATGTAAAATATCAGAACGATTTGTAGTGTTTTTTACGAAAATGTAAACAGGTCCTTGCTTGAGTGATTTAAACAACACGAATTAATAGGTTTGTTCCAGTACCAGGAGAAACTGGAAGTACTCCGGAGCAAACAGGGAGAAAATCGTTCCTGTATTATCTTCTTTTCTTTTTCATCTTCTGGTAGCAAATCGGAGTGAAAAGGAGCAAGAATTTTTTGCTCCGGAGCAACAGGGAGTGACTTCCGTGTACTGAAACAAACCTAATATCTTCGATAGATAATCCAGGAAAAGGTTAATCGACTCAACTGATTCGATACAGACATCGACACAGATTTTTCGAAGAGTACACAAAGATGAACAGATTTAAATACAGATTTAATTTTGGCAACCCTGTGAACGAGACTACATGTTTGTTGGTTGACGGGTGAAATGAAAAATCTTCGCGCAGGGTTGTGCGCGATCGGTGTGCGTAGGGATGCATTTGTTTTCTTAATGCTAAATATCTACTAATTATTGCAGCAAACAAACTTAAACGTAACACTGTGTTGTCCACCGCAACTTTTAAGTCAGTCCGTTTGTTTTCTCTCGCGTTGTCGTAAACCTCCATGTCATTACCGTACTGCTTTCTGGTTGTCGGATGTTCTAATTTGTTTCTTGTACTTACAGGACACTATTGCATACCCATCTTCATCGCTGTTTGCTTCTTTATTGGTGGTGCTGGTATGCTTCGAGATATAAAACTTATCATAGCAGCTGTCTGTTGGTTTGCAGTAGATTGGTCTTTTTTCTTAATGGATTAGGTGAATGGCTTTTTGTGATGTGCCATCTGGACGCAGTCCACAGGAACGATTACAGCTCGGACTGTCCAATATGACACTTGGTGACATGAAACCCGGCCACTTTTTAACTAGTTTAGGAGAATGACTGGAAATTCGTTGTATGAATCCGTGCTGTTTGGCCTACGGACCTCTAGATTTCCACCGCATGTCCAAACCGCCGTGATTGCTTCCAAAGGGGTCCCGGCGGAAAAAAGTTACTATCGCAGATGCCATTGTAGAATCTATGGGCCTTCAGCAACATCAACACCATCGGTGTGAGCACAGCAAGTACACCAGTGACGCTGAGTGGGTTCGCAGGTTCGGAATAAAGCATCTACGGAGCACGCCCCCGATTATTCGTACCGTTACTCTCAGACAGCTCGGAAGTGTTTTAATCTCTGTGCAGCGTGTTATTGGACGCTTTGTCTCGGTATTACTTTATGCTTGTTCGCAAGGCCAGATTCCTCAGGCAGTGAAAGTTAAACAATAGCCAGCTATATAAGCTGGATCGGCGCGTCATTGAAAGCTAATTTCAAGATAAGTGTTTTTTATCTTTTCTTACACATGTATTGCTTTATTCCGTGCGTTGACGTTGACGATGGCTCCCTCTCCTGACGACCAAATGGAAGCCGAATCGTCTCTCAAGGCTCCCCCCCACCGAACCAGAAAATATCCACTGAACTCTCAACAGGTCTTACTACGAGCAATTTACGCGCAACTATAATGTTCATATCCCAGCGGTAAAGGTAGAGACGGAAGGTGTCGTCATCGACGAGAGTTTGGCATGTCAGGATCTGCTGCAGTACGGGGTTGGCTGTTTTAGAGACCGCTTCCTTCATCCGGTGAAAAGACTTGATTGCAAGCGTTTGCACTCAGTAGTAGTTGCGGGGGATGGTTCGAGAACATACCCCCAATCAAACTCTTTTCAGGTGACCTTCGCTGGTACCGCTTTACCGAACTATAATCTCTTACACCATGCCCGTCTGCCTGTACGTCTTTTGTACCGCGGATTATGAATTGCACAAACTGTTAACAAATGGGTCACCCATTAGCAGCAACAAGGCCCGTGGAAATGCGGCGAGAATCATCTAGTTAATTCGTGCAGTAAAAATATTGAAAAGTGTCCTTACTGCACAGAGAGTCTGCATGATATCTCGGCATGTCCCGCGTACAAATTACGCGGGAATAAACTAAAACATTCCCTTGCGGAGCATTCCAAACGTTCTTTCGCAGAAATTCTAGAGAAACCTACGCCACCATCCTCAACAAACCACTATGTTCTCTTGCATCCTAATGAGGGCGAGGCTGATGACCCACCCACAAGATGGAACATCCATTGGGGTTCCCAGAAGTTATAAGAAGAGGAGGAACATTTCCTCTCCTAAACTTCTTTGCACTGGCCAAAATGTGACATCTCTTGGAAGTGCTGCAACCACACCGAAGCAAGTAGCTCCTGGTCTCGGAGGATTAATATCAGAGAAGGGGTTTCCAGCACTTCCCGGAACATAAAAAAACTCAAGTGTTCCTTGGTTTCAGTTCGAGAGCACTCGTCGCACAGAAACTATCAAACTCTCGGACACAGTGGACTGAATAATAAAAACTTTTAATATTACTAATCCTATTCAAAGTCTGATAGCTTTTCTACCTACAGTAATATGACTTCTGAATCAGTTGACTGCTAAATGGCCCCTCCTTTCAGCGATTGTATCCTTCGATGGCTAACTAATCGAACGAGGTCACGGATTTGATCACTGTTTTACAGTGGAATTGCAGAAGTATCATCCCGAAAATCGATTCCTTCAAAATTTTAATAAATAGTTTGAGTTGTGATGCATTTGCATTAGCGAAACTTGATTAACTTCCGATATAGATCTCAACTTCCATGACCTTAATATTATTCGCCTGGATCGAGAAACCCCCTATGGAGGAGTGCTTTTGGGAGGAGTACGATAACGGGCATTGAAGTTGTCGCTTGTCAAGTGACGACCACAGGCAAAGATGTTTGCATAGCTTCACCCCTAATACCGCGGTTGGGCACCCGCGACTACACGACATCATAGAATCCCTGTCTGCACCGCGACTAATTTTAGGAGACTTTAACTCTCATAGTGAATGATGAAAGCCAAGAATCGTAGCTACTGGCGCCGGTTCGTTGAATGGCTAACGAGAGAAACATCGATGCGGCTTTGTGCTTACGCAACCGAAACAGTACTAATTATAATTACATGGAATATTCAAACCGTTGGATATACGATTCCGCCTGGTAGATTTTTCCGGATTCCGCCTCGGTACAGAAGATCTATCATGCCACGTTCTCTCACGGTAACGCGAACCAAGTACCGTTTTCGACGGTGGAGTTCTCACTTATAATGTAACAATAAAATCCCAGGGTTAGACAGAATCAAATTCAACTTGTTAAACAATCTGCCAGACTTTTCCAAGAGACGCTTCTTGCATTTACTTAATAACTTCCTTGAGGATAATATTGACCCACATGATTGGAGGCAAGTGAGTGTCATCGCCATCCAAAAACCAGGAAAACCACCCTCCGACCACAACTCGTATCGACCAATTGCAATGCTATCCTGTATCCGGAAGTTATTCGAGAAAATGATCTTATTTCGCCTCGACAATTGGGTCGAAGCAAATGGCTTACTGTCAGATACACAATTTGGCTTCCGCAAAGACAAAGGGACGAACGATTGCCTTGCGTTGCTCTCAACTGAAAATCAAATGGCATATGCTAACAAAGAGCAGATGGCGTCAGTATTCTTGGATATTACGGGGGCTTTCGATTCAGTTTCTATCAACATTCTTTATGAGAAGTTGCACCAGCATGGTCTTTCACCAATTTTAAACAACTTTTTGCTAAACCTGTTGTCTGAACAACAAATGCATTTCTCACATGGTGATATATCGACATCACGATTTAGCTACATGGGCTTTCCCCAGGGCTCATGTCTAAGGCCTCTTTTCTACATTTTTTACGTGAATGACATTGAAGCATGTTTTGTCAATTCCTGCACGCTAAGGCAGCTTGCAGATTACGGTGTGGTCTCTATTACAGGTCCCAAGGCCGTCGACTTGCTAGGACCACTTCAAGATACCTTGGACAATTTGTCTGCTTGGGCTCTCCAGGTGGGTATCGAGTTCTCTACGGAGAAAACTGAGCTAGTCGTATTTTCTAGGAAGCGTGAACCAGTGAAACTACAGCTTCGGTTAATGGATAAAACTATTGCTCAGGTTTCAACATTCAAATATCTCGGGGTCTGGTTCGACTCTAAAGGTACCTGGGGATGTCACATTAGGTATCTGAAACAGAAGTGCCAACAAAGGATCAACTTTCTCCGTACAATAACCAGAACATGGTGGGGTGTCCACCCAGGAGACCTAATCAGACTGTACCAAACAATGATATTATCAGTGATGGAGTACGGATGCTTCTGCTTTCGCTCCATTGCGAGCATACATTTCATCAATCTTGAGAGATACCAGTATCGCTGTTTGCCTATTGCCTTGGGTTGCATGCACTCGACCCATACGATGAGTTTAGAAGTGCTGGATTTTGGGACCTCTCGTATCGATTGCTCATTCGATGCGATATTTTGAACCAATTGGTGATTGCAAATTTCGAAAGGCTTGTCGGGCTTAATTCTTAGACCCCATTCATTCGATTACATGGCACAGAACATCAATTCATCTTCGTATAACGTTAACCGTGCTTATCTCTTAGATACTCCTGATCCAACTGTATTTTTCGACACATCCATGAAGGATTTGAAGATTTGTGGAATCCCGGATCACATTCGCCCACAAGTGGTCCCAAATATTTTCTATAATAAATACCATCAAGTCGACTGCGGCAAAATGTTCTACACTGACGGATCAATTCTCGGCGGGTCCACAGGCATCGGTATCTTCAACGAAAATCTTGCTGCCTCATTCAAACTCAATGATCCTGCTTCAATTTACGTCGCACAATTAGCTGCCATTCAGTATACACACTGCCCGCAGACCATTACTTCATTGTTTCGGATAGTCTCAGCTCCATTGAGGCCATCCGTGCGGCGAAGCCTGGAAAGCAGTATTCAGATATTCCCGTATTTCCTGGGGAAAATACGGGAATATCTGAATGCTTTATCTGAAAAATCTTACCAGATTACCTTGGATTGGGTCCCATCACATTGCTCTATTGCGGGCAATGACACGACAGACCAATTTGCTTCAACGAATTTTTTAAGGGTTGAATGTGAACCGGGACTTTATTCGTACGATGTCAAGGCTCATGTCCAACCATTACACGTTTGATGCGCATCTCCGTCGTATAGGGCATGCTGACATTGTTCATTGTTTGCGAGAACGGCTATCACGGCATCGAGCATGTTGTTTGGCTGTGCGCAGAGTACTGTGTTGCCAGGTCCCAACTAATAGATTCCCTTCGGGCCCGAGATAGATCACCCTATGTGCCAGTCCGGGACTTCCTGGCAAGCCGTGACCACCCCTACATTTTTCTTATCTACATCTTTAGAAAAACTATTGATGTCCAAGTTTAATACATTTTCCCCTCTCATTCACAGTAGAACCTCGTCAACCTCACCCTGTATCTACAATATGGTATTGCTTCACGAGTCTACGATGCATACCTTGCTTGATAACCGTCCATCCAGAACATCATGACACACGTAACAAGAACATCATGACAGCATCGGAGTGCCAATAATCATCCGAAATATCGACCCTCCCCTCGCCACTGCGATTACAGGATGGAAACCACTACAATAAAGTGATTCGATCAACTCGCATTCGTTCAAAAAATCCCATCGTAATGCATAATAAGACTGAATATCAAGATTGCGTATGACAATTACATTTGGTCTAGCGAAAAGGCAATAAATTCAACTACACACAGTTCTAACATTCAACCATACCAAACTACCACTAGCGTTATGCATTAGCCTTAACCTTGAACTACCGAACTATCGTCACCTTAGCCGATTTCGTCTTGGCAATGTGAGACGGTGGAGCATTTCGCAGTTGACGCATCGCGTAAAAGTTTACCGGCTTGACGGAGTGAAAGAAACATGAGAAAGCACTTTTAGTAATTACGTCACTAGGAAAACTGATAAATCTAACGATTGGAACTTGATTTATCAAGCAAAAAAGAACATTATACCAGTAAATTTAACCACTGAATAATAAATGACCTCGGAAATGGGAAGTGGGAGATTGAGTGGATCAAGATTGACGCAAAGGCGAAAAATGCGTCGATAATTGCGTAAAAGCTTTTCTTACATTTAAATATACACAGACTTCACAGGGACGATGGATTGGAGCACTACAAATTTGGCTTCACATTTCTTGAGAATTTCGCTTGACCGTCCCAGGGCTTGAAAAAGGCTTCTCGCTCTAGAATTCCCGGTTGGGCGCAGTGACACGTTGGTTAGAATTTTGACTCTCGAATCAGTTGCTTCTCTTTTTTCGTCAGTGGCTAAAGATTTGTGCTTGAAGTTGTAACTGAAGAGCAGTGTAAAGGGCGTACCCAATGAACCACAACTTACCATCGTCTTCCCGGTCCAATCGAATTCACCGTCGTCTACATAACCCTTAAAATAGAATAAATCTTGAAATAATCTCCGTAAGTGATCGTAATCAGGTGTTTCAAAAAAGTCTAGCCGCCGCACGTAGCGCAGGTATTTCGCAAACTCCTCCGGGTGTCCCTCGCACAGCACCTAAAAAAACGCGAGCCAAACAGAGAAAAAAAAAGAATATTATTTGGGCGCCGGCTGCTAGCTATTGCACTGATAATAATCGATGCACGATGGTGTGTGCCTCTACTCACATCGATCGGTGTCGCCCGTTTCGTATCACCAATTTTTTGGTATCGCTCTTTGAGTGTGTCGGCTTTCAGACCTTGCCATGGCAGTGAACCTCTTAAGAAATACATAAACATGTGACCGAGCGCCTCCAGGTCGTCACGTCTGGACTGCTCCTTGCCCATATGCGTATTGATCGACATGTACCGCGCCGTGCCCGTTAGCGATTTATGTTCTCGATATGGTATGTGTTTATTCGTATCTAAATCAATATACTCTTTGGCGAGACCAAAATCTGCAACGATGGAAAAGAACGAGAGAACAAATTGAAACAAATGAATGCATTAGTAACGATTGTAAGTCGGGGAAGAGGATTGTTTCTTGGTAACTAAATATGCGATGTCTGTATCAGCATCCTACGATCCACGGCAGGAGGCAACAAGTCTGTCTGGGAATAGTGCGAGACGGCAAATGTAAATAATAAACAAATCGAACAAAATCGTTCGGATTCGGAGCGAAAATTGGGTATGTAAACAAATATACTCATCCGAGTTAAAAATAGCCGAATAATGATTATAGGGGTTGGTGGGGCTATATGATCACTAGACAGCCAAGAAAGAAATAACGACACCCCTTGAGTTGATTCCTAGTTCAACTACGAAAGTCTACTCTGGAACAGTGTGCGTTTTGATATTTTACGAATATAAATAATATTATAATTTGCTATGATTTTCAAGTGTATTTATAAGTAATTCAAATTTTGAAGATTTTGTTTTAAATTCCAGTTTTTTCCACAAAATATAACATAAAAGGCTGATGAGTGGAATCGGTTGATTTGTTTAGCCAATTTAACTTATGTAAACATAATTTAAAAGTCACTCGTACTCTGGTTCCCTCTGACAGAATTTCAATCACCAAGGTGGCTTCATTAAAAACGTTCGAAAATTTATTCAGGCGAAAACAGGGAAGCGTGCAGTAATGATGTCTACTGGGATGTTTTATGATGATCCAAGACATTTATTTTGGTCATAAAGTTGATTAATCCTACTTGAAGCGAGGAACTTGTTACAATTTTTTCCATGGTACGAAAAACAAGACAAAGTCTTCAGCAATGTCAAAGAACTTGTTTTTGCAAACAACTTTACTGAAGACCCAAAGTCTCTATTTATAGTACACTCGAAGTTCTTGAGAGTTGTTTATGAATGAGCCCTTAAAACTTTGTTTTAGCGTAACTTCTTGAATGTCGTAGATACAGCTTCAACAAGTTCCAGAAAGTTGTTCGTCTTGGTAAAATACGTATCTCTTCAAAGGATTTGGCCTATTTCTTGTGACTTCGAAAGCTTCAAACCTAACAACTTTGAACGGCCAAAAACGGGCAGTCAGTTCTAATTGTAGTTAGAAGTGCTACATTAACTCTATAAAATTCAATGCATTACACACCTGTCTCTCGTCTCCAGTAGAATTATTTAAAAAAACTATTGTGTTTCAAAAATATCCAATATCCTCGAAAATTATCGAGATATGAAAAATTATGTGTTAATGTGTATTTTCAAGATTGAACATACATGAAACTTGTAGGAATGATAATTGAAAAGAGACGTGAATTTGTTTTAAGGGGTTATATACAAAGTTGAAACTAAAAAAAATGGGAAATGAATATTCTGAAAGTACAAGCTTTTGAAAGTATCTGTGCAAAATTTCATCCAGATCGGAGCACTAGATTTCAAATTACAGCCATTTGTAGCGACCTGGTTCTTCCACGAATGAAGATAAAACAACATTTTAAACGCAATTATCTCGGAATGAATTTTTTTGAAAAGTACCGTTGCGGTGAACGTGATATCTCAAAAATTATTCATTCGATCTTCATAATTTTTTTTTGAATTGTTTGTATTTACATTCTCGTGTACTTGAATGGTTCCTTTTTTATCAAAATTTTTTCGATTCTTTGTAATGAATTGTTTAAAATTTGGAACACCAAACAACTCAATTTTTTGGTCAACATGTTTTTTGCAAGAAAAAAATTTGGATGGAATGGAAAACCGATCCGTCCAAGTACACCACAATACATTTTTCTTCAATAATCTTTTTAGTTTTCGGAAATCAGTTGAGCGGTTCTGCTTGGAGAGCGTTCACCGCAAACCTCTGCTTAAAAAACATGCTTCGGAGGATGGGCCATAACTCCGACAACCTTGGATATTTTTTTAATTCAATTGTTTTTTCTATCTTCGATAGTACTACACACGAACTGTCTTTCGCTTTTTCAAATAAGCTTTGCATAAAATACTTTTAAAAAATTACGAACTTAGCTCACTTTATCGCCACAACTTTGTATATAACCCCTTAAGCACTTAAAAAGATACTCAGAGTGCTCAGCAAAGATATTTGAGAAAGCAATCTCAACAACTTTGCCAAAGACAGCTGACGCTTCTTCTACAAAAAAATATTGAAAAATCTCACTTCTAGAAGGATTAATCACTGAATAATAGCAGCAAACGACAGACCTTCCTATTTTTGATAAGTATCCCGAAAACAGTATTGACATAAACTCGACCGTTTCAACGAAAAAAAAACTACCGTCAAAAGGGGTAACATACAACACTTCAACATGTTTCCATTCAGATGAATTCAACAACGCTAACAATAAAGTTTGCAATTTAGCACTATAATCGCTGTCAAATGTTAGCATATGAGGGATTCCATGAGAGGCCGGCCGATTGCAAAATATGACCATCGTCGATTCGAACGAAACTTTGCAGTTGTGTACGGATTATGAATCTCCATGATTTTCTATGGCAATTGCAATATTTTGATTGAGAGAAATTTTTCAAAAGTGCTTAGACGTTTCTACATGCATTGATTTAAGTTTTTTGTTATAATACTGTATTTTAAACAGCAAAACTATCTGAAAATGAGTTACAGGGAATGAATATTTCTGTACAAAAAAGGTGCCCCGAAAAAAATATCATTTTTCACAAAAACAAAAATTTGTGTTAAAAATAAAAATTGCAAAAAAAAACATTTTTTTAATTTTTTTATATTTTGCCAAAAAAACAAACTAAAGAGAAACGAAACATTTTGAATGTGATTGCATGATGGGGAACTTATCGGTAACAAAGTTTTTCTAACAATAACTTTATGCATGTTTTTAAATTTCATACTAATTGGCATACAAAACTGTGATTGTATTACATATTATTATTCAAAGTATCATTTTAAATCAAAATGCATTTAACAAAACTCTTCCTAAATGCGATAGTTGTCGAGATATTTGGAATTTTGCTCGAACAAAAATAATACGTAATTATGCCCTTTTTAAAAGTTATTCGCGTTACCTATCATAAAATGTCAACAATCTAATGTTTACCGTTTTAGAGGCATAAAAGAAACTTTTTCAGTGTATTTGGATCATGGAGTAGCCATCAATAAAAAGTTATCCTAACAACAACTTATGATATATTTTTATAAATCATACTATTTGCAGTAAAAAATGTAATTTTCTTTATGATTATGACTCTGAACGCATTTTTAAATCAAAATGCTCCTAACAAAAATTTTCTGAGATGTAGTAGTTCTCGAGATATTTTAAATTTTGTTTTAACAAGGCAAATATTTTGTTTTATTACGACCTTTTCATAAGTTATTCGCGTTACTCCATCAACAGCAATGTTTTTCACAAGGCCCATAACATTGCCTGTAACTTTCCCTTTAACATCAACGCGATATTGTGAACCATTTGAAAGCTATACGGAAACAATCCACATTTTATTCAACCATAGGGTCTGATGATTAAACCATATATGTAGTTGAAACATAATTTGTTTGTCTTCATGTAGCTTTCAAATGGTGTACAATATGACCTTGATGTCAAAAGGAAAATTACAGGAAATGTGAAAACACAAATAATTTCATGAATACGAGGTTTATTATCCATAATTTCAGGAAGTTTGTCACAAATTTCGTAAACTGCTCAGTTCAAGAAATCTTGTACAACAATGTACATGAATTTCTGAACAGATTTTTGTCTGTATAACGTTCCATTTTTAACGATTGAAACTCGGAAGTCTCTGATAGATATCTTAATACAGTCTGGTTTTTTCTCTTACTAAGTTCAGAAGCGCACGCAATCAAATCTACCCGTGTACTGCTTTGTCTATTAGACCACGCAAAATTTCGTTCCTCCTACCTAGTGTTTGAAACATGAACAATCACTGAGTGACAATGCAAAGCTAGTCTATTGACCCTATGCGGTCACACTGTGTAGCTGTCGACTTTTCGAAATATCCAATAAAACCATCGATTCGAGAAGTCGAGCAATTGTTAAAGGTGAACATGAAGCTCAATGAAGCAGAAGTTAATGGTGTGCAATTCCACCATCTGCGTCATGCGGTACTGGTGATGCTCAAAACCATTATCCAACCAAAATCATTTACTTCGCAGAATAACTTGAAACACGTCGTCGAATACAATGTTTTATACAGCATCCCAGCATATGTAGACGATGACACTATTGAAGTAAAGCTGCATGACCTTGCACCGCTAGCGTTATCAAGCAACATGTCAAAATACGGAGAAGTGGATACTGTTAAGGAAGATACTTGAAGTAACTGCTTCCCAGATCTTCGCAGCGGCGTATACAGGGTGTTTGGTTCATGAGTAAGAATCTCTTGAGGGGTGATATACTGTCATATTTCGAGAAAAAAATCGTTCTACACATACCATCAAATCTCAACCGCTACAGAGTTATTTTACATTTTGTGTAAAAAAACTTGTTTATCTTAAAACACCTCTAACTAAAAAAGTATACCTCGTATTTTAAATCTTTTAGTGCCATTGGAAAGGTGAGAAAATTTTCTATTGAATAATGTTCTCATATCTTTCAGATAATTAATTTTTTTATTACGTTTTAGTTGTAAAGTCGTTAAAAGTTAGTGTTTTTGATGAGGTTTTGTTAATTTTCTCAAAATAATGAATTATGATTATAGCAATATCTATTATCCAAAAGTTGGGTTTGAGGACGATTCATAATTTGTTCTTCAACATAATATTCCTATCTCTTCTCTTTTCCTTGTAATTTCACTTCTAAACTTTTCCTGTAATTGACTTGTAAGTTCTTAAGACTCTAATCTAAAAAAATATACTTTAAATCGCTATTACCAGGGCTTCATTGGAAAGCTGAGAAAATTACCTTTCGATGTATGTACAGATATCTTTTAGTTAAGTGTACTACATGACTTTTTACTAGTAAAATAACTCAAAATTTGCGTTTTTTGGTGATTTTTTGTAATTATTCTAATTATTAATCAACTAAATTTATCGTCACTATTGTTCATTTAGTGCCCCTTAAGATTCTCTACAACTTATTTGACACTTTATCCCTATTGCTTTTCATTTCGCTGCAATTTAATAGTTAACACAGCATGACCTCATCACAAATGCCGTGGGGTCGAAATGGTTGTTTTTGCATATGAAACGAGAAGATAAAAATGATTTTGCTTCGAAACTAAAAGAGATAATTGAATGGAGTCAAAGAAAGAATTGTAGAACTTGCTGAAATGCATTAATTCCATAATAATAATTGTGAAGTTTATTATTTACTATTTTAAGAAAATAACGAAAATGCTAATAATAACACTAACTTTAAACTAATTAACTTCTAAAAGAATACTAAATTCACTTAACTGAAAGGTATTAATACATTTTTCTCTGCAAAATTTTCCTGGCTTTCGAAAAAATAAGAAAAGGTACAATAAGTGCCATACTTTTTCAATAAGAGCTAGTATTAGTGAATATGAGATAAAAATATCCAAGTTCAATAACCCAAACACATGAAAACAAGACAAGAAAAGTGTGACATGTCAAAGAAGAAATTATACAACTCTTCAAGACTAACAATTTGAATTATTAAAATGGTGATGTTAACTATTAAGGTTTTCGCGAAATGAACGAAAAATTGATCAAAATTGTTAAATTTTAAATAAATTACTGTGAAAAGGTTACTTAACCTCATTAGCTGGAACATTTGAGGACATTTTTCAATAGGAAATTTTCTCACCTATCCAATGGATCTAAAAGATTTGAAATACAAAGTATGTTTTTTGAGTTAGAGCTATTTTAAGACAACTATGTTTTTAGCACAAAAAGTTCAATAACTTAATAACGGTAGAGATTTGATGATATGTATAGAACGATTTTTTTCTCCAAATATGATAGTCAATCATCCCTCGAGAGGTTCTTAACCATGAACGAAACCCCCTG
Source organism: Topomyia yanbarensis (assembly GCF_030247195.1). Taxonomy (NCBI): domain Eukaryota; kingdom Metazoa; phylum Arthropoda; class Insecta; order Diptera; family Culicidae; genus Topomyia; species Topomyia yanbarensis. Next base: position 399,114,229 of record NC_080671.1, on the reverse strand, counting down.
TATATATATATCGTTCGTACACACACATATAGATAAATAGTACACTTAATTTACTCCAACTTAATCGTTACACAAGGTTGCGGAAGAAAAATATTTTTAAAATGTTGCATAAAAAATGTTTCTAGAAATGGTAGTACCCCCTTAAGAAAAGTGGAAGTGCTAGCCGTGTAAGTGTAATCAAACTTCATGAAACTCAGCTGAAGACACCCAATCACGAAAACATCAACAAGAGCTAAAATTATTTGTGTTTACCATTTTCCAGCTTGGGACCACAGTGTGGCGTCTCACCCGCACATGCGGCATCTGTCCCGCAATAACCTTTCTTTTTAAAAATGTTCGTGAAAATTTGATGATTTTTTTCCTGACAGAAACCATTCCAGAGTATTTTAGAAACTTGGCGCAGTTGATAAAAATGATTTCATCGAATATTGAATGGTTTACTTTGATGCAGGATCGATTTATAGAAATGTGCGGCATCTCTCCCCAAATTACCCTACCATAACTTTTCTAGATTCGCATAATCCTATCATATCTATTGTTTTCCGGAAGAGGAAGAAGGACGGAAATTTAAATTAAATACCAATCGATCATGGATTTGTAACTTTGAAAATATAATATTATCATGAAGTGTTTTACACGCTCGATATAAAACGCAATGCTACACATTTACAATAAATTGGCTCTTTTTCGACCAAAAACCTAAAAAGTTGTGCATTAAAAAAGTCAATGCAGTTATTGATAAATTATTTATTGTCCCAAATTCAATAACTGAACAAAATCAAAAAAAAATGCTGCAGGAAAAAAATAACTAATCAAATCAGCGAGCAATTTGCATTAGATAAACTAAGTTTCAATTCGTTTGAGAACAATTTTTTCCGTGCCCTTCGTGTCACGCATTAAATCAACTTAGTTTCATCAACCCACGAGTAAATACCCTACAAACTAAGTAAAAAATAAAAATCTTTCAAAAGCAGAGCTACAAAAAAAATCCACCGATGCATCCCTTGTGGGGATCGAACCCACGACCTTTGGATTAGAAGTCCAACGCGCTATCCGCTGCGCCAAAGGGACATGCCGAAAGCGAGCGCCAGAAGTGCGTTATAAACCAACCATCGGCGGCGGTAAGCATCGAAAGTCAGATAACTATTCCTCTTTGCACGTTCGAGACAGAACACAACCAGCTACTACAACCGGCAAAGGCAAGGAGCGGCATATTCATCGCTCACTCCCCTTGAAACAAGCAGAGCAGAGACCGTCGTTCATTCGTTTTCCACTCCGTTCCGCTTTGCGAGTTGCTTCGAGTTGAAATGAGTGCCACCGCCTGCGCTTGTCAGCTCGCGCCGGTTGGATGTGAGAGCGGTATTCTAAAAATAGATTTCGTGAGTGACGTTGTTGTTCTCTTGTGATCCACACACACCCGTCCGTCGTTTGCGACGGACTCGCAAGTGTGTTCATCAGCTCTCGGCCGGGAGCGTGAGAACCCAAAGGGGAAACGTCCGCTGGCAAGCATGGTTGCAACTTTACGTACCTATGTGGTATGATTTTACCGACACATGCGCGTTGCCTATCCTGTGTGGTACTGGTAAGGCATTTGCGGGTATTCCTGCTTTATTATGGTTTTGGAAGAAAAAAATTCTACCGTGGGTCGTGTATGGATGCTGATTCCGTTGTGAGTTATAAAGGCGCGGGCGGGATGACATAAAAATAAACTGTAGTGGAATATATTGGAATGACAATAAGTAATGGTACCATTACTGACATCGTGTGGGATTCGTTCCAAAATAAAACTATCAACAATGATTTAAAAAGTATTTTTGGGGTCACAAAATGAAATCGAAATTTATGGTAACAGCAATATAAATGTAAAAGGAGGGTGGTATCGATTAACCTAGTTACTTACCTATTATATGTATAATTTTATCACGTTTATTTGAACTTCTACCGATTAGAAAATTTTCTGGTTTTACGTCTCTATAAATTAAGTGACGACTATGCACATACTCGATCCTGTGGAGCTGTGGGAGAGACAAAGAATTGGCAGATGGAAAGAAACACATGGAAAAGAAAAACGGAATCAATTAGTGGTCGTTGATATTTAGGTCAATCAATTTGATTTGATTATTATTTGGTAACCCCGCGTACGTATGTACAACAATACACATGCATATGTACTGTTGATAGAGGGGAAAATGGTTATAAAGTAGAAGATAAAGAAGAATAAGATGATGATGATGATGAGATGATGGTCATGTGGGTAAACACAGTATCACAAAGTTATGTAAACAAATCAAAAACGAGGGCCACACATTTCGGCAATTGGGGGAAGGTCAGCAAAGGTGATTGGATGAAAATTGAGATGATATTGCTAGGTGGGCGCCGCGCACAGCACAACAAACGGTGGTTTGTGAGTTTCGATTTTGCGCGTGAGTCGGCTGGAGCTAGATGTACACGTGTCTGCTGCGTGGATAATAAATTGAAGTTTTATGAGAATCGCCCGGAACCAGAGCCGGAAAAAGCTTCTTGGAAAAGGTAGCTTTCTTTATAGCTATTAAAATCTTAATTAGAAGAATTATCCTCTCTGGCGTTCGCTGGTATTATTTGGGGAGTTGCTGAAGGCGGACGGTTGCTACCAATTGTTGGCCCGCCAGAACGAGCAGCTGTTGAATGGGTGGATGGACTACTTTGATTAATTAGCTTTTCTTGTCGAAATAGAACATGGGGCTTTCATTTTCGTCGTTGTTTATTAGTCTGGCTTTTCTAATGTGTTCGCAAACAACGATGGATGTTTTCGTAGCAAAATGTTTTTTGTAGTAGAGTCTGGCGATTGAACTATTTACAGTAAACCGGAAATAATTTTGATTTTTTTTTTTGGAATAAAAATTCAAATTTCATTCAAATCCCTCCCCAAGGTTGAGGGGTTTGACGGTATTGCAAACATCATCAGGCATATTGCGTGCATCAGCGCCAAAGAACAACTGCTTTAAGATGGTTATTGCATTACGCCTCGATAGTGGTGCATCGAGGAGACCGAGAGGGCTTATGTGCCTTTTTTATGTTCTACGATTCTTCATACTCTGCCCCTGCGCATACCAACGCTCAGCCACTGGTCTGTGCGCGGTGACGTAGCCGACTGGCGGGTCGTCGTGCATTGACTTGTAATAGGTTTGCCTACGATGTGAGATGATCGCGGAGGCAGCACCGACTAGCATGGAACAAATCGCAAACCAACAATATCCACAAATACTATTATGTGTTTAAATTACAATATATTTTGCATACATTACACTCGTCCCCAGCTGACTACCTCAAACATCTCCTACTCTATACTAATCACTCGCCTTCATTCTTGGCTGTTCTAAACTGGCTTTGTCTCTCATTTCTACTCACGGATCCGCAACACGCCCGCCTTAGCATGCCATCCCGGGTTTCCTCCTACCCGTGCTCTTCACCACCGCTTTCATGCTCCACACCACAGCTTTGGCTTCGACTCCTGATGACGTCAACGTGTTACCGGTGCACAGAGGTTCTCCTCCCGCCGTTCTCTGTCGTGCTGCCAGTCGCTCGCTTGACCTTCGTCCTCGTTTCCGTAATGACCGACTAATCCGTTAATAGATCGTCCTCCTGATCAGGCAAATCTGAGAAAACGGCCCTGAAGGCAAGACCAGTTAGCTTCTGTTCGACCACATCGTGACGATGCACTTACCCTTTCCGGGGCTGTCTTCCGAGATGGGATCGTACCGATCCGTTGTTAATCTTCAAAGTCGTCTTCCTCGTAAGCGTGTGCTGGGCGCCGTTTGAATCTTTCTAGGTCCCTCGGCTTGGCTTATTAGCTGAATAAGGCTCCCGTGGCGAACCAGGAGAATGTGTTGCTTGATTGCAGCTTGCGCTAATGGATCCAATCAAGCTAAAATGATCACGTGCGTTTGATGTGTCACTTTCTAATTATCATGAAATTGGCATTATTAGTCCCAGTTTCAGCAAAGAATTTTCACATATTTACCCGATCCACTGTCCGTATTTAGAATGGACCCTGGTAATTTTCCAATATGGCTTTCGTAACTGAGTGGTGCTCGTGCCAAAACTCACAGCGTGCGTTGGTCGGCGATTTCTGATTTGCGTGAAAATTTGGGACCATTAAACGAAATTCTAATATTGAGTTTTTGTATATTTACCCGGTTTACAGACTTGAGAAATCATGCGACGATTTTCGATCTGATTCGCAGTCTTTTGGTTACTTCTGCTTGGTGAGTTCCGCACGACGTTTTTTCCCAGGTGCGCGTCACTATCACGATGGCGACTTTGCTTACTGGCCTTGTTCGCGTTTTGGTTGTCTTTGTGAGAAAGATTTTACTCTTGTACGATTTCCGCCAAAAGTGATGTAGACTTTGTGCGAAGAGATATGCGGGTGCAAGATAGCGTCCAGATAGTGCTGCCGTGGTGCCAGAATGTCTGATTTTTCTATCAACTAATTATAATGTCTTTGTTTTGACCATTATCCTACGTTTATAAACATTGATTCCCATGACAAACGTTACAGACTTTTGCTGTGTGCTGTGTTTGCAAATATTGTTCCACAATTTGATGGCGGTATTCGTGGACGGGGCTCACAGTGGGAGTCATTGTGTGTCCATTTATCGATCGAATTCGTCATCATGCATGTACTAACTAAATTAATTTAATAATTAAATTAATTTAATCAAGTAGAATATGTAGAAACATATTAGTTGTCGCTTTGTAATAATCGTAGTTTTTCGTACTAGTGTACAATTGTTATGTGCTAGTCGTATGTCTATCTGTGTATGTGTTCGTCTGAGTATTTGTGACACATGGGTCAGGGAATGGATGCAGAACTGGCGTATATGATAGAATAGTGGCTAATATTTCTGGTGATCAATTTGTGCATTTGGTTCTATTAATTCGGGAAAGTCGGATTGGATAAATTAGGGTACAATGAATTTACCGACGCACGTGAGTCATCCATTCCCGGTCAGCATAGCATGACGAAATTCTAACAGCATGCAATTGTATTTAATGGTAAATATACAACATTTGCTGCATTTAGACGAGTTTGATTGCATGTTACATGTGTTTTCTGTTCTACTTCGCTAGTTTGTTTCTTTTGTACATCTATTAGTTTGCTTTTCTATTATTGATGTATACCAAAATAGTATCGGTCAATTTATACACTTCTAATCAAGCTCTTTGCACCTTTTTTTTTTATTCGGCATGTTCTGATTCCGTTTATTGGTATATCTCTACTATACGCTATCTATATACATGTAAGTACAAACGCTAGTGGCCTTCGCGATAACACAAACCTGGCCACAAACGCGACCATGCAATTGCAATAATCCACACATACTTACGCCCGCGAATTTGCCTACATGAAAAAATCACAGTTATTAAGTAAACGTAGTATCTTTAAACTTCCAAACGCGGTCTCAAACATTAACCCACCACTCGCGCGATCATGAAACGGTCAGGTTCGGAAGTCTTACCTCGGTCCTAGCAGTCTGGACTAATGTCTTCAGTTGAACCAATCAAAAAAGTGACGCTCATATTCACTAAACAACACGTTCCATGGTGACATGACCTGGAACTCTAGTGATATGGGAAACGGACTCTTTTCTATCATCTGTACCATACACTAAAAATTAAATATCAGCTTCACGATTCGCACGCGATCAAAAAAGAATACATGTTACATCATTATAAAATCGAAATTATACACGCAAAGTCACATACACGTGACCAACACGTTAATATACAAATGCTTTAAGCCTTCGCGACCATCCACGGCACCTACAGCCGCGATCTCGTAAACATGATATCATCCCGGTGATAAAGTGAATGTCTCAGTTCCTATAAATTTTCAAACGCGGTCTCAAGCGTGAACCTAAAAACTCTCGCACGATCATGAATCGGTCACTGATATCAGCAGACTAGGTCCATGACTTCAATTGATCCAATAAAAAAAGAAAGCTCTCATATCCACTAGACACCACGTTACATGGCGACATGACCGGGGACTCTAGTGATATGGAGTAACTTACTCCCTGTCAGAATGTGAATTGTACACCGAAAACTATCAGAATGAAGGTCCGCGTGACCATCCAAGAACGTACGCGTAAATGGGAAGGGCCACACGGTTGCAAAATCCAGTCTTGTACACGCGAAGTCACATGAACGCGAACACACGTGACAAACACGTTAACATGCGAACGCTTAAGCCCTTCGCGATTAATAACGCACACCTACGTTCGCGATCGCGCAAACTTAATAACACACCGGTACTACGGAGAACGTTTTAGCACTTACGAAGTTTCAAACGCTGTCTCAAATGCAAACCGTCCGTTTTCGCACGCTCACGAATCGGCCACGTCCGGAAACCATTACTCTCTGTCCTAATAACTTAGGTCCATACATTCAGTAGGACCAACCAAAAAATAAAGCTCGAATCCACTAAACAACACGTTCCATAGTGACATCACTGGGAACTGTAGTGATATGGAAGATCTCACTTTCTTCTAGCATCTGAGCCGTACACTAAAAATAAAGTATTATATTCACGGTCCGCGAACACATGCGAATATGCGAAATGCAGGCGGATAAAATATAATTTATGCACGCGAAGTTACATAAACGTTAGCACACGCGATCGAACAAATGCTCGAGTCCTTCGCGATGATACACGCGATCGCGAGTCCCTACGCCCGCTCATACCCGAACCGTACAATGAATATCACATTCAGAATCACGACCCGCTACAATTGGCTTAAAGCAGTGTTTTAGTGGGCGACATTGCCTGTCTCGTCTGCAAATTGTAGTATGTGATTCTGACGGGGAGCCCTTCCGAGAACCTAGCCCTACAGCTCCAGTAGGACAACTCTCAAAAAAAAATTCAAATTTCATTCATTGGGTCCATAAATCATATGCAAAATATGAGTTTTTCCCGATAGGCCTAGTTCACCCACAAAAGGTTTCACAAATGAAAAATAAGAAATAAAAACTCAAAATTCAATTTAAAAATCTACAGTAACTCTGAACACCTCAAAACTTCTAATGGCGTACATTATTTTATAACGAACAGTTTTGTTGCAGATTGCATATTGATTGGATATTCCCCGACAAAGTCATTTAACTTTGATGGTTATCCGATTTTTTTGGAAATTTCCTATTCTAAGCATGTGCGAGAAAGAGAGGCAACACATAACTCTGTATTAGAACACCATTTTACTGCTAAATCGGAACAACTTACGGTCTTCGGCAATGTTCTACTTTCACTTTAAACTGCAGATTTTGGGAAGCATAAGATGATACAGGCATTTTTACTGAATTTATTGTTTCCATTGTCGATTTTTCATATATTTTCACATACAATCTTAAAAATTCTTGTGAGCTAACCAGAAGCAACCGATCAAGTTCATATTTGGTATAAGGTTTATGGAGCTAATCACCTTTCGATTGGGCGGTGTTCCGAGAAAAAGTCAATTTTTGTGCCGGTCTAATATACAGTGAAGACCCGGTTTTATCAGTCTCATGGTGAAATTTACGCTGACAAAATGGGGGTATATTTTTTCTTTCTTTTTAATAAATATAAACTGCTAAATTCTTCTTTAGTCCCTAAATATACCCTCACAACACCGTCTTATTATTTAGTAAAAATTCCCCTTGAGGGGGTCTTTCAGTGAAAAATTGAAAATTGGTATTTTTATTTCTGCATATTTTGTATCCGTTCGATAAGAAAAATGTGCTCAGGAAAGGATTTACTCGAATTTGATTTGGTTCGTCTGCTAGAAACCACCAGATGGATTTTCATATGATGGTAAAAAATCGGGTCAAAAAGCTGACAAGTAAACAAAATCGGAGACATACAAAATCAAAAGTTGATAAAATCGGATCTTCACTGTAGTTGAATCATATTTTCATTGTTTTCATATAGCTTTCATAAAGTTTTTCCAATATCGCCCTGATGTCAAAAGGAAAGTTGCAGAAAACTTTATGAGCATCTTGGAAACCCTATTGTTCGTGAAAGAGAAACGCGAATAATTTACGAAAAGGTCGTAATAAAATAAAATAATTGAATTACTGGATAAAGCAAATTTAAAATATCTAGAAAACTACCACATTTTCGAAATTTTTTGTTATGAGTATTTTGATTTGAAATAGCATTTAGAATCATATTCAATAATAAACTAATATTTTCGACTGCAAATAGTACGAATTAAAAAGTATTTTAAAAGAATGCATTTTAAAAATATGTTAAAAGTTATTGTTCGGAAAACTTTTCATTCATAGCTTCTCCATGATCCAAATACACAAAAAAAATCTCTTTCGTGTTTAAAACGATAAAAATTTCATTGTTGAACGTTAATGATGGAGAAACGCGAATCACTTATAAAAAGGGCATAATTTCACGAATTCATCAGTTTTGTTAAAACAAGATTCCAAATATCTTGAAAACTATCGCATTAGGGAAGACTTTCGTTAAATGCATTATTATTTTAAATGGTATTTAGGATCATATTCTATGATAAAATTACAGTTTTATCTGTTAAATAGTATACAATTTAAAAATATGTGTAAGGTTATAGGTAGAAAAACTATTTTGCTGACAAGTTCTCCATGATACAATCACTTTTAAAATGTTTCCTTTCTTTCAAAATTTCGTTAAAAAACAAAATAAATGTACTCTTTTGTAATTGAATTTTTTAACATAAATTTTAGTTTTTATAAAACATGTCACATTTTTCAGTCTATATTTTTTCGCAAATTATTCAGCGAACCCTTCGCCATATTCGGACAGCTTTGTTTATGATTTTATCTAATTGATTCCTGATTATTTCTCTTAGAATGTACTATTTAATGGACTCTTTCGAATGCGAAAAGAAGAAATCAATTTCACTTTCTCCAATTTGAGATATCCACATTTGTGCACCCAAAACATATCCGGTAAGAATCGCTTACATCAATGCAATAAATACGAGCAAAAATTTCAAGCGTTCTGGTAATGTGCAAAAATTGCATGTAATGCAAGAAACATTGGTGACCAATATGCGTTAGATAAAAGACTGCTAGTATTGAAAAATGAGCCCCGCACGGGCAGATTACTAATAAATACTCTATTAATCCAACCATCCTATCAGATAGATATGAGTGAATAAAAGTCATATATAAACACTTGGGTGATTTCACAATTAATGAAAAAAATATATCAAAGACACACCCATATTTGAACTCATGCTCTTGCGCACCTTAGCACAGACCAGAGGCACTGTTCTATTTTTGCACATGCATATAGAGCATTGAAACTCGTACAATCAGTACATCTGCAATTCGATGCTGTCTCGTATGTAATGAATAAGCTATAATACCGCACTTGATAATGTTGGTGAGGAATGAATAAAAATCAAACGGAAAATAAAAACTCGGCGTGCGTTGCTATAACACCCAGCATAGGCACATGAATGTGGTGGTAATACTTTGACGGTGTGTTGAAGAAACGTATGTACGAATAACAAGAGATGAAGTAATTTTATATGCTTGCCAAAATTGCGAGCGGCTTGAACTGCAAATTTGCAAGCGATGCTAACATTATTTGCAAGTGATTGTCGCTTGCAACTATTGCAAGAGGTTTTTGTTTTGGGTGTATGAATGGATAAAATTTAGATGATTTCACGATTAAAGAAAAAAGTAAAGGACGCACCCAGACTTGAACTCATGCCCTTGCGCAATGTAGCACAGACTATAAGCACTGACCTGTTCTTATACATAAAAGCCGAGCGTTAAAACTCGTGCAGTCAGCATATCCGAAATTCGAGGCTGCCATGTGTGTAATAATTAAGCCACAATGCTGCGTTTGATGATGTTGGTGAGGAATGAGTAAAAAGCAGACAGTAAATAAAAACTCGGCGTACGTTGCTATACCAACCAGCATAGGTACGTGAATGCGGTGGCAATCCTTTGACAGTGTGTTGAAGAAACGTATGTAGGTATAGCAAGAGATAACGTGTGCTTGCAAAAATTGCAAGCGGCTTTAACTGCAAAATTGCAAGTGATGCTGGCATTATTTGCAAGTGACTGCCGCTTGCAATTATTGCAAGAGATTTTTGTTTTGGATGTACCACAGAATATTCAAATAGTTGAAAATTAAAACCCTTAAGGATACAAATTTGATGTCTTCAGCAAAGTTGCTCGGAATAGATTGTACTACAATTTCACTGAACACTGAATTACTCTATCTCATCGGATTACGAAAATTATTTTCAGATCATACAAAAAATTAGGGTCACCCTAATGCCATCCATCTCAAAAGATGGCCTAGATGACACAGATAATTTGTGCCGAAGACATAAAAACTCTAGAATCAGTTTAGCAACAAATATTGTTGTCATTCTAAATTCTTGACCACTGTGCTTTGTGCCTCGTGATGGGAGACAACCCAAGTAACCATAAGCACAATATTGGCAATACATTTGCACTAATGTTGCACTGAAACTCCATTGTAGAATTTACAATGCAATCAAGCTCTATATTAGCGTCATAAATGCATACAGGCGCAACCGAAATATGGCATTATCGCTTGCTCTATATACGAGTATAAAGCTGACATAACGCATTCATGCTTTAAGGATTACTGAAGTATATATGCATTACGTATGCATTTAGTGCTATTATATAGCGAATATAAAGCCGATATAATGCTATTGTAATGCTGTGGGTTTAATCGTCATGCAACTTCTCTTGGAAATCATATTCGGCACATTTCATTGCAATTGAACATATGCAATATAGCCTAGACAGAAAAAGCAGCGCACTTACCGTGAAGGACGAACCAAAGTACCCTCTGTTCGAGACTTACTAAGGTAATTTTTGTAAAACATTATTCATATTCGTGTAAGAACAAAATTCTGTTAAGACTAAGAAAATTAAATTCCGTTAAGATTTAGAAATAAGGTAGTTACAGTTCTAAACAGTATCGTCATACCGAAAGGGAAACATAAGAAAGCGCTGCAAAAACATTGCGGGAAATGACAGCCAATTGTAGTTTTCTAAAAGCATGAGTAGTGCCGATATTAGGCTTTCAAATGTAATACTTATTCATTGGTGCTATATAATAGGGAGGATGGTGAAAATTGTGACAATTTGTTGCATGGGGGAAGGGGGGAGTCAATTTGGGGCAATTTTTGCGATACGTAATTTATGAATGGTCCCTAATGCAACAAACGGGCTTACATCCTAATTTCCAAACATATTAATATCTGTTTCTTACATTTTAGTATTTTTAAGTGGATTTTGCGAAGCATGTGCACCCAAAACAAAAATCTCTTACATTAATTGCAAGCGACATTCACTTGCAATTAATGATAGCATTTCCTGTAATTTTGCTGTTGGGTTCGGATCGAAGTAACCATGTGCGTCGGGGGTGAAATTTTTTTGCTGGCGTCAGCAGTAAAAAAACTTAAATTGTAGATTTTGAAAATATTGAAGTGCCTGCTGGAAAAAATGAAAATAACCTTCGGAAAGAACTGAAAAAATGAGGAGTAAAATACGGCAGACGCGGGTTTCATTTCCGTGTACCTTTTCTTTTTCTTTATTTCAGAGAGCAAGTAAAGGCGCTATAACCTAGGCTCATTAGCCAGGAGATGCCTACATACCTCTGTCCCATCCCAGGAAGTTGGAACCGCAGGAGTGACATTGAACTTCTTAGCCAAGTCACTCCCAACGATTTATCAAACCCCTTTGAACTGAAACGGTCGGTACGGTTGTCCACGTTTCTTCCTTATACAAGGTTCCAAATGATTCGTTGATTAAATTCTTCATTAAATGAATAATTTAATTGCCGTATAATCTTCTACATTGTACGCTGCACAGTTGACCTGGCCGCTTTAAGGTGAAGCGATGCCAAAATCACGACAAAGGTTCGGTTATGTTCAGGTTACGTTACATTTTTACCACGTGTTTTGTTTTGCAAAACAAAAAAGTACAAATTTCCCAACCGAATCAAAATTTTGTGAAGAGAATCTATTCATCTGTATGTGCTAACATGTTTACATACAGTGATACAATTTCTAAGCAATCTGAGATAAGACATTCAAGTTATAAACGATTTTGTCCTGCGCGCCAATGCACAGTAGTCCAGAATGCAAATTTAGCAGGAATTTTGAGATTTTACTAAAACTAAACAACTTAGCCTTATTAAGTCTTTAGAGAAGTTTTCGTAGTTCATGAGCCCTATCTTTTTGATAAAACAACAGTTAGGGTGGTTTTAATTTTACCAAGATCAAAAAATTTACATTTTAATCATTAGCAAGAGCCAAACGACCTTCAGCAAAGTTGTAGAACGACAAATTTTGGAAAAGTTTGCTGAAGGGTGTTTCTTCGAAGTACAGTTTTATTCCAATAACTTTTGCTGTATTCATTAAAAACTGAAGTAGTCTTCAGACAACTTTAAGATTGTTTCAAGGCGAATAATTTGTTTCGTGGCACTATATATCTAGCTATTTGCGTTGAAAAGTTATGAGCACTTTTTCGCCAAAAATGGGGTTGTTTTGAATAACAATATCACTCATTTGGGGCAAATAAAAGATAATTAAGCATAAGCATAAAGCATAAGAGATCGCGCGTAGTTGCTACTCCGTTATAGACCAGAACCAAATTAGGTTGCAATTTGGGACAAATAAAAGATAATTCTTTTTTAACTATAAATAAGGTCATGATTAGAGTTATAATTGAGCAAAAAATGGTGAATACGATATTTTTTAAAATTTCATAAAATTGATTTAAAAAAAAACTATTTTTGAAATATTAAGTGCTTATATCTTCTGAACAATAAAAGCTAGAGTTTTGATGTATTAGAAGAAAATGTTCGTCTTCAAAAACTCTAAAAACCATCTGAAGCATAGGTTGTAAAAAAATGAAAACTGAAAAAGTTATATTAAAAATTTGGTTTTTCATGAATTGACTCTTTGTAATATGTTTAAATTACTTTCACGGTGATCAATATAAAAATGTAGTTTCGTTTTCATGATAAAATATTGCACTTTACAATACTTTTCTATTATTTTAAATAGTAGATAGGGTGATTCTAATTTTTTTTTTAAATCAGAAAAATAACTTTTTAATGGTTCAAGAGAGAGTTTCACTGTCTTCTACAAAATTGAAGATAATGAAATTTTGAAAAACTTTGTCGAAGACACTGAAACTCTGTCGTATACTTTTCATTTTACAAGAAATTTACCAAAAAAATTGGTGTTTCTTAAAAAATGGTTTTCTTTGTATAACTTTTGCAGCGTTGATTTTTCATTAAGATCACTTTAGAAATACTTTCAGATATTTTGAAGGAGAATAATTTGTCCTAATATATTGAACCTCTAGCTTCGCTCGTTAGAAAGTTATATATACTTTTTACTAAAAATAAACAATTTTTTGAGTAAATATTGCAAGATATAAAAAAATATCGCATTTGCTATTTTTTGGTGATCTATACTACAAAGCATGCTATTTCATATGAAAGCAACAGTATTCAATGTTAAGTGCCCGAATCGAAGATAATTCTATTTGAAAAAGTTAATTTTTAATATAAAAGTTCTTACAACTTTAAAACGAAAAAAGTTAAGTAGTTGGTGTTTTAAAGCAAATTATGCGCCCTAAAATAATCTTTAAGTTGTCCAAAGGGTACTTTAGCGTAAAATAAAAACTTCAAAAGTTATAGAAATAAAACCGTTTTTTTAAGGAACACCCTAAAGCTTACATTTGAATTTCTCGTGCAATGGAAAATATAAAACTAGAGCTTGCATGTCTTCAGCAAATTTGTCTAAAATGTGTTGCTCTACAACTTCATCGAAGACAGTAAAGCTCTATCTCAAACCGTTAAAAAGTTCTATTGTAAATATTGCTAAATTTAGAACCACCCTAACATCGGTTTAAACAAAAAGAAGGGCCTTGCAAAGTACAACAACTTTGCCAAACATGTTGTAAGACATGTTGTAAGACTAATTCATTGAATTTTACCAAAAAGTTAAAATTCCTGCTAAATTTGCATTCTGGACCACTGTGCAATGCAATGTTTTGATTTTGACGATAAAATAAAAAGAAGAAGCAGAAACGACGATAGTCATTTTATCTGCCAGCTTGTGACTCTGTTTACGATGTCCTTAATGGTTGTGTCACATACCATAGGTGCCACAAACATTAAAATTGACAAGAAAAATTGTAGGCGAATGTCTACAATTTTCCAGGATCCCTACATGTATTGGCTGTGTATGTGTAGACTAGACTAGATTAGGCATTTCTTGCAATTTTGCTGTGCAATATTGTGGCTCATTCATTACACACGAGACGGCATCGAATTGCGGATGTGTTGATTGTTCGAGTTTTAGCGCTCTAATCTCATGTGCAAGAACAGAGCAGTGTTTATGGTCAGTACTACGATGCGCATGAGCATGAGTTCAAATCTTAGTGCGTCTATCTTTTTTTCATTCGACGTCAAGTCGTTCAAGTGTTTGTATATTATCACTTTTCTCCACTCAAAACCATCTGAAAGCGTCATTGGATGAATAAAAGTATATTGGTTAGCTAGCAATCTGCCAGTGGTCTTTCAAACGCGTATTGATCACCAATATTGCTAATACATAGGTAAATTTTTTTTCTGTTTCATGCATTACATGCAAGGAAACTTCTTTCATTTTTTTCACATTTCTATATTTTTTTTCAATTTGAGCTAGCGATTCTTAGATTAATGTAAGCGCTTTTTACCGGGCCTGGATTTTGGGGTACCTGTGACATTTATTTTTGGTCGCTCATATGCACCTTGTATACAAACGATCAATAGACAAATTTAGCTTACTTTTCTTTTTTTCTCAGAATTACCCTCTGCCGCCTATGTCGAACACTCAAAGCTCAAAGCGGCGACAAAGTACAACTCCATCGTATAAGCTAACTAGCACAGGCCCCACGCCATGTGTGTTTAAGGGGGTGGCTTGATTCAAAAGGTAAAAAAGCTGTCTTCCGAGATTTATCTTTTTAAGAGGAAGACAGATCCCAAGTTAATGAAAATTTAGCACGCACATTTGTAAAGCTCCTTAAATATCGGCACCCTATTGAGCATCAAACGCGCAACTCGGTGTGCTGCCGATCCGCATCAGAGTCCTGTTACCAAATTGTCTGGAAAGCTGCAAAGTTGACAATTTGATACTAAGCGATGTGGGAAAAAATGTTGAGGAAATGCCAAAGTGTATTACAGTGAAGACCCGATTTTATCGGCCCCCAATTTCGTCTACCCCCCGATTTTGACAGCTTTTTTACCCGATTTTGATGCTTTTTGAGTATATTTTTCATATTTCTTGGATGCAACATAACTTTTGATAAGCAATTCCTGGTGTTACTAACTACTAACTCGGATATTAACAAAAAATCTAGACTACAGCATATGATTTCATGGTCGTATGACCTTCTAGTGGAAAATTATAGACCAAAACCTATGTCAACATGATGCAAAAAAGGAAGAGTTAGCGGCTTAATTGAAGCTGAAACTCGTTTAAATTTTTTTTTTTCAATTTGTTTATTTGATAAGGCACGTATGCGTTAGCTTAAAGGTGCCATTTTTTCATTGCTTTACATTTTGAATTTCTTAAAACTAGGGGGATACACATTTCAATATTATTTTGTTTTATATAATAAAACTAAAAAAAAACTACAGCTAACTTATACATATAAAAGAGGGTATAATATAATATTCGTAAGATTTGGGGAACGGGTCATTTGTGTGTTCTTTGTATAGTAATTCACTTTATGATTTTTAGAAGGGAGATTGTAGAAAAAATAATTATTAACTAAGCGGAACATTTTACAAGCTTATTAACTAGAGATAACTAGAAAGAGTGGTTCAAGATTAAGGGGAATTCATTAGGACTATTTTAAAGTAGTGGTACTGTTGCGCATTTCTTAACGAGATTTAATATTGTTCAACTAAAACTAGAAGATAGGGGGGCACATAAATTTTGGGAAGATATTCAAGGGGAGAAGGGGGTGAAGTCATACATCTGTGTATCAGAGACATGGGGGGGTGGGTGGACAAGGCTGAAGGGGGGGGGGGGGTGAGATATAAACTTTCAGTTTCCGGCATCAGGAATTAACGGCCAGGATTACAGATTCGAATGGATTGATCAACTAACACTAGAGATAGGGGGGGCACATAAGTTTTGGGAAGATATTCAAGGGGAGAAGGGGGTGAAGACATACATCTGTATATCAGAGACATGGGAGAGAGGGTGGACAAGACTGAACGGGGGGGGGGGATATCAACTTCAGTTTCCGGCATCAGGAATCAACGGCCAGGATTACAGATTCGAACGGATGTATCAAGTATTGGGACGCCGGGCGGTTTTCCTCGAGCCGGCAGGGGTTCCTCCAGACGATTTCGTAGTACGGCTCAGATACGGATCGGGAACACACCGCGCTGCGCGTGTGATGTTGTACTGTAGATCTCGTGTTGTTGGTTCATTCGACAGATGTTTTGTCTCGTCTTGGAGTCGTATCAAACCATCGTTGGGGTACGGTAGGCGGAAGAGAGCACTTCTGGGAATGATAAGAGAAAAGATAGGGGCATTTAAATTTGGATATTGATGGTTTTGAGGAACGTGTATATAAGGGACATGTAGAGAATATCGCGGCTTGCTAGTACATCTCGAACCGGGACATTGGGTGATCTTCCTCGGGCCCGAAGGGAATCGAATAGTTGAGATCTGGCAGAACAGTACTCGGCGCATGCCCAGACAACATGTTCGATTTCGTGATAACCGTTGCCACAAGCGCAGATACCGCTATCCACGAGCCCAATACGCCGGAGATGTGCGTCCAGCGTGTAGTGATTGGACATGAGCCGAGACATCACGCGAATGAAATCCCGACCCACATCCATCCCTCTGAACCAAGGTTTCGTCGATACCTTAGGGATTATCGAATGTAGCCACCTTCCCAGTTCACCATTGCTCCATGATGTTTGCCAACTTTCGAGGGTTCTCTGATGAGTGATACTGAAAAATTCGCTGAAGCTAATTGGTCTTTCATATATGTCACCTTGTAAAGCACCCGCCTTAGCTAAAGAGTCCGCTTCTTCATTACCTGGAATGGAGCAATGCGAGGGAACCCAAACTAAGGTAATCTTGTACGATCTTACAGACAAAGCACGCAGGCGCTCCCAGATTTTCCCCAGAAAATATGGAATGTGCTTTCTAGGTTTCATTGAACGGAGAGCCTCGATTGAGCTGAGGCTATCCGAGACAATAAAGTAATGATCGGTGGGCAAAGTATCAATGATCCCAAGGGTATACTGAATAGCAGCAAGTTCTGCGACGTAAACTGAAGCAGGATCATTGAGTTTGAATGAGGCGGTGAGGTTTTGATTGAATATACCGAAGCCAGTGGAGCCGTCGAGGCTTGACCCGTCGGTGTAAAACATATTGTTGCAGTCGACTTCTCGAAATTTACTATGAAAGATGCTTGGGATCACTTGCGGGCGTATGTGATCCGGGATTCCACGAATCTCGTCTTTCATGGATGTGTCAAAGAAAACAGTTGAATCAGAAGCATGAAAGAGATTGACACGGTTGGGATAGTATGAAGAAGGATTGATATTTTGTGCCATGTAATCGAAGTACAAGGACATAAATCGGGTTTGAGAATTGAGCTCGATAAGCCTTTCGAAATTTGCAATTACTAACGGGTTCAAGATATCGCATCGGATGAGCAATCGATAGGAGAGTTCCCAAAATCGATTTTTCAGCGGAAGGACGCCCGCCAGCACTTCTAAACTCATCGTATGTGTCGAGTGCATACAACCCAAAGCAATACGCAAACAACAATATTGGATTCGCTCTAGTTTGATGAAATATATGTTCGCAGCGGAGCGGAAACAGAAACTCCCGTACTCCATCACCGACAATATTGTTGTTTGGTACAGCCTGATCAGGTCTCCTGGGTGGGCACCCCACCATGTTCCGGTTATTGTACGGAGAAAGTTGATCCTTTGCTGGCACTTCTGTTTCAGATACCTAATGTGACATCCCCAGGTTCCTTTAGAGTCGAACCAGACCCCGAGATATTTGAAAGTTGAAACCTGAGCAATAGTTTGACCCATTAATTGAAGCTGTAGTTGCGCTGGTTCACGCTTCCTTGAAAATACGACTAGCTCAGTTTTCTCCGTGGAGAACTCGATACCTAGCTGGAGGGCCCAAGCAGACAAATTGTCCAAGGTATCTTGCAATGGTCCTTGCAGATCGACGGCTTTGGGACCTGTAATAGAGACCACACCGTCATCTGCAAGCTGCCTTAGCGTGCAGGAATTGACAAGACATTCGTCAATGTCATTCACGTAAAAGTTATAGAGAAGGGGGCTTAGACATGAGCCCTGGGGAAGACCCATGTAGCTAATTCGTGATGTCGATAAATCACCATGCGAAAAATGCATATGTTTTTCAGACAGCAAGTTTAGCAAAAAGTTGTTTAGAGTCGGTGAAAGACCATGCTGGTGCAGCTTCTCAGAAAGAATTTTGATAGAAACTGAGTCAAAAGCCCCCTTTATATCTAGGAAAACTGATGCCATCTGCTCTTTGCTAGCATAAGCCATTTGAATTTCTGTTGAGAGCAACGCAAGACAATCGTTCGTCCCTTTGCCTTTGCGGAAACCAAATTGTGTATCTGACAGTAAGCCATTTGCTTCAACCCAATTATCGAGGCGAAACAAGATCATTTTCTCGAACAACTTTCGGATACAGGACAGCATCGCAATCGGTCGATACGAGTTGTGGTCGGAGGCTGGTTTTCCTGGTTTTTGAATGGCAATGACCTTCACTTGCCTCCAGTCATGAGGGACAATATTATCCTCAAGAAACTTATTAAATAAATTCAACAAGCGTCTCTTGGCAGAGTCTGGCAGATTCTTTAACAAGTTAAATTTGATTCTGTCTGGCCCTGGGGCTTTATTGTTACATGATAAGAGAGCAAGTGAGAACTCCACCATCGAAAACGGTGTTTCGTTCGCGTTATTGTGAGGGGACGCGGCGCGGTACATCTTCTGTGCCGGGGCGGAATCCGGACAAACCTTCTTGGCAAAATCGAATATCCAACGGTTTGAATATTCCACGCTCTCATTGGTACTGTTTCGGTTTCGTAAGCGCTGGGCCGTACTCCAAAGAGTGCTCATCGATGTTTCTCTCGTTAGTCCGTCGACGAACCGGCGCCAGTAGCTACGTTTTTTGGCTTTTATCAAACTCTTCATGCGCGTTTCCGCCATCGCGTACTGTCGGTAGCTAGCTGGCAGCCCGTCGTCCCGGAAGGTCTTATACGCAGCGGCCTTCTCCGCGTACACGTCTGAGCACTCTTTGTCCCACCATGGATTGGGAGGACGCCCGCGTGAATTCGCGTCTGGTACGCGTTTAGTCTGAGCTTGAATCGCGGTATCGAGAATCAAGCCAGCCAGGAACCCGTACTCTTCCTCCGGAGGAAGCTCTTGTGTCGATTCTACTTTTTCGGATATCGCGGACGTGTAGCTCTTCCAATCAATATTTCGTGTGAGGTCATACGAAACATTGATTGTATTCGGTGGCCCTGAACCGTTAGCAATATTAATTACGATTGGCAGATGGTCGCTGCCGTGGGGATCAGAGACTACCTTCCACATGCAATCTAACCGCAGCGATGTCGAGCAGAGGGACAGATCTAAGGCGCTCGGTCGCGCTGGAGGGACAGGAATCCGTGTCATTTCACCCGTATTCAAAATAGTCATATTGAAGTTGTCGCAAAGCTCATGGAGTAGGGTAGATCGATTATCGTCATGAAGGCAACCCCATGCCGTGCCATGGGAGTTAAAGTCACCTAAAACTAGCCTCGGTGCGGGGAGGAGTTCCGCAATATCGCAAAGCCGTCGGTGGCTAACTGAGGCTCTAGGGGGGATGTAGGTGGAAGCAATGCAAAGTTCTTTGCCTTTAATTCTGGTTTGGCAAGCGACAACTTCAATGCCTGGTGTCGAGGGGAGGTCGATCCGATTGAAAGAATGGCACTTTTTGATCCCCAAAAGTACTCCTCCGTAAGAGTCTTCTCGATCCAAGCGAATAATATTAAAATCGTGGAAGTGTAGGGTTATTTCTGAAGTGAGCCATGTCTCGCATAGGGCAAATGCATCGCATTTCAAATTATTTAGTAAGATTTTAAACGAATCGATTTTCGGGATAATGCTTCTGCAATTCCACTGTAGAACAGTGATTAAATCCTTGACCTCGTTCGATGAATTAGCCATCGAAGGATACAATCGCTGAAAGGAGGGGCCATTTCGCAGTGAACTGCATCAAGAATGTTTTTACTGCGGGGAGAAAGCTTATCAAGATACTTTTAAGGGGGTCAGAAATGTTTAACGCTGTAAGAATACGGTCCACAATGTCAGAGAAATTTATTAAGCCAGCACTGTTTTCTTTCTCTGGCTGAGATATGGGAACACTTGGTGTTTTTGATGTTCCTGGAAGTGCTGGGAACTCCTTTTCTGAGCTCAGGTTACTGAGACCGGGAGCGACTTGCTTCGGTTTTGCACCAGTACTTCCTTGAGTAGTTATTTTAGGGGGACCATGAAGAGATACCTTCTGGCATTTACGACGAAGCTTGGAAGAGGAAATGTTCTTCCTTTTTCTACTACTTCTAGGCACAGCAGAAGATGTTCCCTCCTGGGGTTCATCACAGTCGCCTTCGTCAGTAGACAAGTTGGTAAAGATGTTCGTAGAGACAGGTGGCGTAGCTATCTTAAGCATTTCTGCAAAAGATCGCTTAGAGCGTCCCTGAAGGGAACGCTTAAGATTTTCCTCGCGCTGTTTGTACGCGGGACATGAAGGGAGATCATGTGGGTTTCCCCCACAGTAGAGGCACTTTTCGACATCTCTACCACAGGAATCATCCGCATGATTCCCACCGCATTTCCCACAGCGGGCTTTATTGCTACAATGGGAGGCTGTGTGTCCCAATTGTTTGCAATTAGTACAGTTCATGACCCGCGGCACAAAGAGGCGAACAGGTAGACGAACCTTGTCAAAAAGGAGGTAATTAGGCAGGGCAGAGCCGGCGAAGGTCACCCGATAAGAGTCTGAGTTGACGTATGTTTTCTTCCCGTCAGCTGCGACTGATGCTGAATGCAAACGTTTGCATTCCAGTATCTTCACTGGCTTAAGCATGGGGTCTTTGAAACAGCCAGTCCCATATTTTAGCAGGTCTTCGCAATTCAGACTCGAATCGGAAACGACCCCACTGACTTCAACCCTGCTAGCTGGAATATACACCCTGTACTCCCTCGTAAAGGGCTCGTATCCAGCAATATCGTTTGCCTGAGTTGAACTGTTAACCACCACCCGAAGCTTATCAGGCCGAATTTTCGATATTTCTGTCACGGCCGAATACCGATCCGTCAGAACTCAAGAAATCTGCAACAGATTCAAACACTTTTTTTCTTTGGTCCGAAAGAAGATCACAAATGGCCCGGTGGCCGAGCTCGGATATACCTTGAGCCGGGGAGCCGATTTTATTTCGACGTCCATCTCACCTTGAGATGAACCGCCGTCAGGGGAAGTCATTTTTGCACGGGCCTATTGCCCAGTGCACGTTATTAAGACAACCAAGAAGGGGAAACGAAAACTAATACTTAGCTTGTGTATGTAACGGTATCCAGACGGCTTACTAGAAGAACACTGTTTCACTTCACTGACCGGCTAACGGTACTCAGAAACAGAAACACAAAAGAAGGGAAAAAATACTGAAACCTCAACTAGGCGCAGAGTGTGTAAATAACCTTGAACGCGGATTAACACTATTTGTCGCTATAGAGTGTCAACTCGTTTAAATTATCTGTTGTTATTGAGAATGCATTTAAAATTTGTTCGAAAAACGAGATGATGCAGAATAAGGCTGATTAACGCAACAAAATATGGGCGACGACCATTTAGCTTGCCATCTTACCCCACCATCTGACCGCGCATCAACAACATGCTTCTCGTTTGAAGAGCAAAAGACGAATGAAGCACAATAATACATGTGGGCTTTATATAACATCCAAATATTCGATTAGGTCCCTTAGGGGCTTCATAGTAACGGTTTTGTCTGAAATGGATTGATAAATTTTGGGTTAACGCTTTGCTTCCGAGGGATTTTCTGAACATTGCTTTTGCGGTGTTTATAGCACTCATACATACTTCAAAAATTAATATAGAGTCAACATTTCTCAAGCAGGCCACAAAAATAAGCTGAAATTACTATTCCCATGGAAGTTCACATCTTTCGGTAGTATTTAGCATTGCAACATCAAATTCAGATGGGATCAGCGAAAAAAAAATTCGGTCGTGATATTGACATTAGAAGTTTTTAGCTCATTTATTTTTAAAAATTATTACGGATGACCAGATTGACAGACTTTTACGAACTAATTGTCGTAAGAAAGAAATTGTATGTGATTTTTTCCGTTTCCAAAAGTGACTATTTTGTATACTTTTTAAAATATTGCTTATAGCAAAATGAAATAAATATGTGTTTTTAGTAGTACCTAACAACAAGCTGCCGAGAAAAAAAGGCCGGCCATTTGTGATTAACAATGGAATGAAGGCATAAAAAATTATGTTGCCGCGACCC
Source organism: Topomyia yanbarensis (assembly GCF_030247195.1). Taxonomy (NCBI): domain Eukaryota; kingdom Metazoa; phylum Arthropoda; class Insecta; order Diptera; family Culicidae; genus Topomyia; species Topomyia yanbarensis. Next base: position 399,091,570 of record NC_080671.1, on the reverse strand, counting down.
CGCATGGACCAATTTGCCTGTTGCGGATTTTGTCGCAGTGATAATGAATGCAAGCTTATAACTTTGAATTCAAAGTATGTATATGTCATATAAGATCGGCAATAATTTTGACTTTTTTCGGAAAACTGCTAATTAAAATGGTAATGGATGCACACATCATATGCTAAATATGAGTTTTTTTTCCGATAGACCTAGTTCACCCACAAGAGATTTCAAGTTTCTATAGAGGAATTCCACGAAGATCCGTCCGAAAATCTTTAAAATCGTGACCGACCATCTTAGATTCCAATGAAACTTTACACGTTTCACCGTCATGCAAGACTAAATATTTTCCACAGGTAATAAGATTATTTTGACTCAAGAGCATCTATTCAAAAGGGCGTAAACGTTTCTACGTGCATGAATTTCAAAATTTTTTTGTTCGATTACTGTATTTTATACAGCAAAACTATCTAAGAACGAGTTACAGGGAATGAATACTTCTGTCTGAAAAAAATATGCACTGAAAAAAATGTTGTCATTTTTCAAAAAAACAAAAATTTATGATAAAAATTTAAATTGCGAAAAAACCCATTTTTTTAATTTTTTATATTTTGTTACCAAAAACCTAAAGAGAAAAGAAACATTTTGAATGTGATTGCATGGTGGAGAAAAAATCGGTAAAAAAGTTTTCTCAACAATAACTTCGTACATGTTTTTAAATTTCATACTAATAGACATACAAAATTGTAATACTATTACAGAATATAATTCTAAGCACCATTTAAAATCAAAATGCATTTAACAAAAATCTTCCAAAATGCGATAGTTTTCGAGATATTTGAAATTTTGCTCCTTCAAAAACAATTAATTCGTGTAATTATGCTCTTTTTAAAAGTTATTTGCGTTACCCCATCAAAAAATGTCAAAAATTTAACGTTTATCGTTTTAAAGACGTAAAAGCAACTTTTTTAGTGTATTTGGATCATGGAGAAGCTTTCAATAAAAAAGTTTTCCTAACAACAACTTTTGACATTTTTTTATAATTCTAACAACAAAATATAAAAAATTTAAAAAAATGGGTTTTTTCGCAATTTAAATTTTATCATAAATTTTTGTTTTTTTGAAAAATGACAACATTTTTTTCAGTGTATATTTTTTCGGACAGAAGTATTCATTCCCTGTAACTTGTTCTCAGATAGTTTTGCTGTGTAAAATACAGTAATCGAACAAAAAAAATTGAAATTCATACACGTAGAAACGTTTACGCCCTTTTGAAAAATTACTCTTGTATCAAAATATTCCAATTGCCAGAGAATATCATGGAGATTTATACAGCGAACACACCTGCAAAGTTTCGTTCGAATCGACGATGGTCATATTTTGCGGTCGGCCGGTTTCTCATGGAATCCCTCTAATATCTTTTTAGTGCAAAATCGGATCAATTTGCAGTCTTCGGCAATGTTGATCCTTAATCTACAGATTTTGAGATACACAAGATGACACAGGCATTTTGTACTGAATTTACTGTTTCTATTGCCTATTTTCCATATATTTCCACATACAAACTTCAAAACTCTTGTGAGTGAATTAGAATTTTCGGAAAAAGCTCATATTTGATTTTTTTAATACGTTTTTTTGACACGGCATTTGCGAAAGCATTTTATGTCAAAGTTTCTTTTTTTACATAGCATGTTGCAAAAACCCTTAAGACTAATTTTAACTAACAATGTAATTATCATCACTGTAATGTTTGCTTTTTCTTAGATTCTTTTATTTCATAATGATCTTGTATTTTCAAGTGCATTTATTTACATTTTTTCTGCTATTGTCTGAACTTAAAACAAAACTGAATATTCTAGGACACTAGAATGGCGAATGATTAGCCTTGGATGAGAGTATAAGGAGATGAATTTAAATAAATTTTAACAGACACTGTTTTTGGAAAATGATAGATTCCAGTTCCATGAATAGAGGATCGCGGTAAGCCAGGATGTCTCTAACAGGAACATTGATTGATCTCCCTCGGACTTGTAAAGAATCTACTAATTGTGATCTGGCTTCACGATATTCAGTGCACGACCAAACAACATGCTCAATGTCGTGGTAACCCTCTCCAGCTGATATTTGATAAATGATATGGATGCCAATTTCCGTTTGAAAAAGTCAAAATTGTTGCCGGTCTAATACATATACATACAAATTTATGCATCAATCGATTGTAATCAAAGGCTGGCTACAATTTATGAGAGATAGTTTTTCAGAAGTTACTTAAAAATATTAAAAAAAAAATCATAGAAATACTATGAATTTAAGAATTTTTAATTATTTATCTAATATCTTTGAAGTCAACGCAATGACATGTTTGAATTCGATGTCATAGGCTGCATAAATGTTCACCACTCTGGCTTTGCCCCGCTTCCATTCATTATCGTTACGACAAAGGCTACAACAGACATGTTGGTCCATGCGGGGTCGCGGCAACGCAAACTGTTTACGCCTTCAGCCTGTAGTTCGAAATTTGTGCACGACTAAGCTCGACATGTAATAATTTAGTTGCAAATAGCAAACCTTTTTTTTCTCGGTGGCATGTTGTTAAGTAATTAGTAGCATGTGTATTTTTTTGACAAAGAAGAGGTCCAGAACAGCATTATATATAATTTTTTATTAATAATCTTTTAAAAAATATACAAAATGGTAACTTTTCGGATCGGAAAAACATCACGAATAATCTATGTCTTACGACAATTTCATTGCTGGTTAATTCGTCAAAATCAGTCAATTTGGTCACCTGCAGCAATTTTTTAGTAATAAAATTGGTAAAAACTTCAAATGTCAACATTATGTTCAAACAAATTTTTCCTCTATACCCATCTGGATTTGATTTTGCAATGCTAAATACTATCTAAAAAATAGATCTTCCATCGAAATTGTAATTTCACCTAATTTTGGGTGGCCCGCTTTAAAAATATTGACTCCACAACACATTGGTGCACATTATTCCGACCGTTTGGTGCAAACAATGTTACCGTCACCGTTAAGTTACATACGTTCAAAAACGCTACCTCCTGTTTCTTCCAAAATTTTGAAAAGGAACTTCTATACTGAAAATTAAGTCGTAGTCACGAAAAAATGTTCCGCGGCCGTCCTAGTTGGAATGCCTATAGAAAAGCATAATAATCACAATCTACGAATAGCGCCGGGCTTCGAAATGGTCAGACGAAGAAGAAATTTAGTGCATAACTTAATTCCCGCAATGATAATGGCGCATATAATTCGTTATCAAGTTGCTTGGAATGAATACGTTTCAAATAGTGTACCACTGGCGAAAAGAAGCGGAACTAGCTATGACAGTCGTCTCCAAACGACTTTCCCTTGACAAAACAAAATGCAAATCCCAATGATTCGTGATGACCTTGTGGCCACCCACGGATTCGATCCGGGCGAGAAGAGAGATGGGCATAATCGCAAAACACACACACATATACGCACAGCACACGGCCACCGTGTGTATGTCTCTAATGTGCCACAGAAATGAAGACAGTAAATGTCATCTATTTCATTTCATTACTAGCAGCTTCAACTAGAGTGGCTCATATTTTAGTTACTGTTATTCCTGTTGCTATATTTTAAAAGCTTGATGACGTGCAATACAGTCAAATCCGCATGAAATTATTTTAAGTTAAACCTCTTGGATAGGAATTAGATTTGCACATATTCTAGATCTAACCCGCTTAACTATTACAAAATTTGATTAGAACCTAAATCGTAGGATTCTGATAGCCTTTTCCAGCAATCTAATCTGCAAACTTCAAATGCAAATTGCAGACGCTCTTTATTCTTAACTATATTGTAGGACCATCCTACCGGATTACTAACCAACGCGACCGACGTGTGTGACAGCTTCTATCTAATAGTGCGCGATGTCGAAAGGTCGCCGCCAATGACTGTAAAGTTCGCCGGCGTTGCCATCGAAGAACTTTCCATCATCAAAGTTTAACTGCCGACTGGGAGAGGTCGCATGTTTTAGTAGTACATACATACTAACTAGGGGTAGGTGGATGGATAGGCGGCAGAAAGAGGTAGGCAATTAATGTAAATTTGAAGAAATTTATTCATGAACTCCCCCCCCCCCCCTTCCCATCGGTCCAAGCCGCAAGTGTCAGTGATGTCGCGAGGAGACACTATGAGCGATGTAGGTTGGTTGGTTGGTCGGTTTGTTATGTACCTCAGGTCGTCCCCTTTTCAAGGCGAAAAACTTGCTTCGGCTTGTTTGGTGTCGTCGTGATATAGCAGCTAGCAGCAGTAGCAGCTGCCCCGCCGATGCACTTGATCTATATATTGTTATGCGAAAATCGATCCTTGGCCGGGGAGGTCTCTTGCATCGGATGATAGAATGTGCTGGTGTTGTCACACACTCACCGTGGCTGGCGGTGTAGTAATGCGGTTGGTCTACTTTTAGAATATAGACGCTTCTTGGCGGCTTAGGCGATTTAGCGTGTGTTGGAAAAACAAGTTAATTTTTCCGAGTGTTGTAGCGTCTTGTTTGGTGAATGGAGTACACCGAAAATCCGACGGATAATTTTCTACTATATTGGGATTTTTCTAACCAAAAAGAGAGGAAAATCATCCCAAGAAGCAAATAACTATAAAAAGTTTTCAATTAGCACAATATTGTACAGGGTACTTCCAAACTATCAACTAATACATCCAAAACAAAATTCAAAACATTAATTTCAAGCGACTATCACTGCATTATTTCATTGATATGTATTATTTCTCATAACTTGAGATAGTCACTAAAAACTAAGTCATAGAGAACATATTTTTAATTTCTATTGACTTAGTTTTTGAATTATTTTCACTAAGGACTTATCCAAATTTCATTACGAATTTTGAAAAGTTCGTAACGAAAATAATTCCAAAACTAAGACGATAGAAACTAAAAATCGTAATACTATGTTCCCAGTTACAGAAAAGCCAAGTAATTATAAGCATTAAGCCATTGCCATTACACTGCAAATGCACACAGACACAGCCGAAATGTAGCATTATCGCCAGCGCTATACTGCACATATAAGCATAAGAGTCCCATATGAATTTTTGTCGAAAATGATATATCTGTTGGATTGTATTCTGTATCACAACTGAATCATAATGCACATATAAGATTACCAGGTTTGTTCAGAAAATATCGAAAAAAATACCACAACATGGTTGTTCCACCCATAAGTCTCAATGAAAAATATAAATTTTGAACAGCGTTTTTCTCGGCTTGCTGTTTTTCAATATGGGACTCTTATGCATATATGGACAGTATACACGTATATAAAGCTGATATGACGCATACTCGCTTCAAGGATCTTTAAAGCATGCATGCTTTACATTTGCACGTAGTGCTATTATGGAGCAAATATAAAGCCGACATAAGGCTAACGTTGTGTGGGTTTATTTGTTATGCATCTCCTCTTGAGAATTATATTCGGCATATTCCATTGCATTCTGACCTATCCAACATTTATATTCTATCCAACTAAGTCCGGCCAGCAAAAGCAGCGCACTATTGGCGTGAATGATATATGTATATATGTAATTTTCGTAAAACATCTTGTCAGTAACTAGCACCATCTGGGTGTTTAGTTAGACGATGTATCTAAACTAGTACCGACACCGGCGGGTTCTTCAACCAAATGACAAGAGTTAGTTTTCGCTTTGTCGTCAGCAAACCAGAGCTATATTTGCTTCCCGGGACATCACTTGGGACATGTGGCTTTAGTACTAGTGCTAATTTGGGTATTAGCTTAGATACATCGTCTAACTAGACACCCAGATGGTGCTAGTTACTGACGAGATGAATTCGAAACACAAAAAAAAACAAAACTTAATTTCGTAAAACATTTTTCATGTCGTGTGAGAACCGAATCCTAGTAAGGTTAAAATGTTCATTACAATGCATTATTCCTTTGTTTTGTCCATCCTACCGCAAGCAAGCGTTGCAATTGATGCTTTATTATAGCAAGAAGAGTGCCGATAACAGGCTTTCAAATTTGACATTTATACAGTGCTGCTATATAATGGCAGTAGTAATGCAGAAAACAGGCTTTCGATCTACGCACAATATTTCGCCTTTTTTGGCAGTATATCAACATTATATGAGAATATAAGGCTTAACGGCTCTTTAGCCGTTGCCACATTCACAGATTTTGCTGTAATGCCACAGATTTATTTAACAATTTTTGGCCAAACATTCTTTTTCACAGATGACAGATTTTTGACATTTTTAAGAAAATTACACAGATTTTCGGAAACATTTTAATTTTTTTTTTCAAAATTTTACACAGATTGTCACAGACTTTTTTGTATTTTAAGAATCACAGATGTTAAAATTTTCTTTTTGGCTAAGACACAGATTTCAATGTGGCATCCCTGCTTTTGGGACTGCCTTATATGCAGATCTAAAGTAGGTATTAGGCTACGTTATAATGATTATTGGTTACTTGGAAGGAGGGCTACATCGTGTAATTATTGTTTTTGAGTTTTATTATTAATTGATTTATTATTTTACTTTTATTATTAATTATTATCTATTTACTCTAGTTACAACAATGAATATTCACGAGTTCAACGTATTTAAAAACTAAAGGAATAGTACAATTCCTGATGGTGCTAGAAAATGCACGGTATTCTGAACTAAACGTTTACAGGGTGTAGAAGATGCCAAATTGGAATGAGCAGAGAAATTCCATGCTAGAAACTCGTCCCAGTAAACATTCCACACAGTTGCTCATCAAATCGTGTTCCACCGTGATGGAGGACGAAACTTGCGACAAATCTATCTCCATTGATAGGAATTTAGCGTCAAGGATAGGTTTGCTCGTTCCAGAAAATATTCAAGAGAAGAGAATGTTGAAAATTGCCCAAAAATTTCTGATCTGGTAGGCAATTTGTGAATATGGAGAATCGGTTCAACTCTTGTTTTCCTCATCTGGCGCCTTGGCACTATTACCAGTTCCGTGGTATCACTCGGATTTGGCACAAAAGCAATTTTATGTTTTCAATTTAAATGAAACTACATTGAACACTTTTGTGTACTTTCACACAATGCACAGTGAGCCATCGATGCAATTTAGCATTAATAGTTCTTTAAGAGGTTACATACCTTTTTATTTTTCAAAAGATCAAAAGTTTTTTTTATTACTTCATCTGAAAGTAAAACTCATTGAGAATATTTTCCCCAATTTTTATAGAGTTCCGAGAAATAGATCGAAAGTTACAGCGCTTCTAAGCACGCTTCGTCTACCATCAGCAGTAGTAACTTGAAATTTTAAACTCGATTATCTCAAAATGTCGTTTTTCCAAAAATGGTTTTCCCATGATCACGATGCCGAAAAACCACTCAACCGATTTTTTAATTTTTTTAAAATTGATCGTAATTATTTTTTCTCGTACCTTAACGATTCCTTTTTATGCGTAATTTTTTGTTTTAGAGATAAGATATTTTTAATACAATTTTGAGAGCTTAAAACAGTGTTTTTTATAAAAACATTTCCGAATGCAGGAAAAAAATATCATTTATTCAACTAATCGTTAAGGTATACTAATGGAATTTTTTTCAGCTTTTGAATTTTAGTTGATCTATTAGCCTTCAATCGTGATCACCGCAAACCTCTTAAATATAAAAGATTTTCGAGGAAAAAAGTGTAACTCGATTAATTATCAACATATTTTTATAAACGTATGTGTTTATTTCACTGAAAAATGCGCTACCAAAATACTATAAGTTTGATGTAATGAAATCATTGCTTTATATCTTTACGTAAATTCAAACTTTCTTGACATTTTTCGCACAAAAAGGTATGCAACCCCTTGAGAGTGCGTCCTAGAGATTTGTGATCTTCCACAAAGTTTACTAAGCATATCTAAACCTTTTTTTGATGCCAAAATTTAATATCCAACTTTGCCGCATAGATGGCGCTTGAATCTAATTTTTTTACGGTGAGCCCAAGAATCCTTGTCATTTAATTAGTAAAGTTTTCATTCTGGCCAATGTTTGGCATGAAATCAAAATTTTGTTAAACGAGACAATCAGTAGTGAGATAAAGTACTCATTTTAGTAGAGTTTGTGTTCAATTTTCTAAAAAATTTCTGTCATTTTTTATTCTATAATTCGTTAATTTGACTCGGTTTATTGGTTTAGCAAAACGGAGCCGTGGGTATTTTATATATTTTCGTGAGGTGACCAATAAAAACATTAAAACGAGTTTTAATGATTGGTCAACAGCTCTCATGCGAGCAACTAGACATTGCGTGTGAAGACCTGTTTTGGAGGAGAGGAAATATTGCTGTCCTCACCAACTGCCTCTTGGAGGTTGTTCATTTCCATCTCGCTATTGTACATTTCCGTGTTCTCATCGTGGTTATTGCCTTTATGTTCGCGTTCAGATGTTCTGCCTTGCTTCTTTTCCTTACGGATTATGAGTGTAAGCTTCCTCACTGATGGTACTGGCTGTTGATTTTGAGGTACTAGACGCAGCTTTTGCAGTTTTCGACATTACCTGAACAGCTGCCAAAAATTTACCAAACGTTTCTGGTTCACGTAATGGTATTCGAGACTGTGCATTGGAATTAATTTCCGTAGATGCGCTTTCCTCAGCAGTTTTTGAGCATCCGATAATCCGTAATGTGCGGTCCTTTCACAGAACTGAAACGTATTAGCTTAGTCTAGATGTATGTAGTGAATTCTCTGTGTAACGATACTATCGCATTACGTCTTTTACGACAGGATCACGTGGGAGGAAATGGGGACGACGATGACACCGAAGAAGTCGTTCGCAAGTGAAAAACCAGATGATTATACACATTATTTGCACTTCCTAATTTTCTTACCTAAATGCCGTCAATGGATTACAGTTATTACTTATGTTATCAATTTTTCAATAAGCTACAGTATACATACTCTTCAAACAAAAGTTGAACCGCAGATTTTCTAGGAGTGTGAATTGTTTTATTTAACCTCAAACCTATCGTATCCCCAAATTTTGAAAACATCGAAAAACAAATTTGTTCGCCTTGTTGGATTTAGCTTAAAAAATATTTAGCCAGGCATAAAATCATTAATTGCAAACCGTTACCATATGTATAACCTTTCCAACGAGTACTTGTTTATCAAAATGAGTGCAAAATGGTAGCACGAGCTCGCTAAAAAACTGACCTACTTGACCCCCACTCTACTCTACGCTGAATTTGATTTTGATGTCGTAACATATTAAAATTAAACATTTACTATTCGTAAGGGAGGCTCAAAAATTTATCCTTTAGCTAAACGGTTTTAAAATTTTTTGTATGGTAATTTTTATGGTCTGGACCTCCTCTGATAGCAAGGATTCGTTTTTGATATTTAAGTATATTAGAAATTTATTTCACTACTCATTAGGGTGTCTCAAAAATAAATATACGGTTCAAACGATTTTTAAAATATTAAATATAGAACGCAGAATTAAGTTATAATGTTGAAAGGAATTAATTTACATTTCATTATGGTGCTTCAAAATCGATTATCTAATCGGGTCAAATAAGATGTGTTTAAATAATTTTGGAACTTTGAATATTGTTGGTTTACTTGGTATGAAAAAATACTTTCACAAATTAGTTTATCTCGTAATGGTTAGAGTTACATATTTTTTGCTATTTGGGGCGCTTATTTCGTACTTTATATAAAATAAAATTAGTTATGCTTTGTTGGTTCATGTTGTTCATTCAAAAATGATTTTATTTTATTTGACCCATGCTTACCCTCAAAATGAACCAATGCAATACAAATTGTGTGTTATCAAATGACTAGAATGAAGTAAGCGTGAACTCAGCTATGTTTACTTAATTTCGCATTTATCACGAGATAGTTCCAGAAACTTTAAGTGTTTTATATCAATAGAATGACATATTAACAGAATTTAAAATAATCCAAATTCTTTCAAGATCTAAGAAACCTCTCTTATAACTCGGCTCCTCTAGTTTGTCCACTGGTGAAACACCCACAGATTATCCTCTCGATGTCACTTGAAAGTTGTGCATGTACTCTTGCCATTATTCTAGCTACAAAGTGATTTTTCAAGATAATATCAGTAATAACCATGTGTCTCCTTTGGCAGTTTTTTTTATTTTGACCTCATACGTTTTTGCAAAATTAGCATAGGTTCACTTTAAAGAGAAAATTAAGTTTTCGAATGAGTTAAGTGCTATTGCGGGAGTTGATGTTACACAGAAAAAAATATTTTGTAATTTTAAGTTTATTTTCCTGCACATATTTGGAGCATGAATATAAATGTAAAATTAAGTTCCACCACAAAAACACACGACATGTCATGCTTTCTTCAACGAATTTTATTATAATTTTACACGAGGATTGAAAATTACAATTTTTTTTAAAGGAAAACCAATGCACTTCAATGTATTTTTACTCGAATATTGCTGTAAAATGAATGACATATTACACGAATGAAAGTGTAAAATTGTATGCTGTTTGATGCTCCAATTGATTTTAACGTAATTTTCAATCAAATTTTTGATTCAATCGTTGTATGTTTACATTCGTATTGATTTACATGTCGTTTAAATTTCATTATTTTTTAGTGTGCATGGCATTAGAAGTCTGTTTTAAATAAACGTTTACGATAAACAGCTATCTAAACAATAACTAAACCAACTGGTGACCAATTTAGGTGATTTAACGATGTAGTTTAATCAAGTAGATAATGAAATTATTAATGTATGCCATTAAAACAATTTTTTCTTCGAAATCGAAAATAACCGGATGAACTTTCTATGATCAAATTATGCAAAAACAATGGAGTTGTGCACATCGACAAGCTGTCAAAAGCCCACATTTCTTTTAGAAATCTAAGCAAATTAAAAAAAATCGTTTAAGTTAACGCACGACTCAGTAAAAATAAAAAGTTTAAAACGTTTTTTTGCAAACATTATTCATAAACAAGTGTTCCACCCTATTCCACCTAGATAGATACAATGTCAATTCCATGCAAATTTTGACGAGGGTCATTCGTGCCACTACTACATACACAATATTTATGCCGGCGGAGGCGGCAGCGGCGTTGGAAGGAGACGACTTGGCATTCTCTTCAAACGGTACTTAATTGAAAAATGGATCCTTGTCCATCCATTCACCACACCCGCGGTCTGCCTGCCTGTCTCCCTTCCCTGTCCACTCCCCCATTCCATTGTCTTGGTGAACTGAATTGAAAGATTAGATTGTTTTGGATGGGAGGATACACTACTAACATACTGTTCCGGTTATCTTGATCGTCTTTACAGTACCTCCTGATGCCCGGGCTTAAAAACAAAGGCCAGAGCAATTGAGAGCGCAATGATTGTTTTGATGAGATAAGTACGGGCACGGGGACGGGGTGGTGTCGTCACAGGCCAACTTGAACTTGGCTTCGTTTGGCCCCGAAACTGAGAGTTAGAAGTCGGTTCGATGTTGATGATATGCGGTGGAAATTTCCAGCATTGACATCACAAGTCAGATATGAAATGATTAGGAAGTGGAGCAGAAAAGGTGTGAGGGTAATTTTCAGACTGAATTATACCGGATATACCTTTCAGAAATCGTACGGAATCCGTGCTGGAAAGCTCTCGGAAAGGAACTTGTCACAATATTACAAGTGAAGTAATTAATTATTTCCTAAAGAGTTATCCGTACCACCAACGTGTAACACTAATGGG